>NW_027248495.1:0-300000 GCF_031021105.1 Erythrolamprus reginae | reverse complement strand
TTTGGAAAGTCTCTGCGGAGAGCCAAAATCCCAACAAAGCTTCTTTTTTCAGTAGTCGGTAAGGAGGCAAAGAAGAGGTTGAGCTGGTTTTGCTAATTCGCGCTTATGGCTTTCCCCCTCATCCGCGCCGCATCCACAAGCCCGAGAGAGGGTCACTCCTAAGCGGCAAACAACATTCGGAAAGGGGTGGTGGAGGGGGAGAAAAAAAAGCCCCAGAAAGCTAAGCAAACTTGCTGCAGCACGCTCGGGGGAGGAAAAAAAGCCCCAGAAAGGAGTAGCTGCCTTTTTGCCAAGCAAACTTGCTGCAGCACGCTCGGTTCTCCCCTCCTGCCTTCCGCCAAGTTGGAGCTCTTTTTTTTCTTTCTTCCCCCCCCCTCTTTGGAGACGCAGATTTTTTTTCTTTCCCCTCTTCCAAGTCAGCAGGCGCGCCTGTAGATAAGTCCAACCACTTTCACCCCACCACCCGTTCCTGCAGGAAGAGGTCGGATGCGCTACCGGGAGGAGGAGGTGGCAGTGGCCTGGGGCCGGGCACTGGGCGCCGTGGAGGGCAAAAGGGTGGACGTGGCTGCTGCCTCTTTGCTGGAGAGCCAGACGTGGGCAGAGGCGACGGCGAAGTCCGCTGCTGGGGCCATGCGGGGCCGCTCATCCAGGGGGCCGTGGACTGGCAAGCCGCCCTCCGCTCTCTCTCTCTTTCTCTCTCAGTGCAGCTTAGAGGTAACAGTGCCCGGGGACAACAGCGGAGCTCGGTGGCTGCAGCAACACAGCGCCGAGAAGGACCAGGTGGTGGTCCCTTGAAGCCGCCGCCGCCGCCTCCGTTTGGGCAAATTCAGGGGGGTTCCTGAATCTCCTGTGCATTCACTGCGGAGGATGAGGTGAGGAGGAGATGGTGCAGAGGCAAGGGGCGGGGAGGAAAGCGGGCCTGTACCTTGCCTCTGTACCGCCTCCTTGCTCAGCAGCAGACCGCGGTGAATGGACAGGAGATTCGGGAGCTTATATCTATTGATAAAATCTCGTGCGCTCCCCGCGGGCCTGATAAATTGCCTCAGCGGGCCGCATCCGGCCTGCGGGCCGTAGTTTGGGGACCGCTGATTTAGCACTACCCACAACGATGGAAGGGTTGGTGGAACTTGCGAAGATGGCTAAATAACTTCCTTGATTATAGACTTTTTGTGAAACAACAGAAAAAGAGCTTTTGATGTGATGATTAGAAAAAGTAGATAATAGAACAAAAAGAGGGGGTTTTGTAAGCATAAAGTGAGAGGTAATTTTGTATTTGTACTTACAATTGCTATAAATATATATAGAAGCCTACCATGGACCCAGCTGTATTTAACAACTATTGTCTGATCTCCAACCTTCCCTTTATGGGGAAGGTTATTGAGAAGGTGGTGTCGCTCCAGCTCCAATGGTAGTTGGATGAAACCGATTATCTGGACCCTCAACAGTCAGGATTCAGGCCCGGCTACAGCATGGAAACCTCTTTGGTTGCACTGATGGATGATCTCTGGTGGGCCCAGGAATAGAGGTTTATCCTCTATCCTGGAGCTCCTTGACCTCTCAGCGGCTTTTGATACTATCGACCAGGGATCCCCAAACTTTTTACACCGGGGGCCAGTTCACTGTCCCTCAGACTGTTGGAGGGCTGGACTATTTAAAAAAACCCTGTGGTTTTCTTAATGCCGCCGCCTTGAGGGAGGAGGAGAAGTGGAGCAAGTCCCCAACTCCTTGCCGAGTATTCTCTTTCTTTCTTTCTTTCTCTCTCTCTCTCTTCCTTCCTTTCCTTTTTTTTTCTCTCTCTCTTTCTCTCTCTCTCACTCTGTCACTTTCTTTCTCTCTCTCTCTCTCACTTTCTTTGTATCTCTCCCTCTTCCTTTCTCTCTCCCTCTCTATTCCTTTCTTTCTCTCTTTCTCTCTGTCCCTCTTTCTTTCTCTTTCTTTCTTTCTCTGTCACTCATTCTCTTTCTATCTCTCCCTCTTCCTTTCTCTCTCTCTCTCTCCCTCTTTCTTTCTTTCTCTCTCTCTCTTGCTTTCTTTCTCTGTCCCTCTCTCTCTTGATTTCTTCCTCTCTCTCTCTCACTCTATCTCTCCCTCTCCCTCTCTATCTCTCCCTTTCTTTTTCTCTCTCTCTGTCCCTCTCTTGCTTTCTCTCTCTCTCACTATTTCTCTTGTTTTCTCTCTCTCTCTCTCTCTATTTTTCTGTCTCTCTCTCTTTCTCTCTGTCCCTCTCACATGATTTTTCTCTCACTCACTATCTCTCCTTCTTTCTCTCTCTCTCTGTCCCTCTCTTTCTTTCTTTGCCTCTCTTTCTTTCTTTCTCTCTGTCCCTCTCACTTCATTTTTTCTCTCTCTCACTCACTATCTCTCCCTCTTCCTCTCTCCCTCTCTCCCTCTCTATCTCTCCCTTTCTTTCTTTCTTTCTTTCTTTCTCTCTCTCTCTCTGTCCCTCTCTCTTTCTTTCTTTCTTTCTTTCTTTCTCTCTCTTTCTTTCTCTCTGTCCCTCTCACTTGATTTTTCTCTCTCTCACTCTTTCTCTCTTGCTTTCCTTCTCTCTCCTGTTCTCTCTTGCTATCTCTATTTCTCTCCCCCTCTCTTGCTCTCTCTTTTTCTCACTTTCTCTCTCCTTTCTTTCTATCTCGCTCTCTGTCTCTTGATCTCTCTCACACACACTCTCTTTCTCTCTCTCTCTTGTTCTTTTTTTCTCTCTTCCTTACCTCTCTGCGGAGGCCAGGGGCGGGGAGGCATGGCACTGGCACATCCACAACGGGCAGGGGCGGGGGCAGCCATGTCTCCCTTCTCCCACTGCCTATGTCTACCGCCGGCGCCTACTGCCAAGTCGGCGGCCGGCGCTTCAGGTTTCTCAGGCGGGAGCTGCCACTTCCTTCCGGGAAGTCCATCCAGGCAGCCGTTGAAAGTGCAATAATCTCTGCACTTTCTACAGCCACCTGGCTGGGCTGCCCAGAGGAGAGTGGCAGAGAGAGAGAGAAAGAAAGAAAGAAAGAAAGAAAGAAAGAAAGGGAGAGATAGAGAGGGTAAGAGGAAGAAAAATTCTTACAGTAGCATAGTCAAAGGGGAAAAATTAAACCCAATAATATAACCAAATATTGCCTAATTAATCCAATTATCAACCTAATTACTAATTGCTTTATATAAAAAATTAAAAATTAAAAGGATAGAATTAAAATAAAATTAAGTCTATAAAAAATAAAATGAAATTAAGTCTCTAAAGAAATTAAGAAATTAAAAGAATGTAAGATAGAGAATAGAAAATTACACCAAATAGATAAGATAAATATAGGTGTAAAGACGCAGCAGAATAAAAAAAGAGAGCTAGGGGGAAAAAAAGGAAAAAGAAAAGTGCGAAACAAAAAAAGAAAGAAGAGGATGAAAGAGCAAAGAAGAACTTTCTTCTTCTCATTGACTTCTCCTCCTTGTTGTGGTTCAGCCTGGGACCCCTCCGGGAATGGCTGACTTGCTGTCGGCTTCCAGCTCAGAGGGAGAGGCTGAGGACCAGGAGGTGCAGACTGACGAAGAAGAGGAATCCCAGGCTGAAGAAGGACAGCCAGAGTTCCACCAGGGGGAGCTCTCCCCAGCAAGCAGCCTGGATTCCCTGGGGGAAGATGCTCACGACATCATAGATATGCGACAAAGGAGAGCTAATCAGAGACGAACTCAATTGGCTAGGTATTTCCAGCATTAGAGGTCACAGCTGGGTTTGGGTGTGGTGCTCTTGGGAAAGGATAAAAGGCGGCCCCACCCTTCCTGGCTTGTGGAGTTTTATCTTGGAGATTCGTGAGACCTGTCTGTGAACTTTGGTGGCTACAATCCTGGTTTGTGCCTTGGACTATTGAAACCTTGGGGGGGGGGGGGTGCCAGCAAGAAGCTTGTGGAATTGACTGGACATCAGGACCCTGTTGTAACGTATTATAGCCTGTCTGCTGTGAAGACAGGTTTTCCTTTGTGCTTATTTTTTCCTGCTATAAAATACTGTTGGATTTTACCAGAGTGTCTGGCTGTTTTTTCAGTGGGTGTGGAGGTCTGGGAAAACCCAGACAGAACACCTCCTTATAGCATTTCCCAAAATTTGCAACGTTTTAAAATTGCTTTATAAAAAAGAACATACCCAACAGAATCCTCCAACCCGAACAAAGAAAAGAAAAGAAAGAAATGACCTAAGTGCTAAAGCCCACTGCAACAATATCGCCAAAAAGGCTTCTACAGTTGTTAACCTGATCCTACGCAGCTTCTGCTCCGGCAATCTCACACTACTCACCAGAGCCTACAAAACTTTTGCCAGACCAATCCTTGAATACAATTCATCTGTCTGGAACCCATACCACATCTCGGACATCAACACCCTCGAAAATGTCAAAAGATACTTCACCAGAAGAGCCCTTCACTCCTCCACTCGAAACAGAATGCCCTACGAAAGCAGACTATCAATCCTAGGTCTAGACAGCTTAGAACTACGATGCCTAAAACACGATCTAAGTATTGCCCACAAAACCATATGCTGCAACGTCCTGCCTGTCAATGACTACTTCAGCTTCAACCGCAACAACACAAGAGCATGTAACAAATTCAAACTTAATATTAATCGCTCCAAGCTTGACTGTAAAAATATGACTTTAGCAATCGAGTTGTCAAAGCGTGGAACTCATTACTGGACTCAGTAGTGTCAACCCCTAACCCCCAACATTTTTCCCTTAGACTATCCATGATTGACCTCTCCAGGTTCCTAAGAGGTCAGTAAGGGGCGTACATAAGTGCACTAGCCTGCCTTTCATCCCTTGTCCAATTGTCTCTCTTTATCTCATATATCTCCTGTACTTTTATATCTTTTCTTTATATATAATACTTCATGTCTATCCTCTTCACTGTGTATTGTGTATTGGAAAAATAAATAAATAAATAAATAAAATAAAATAAATATATAACGCTGTATGCCCAGCTACATTTTTTATGCCCTACTCTACCTTTATCGCTGCAAGCCCAGCAGAATTCTAATGCCCTATTCTATTTAAATTGATCCAATAGGTAATAGGAAAAGCTTCCCCTTTTTCAATCCATATTTTGGATAGTTTTAAGACAATAAAGTAAATAACATATTTTTATTAGAAGATATCTTAAACCAAAAATCAGTTCATTTCTTATCTGTAAATTCATTCCATTATTTCATTATTAATTCCATTTTCAATACTTATTTCTTATATTCTTACCATCAAATCCATATATTTCCATATACACATGTGATTCTGATAAATCTTAAGTTTTAGATTTAATTTTAAATTTTCCCAAATATTAAATTTTTCTCCATGAAACATTTTCAATTTTTGCAAACTTTTAAAATTGCTTTGTATATAAAGAAAAAAAAATCCTTAGAAAATAGCTTTTAGCTGATTTTAGCAGCGAGATGGGATGAAGGAAGCGGCAGGCTAGGGGTGATTTTGGGAGCAGGATGGGGCGGCTGCGGGAAGCAGAGGAAGTGGAGGGCTAGAGGGGAAAGTGGCAGAGAAATGGGGCCTTAGGTGCAAGCAAAAGGACGTGGGGAATTCCGGCAGGGAATTCCCATGCACGCAAATGGGAAATCCCGACGGTGACAGTCACAAGGCAGGTGAATCCCTTCAGCAGTCAGAGAGTGCAGGCGCAGTAAAAGAGCAGAGGTGCAGTAAGAGAGCCCACGGACCCAGGCTCAGGTTCATAAGACGGAAAGGGTTTTTAAGATGAGGAAATCTTAAACCCCGGGTTCGTATCTCAAAAAGTTCGTATCTCAAAAAGTTCGTATGACGAGGGGTTCATAAGACGAGGTATCACTGTATTTCATAATATTTTTTTAAAAAAATATCCAGTTTCCATACATACATCAATACATACAGTATATCTTAAGAATATATCAATAGCATATACATTTTCCAATCAATCAGAATTCAATAGCCTATTTTTACATCTAATATTGCTGTTATTGATCAGTCTGTTTCTTTCTTTTCTCCACACTCCTCTCTCTCTATTTCCTTCCCCAGGGCCGGATACCTCCTACCATTGCTACTGGTGTGCTACAAACACAGCTTCAGGTGTCTTGCATGCATGCATGTGTTTTCCAGCATGTTTTTGCTTCTGTGCATGTGCAGGAAACAAAATCTTGCAAGGAAACATATGCATGCAAGAGATTTTGGCTATCTTTTGCTTCAAAACGTGTGTGCAGAAGCCAAAAAATTGCCGAAAAACGACAAAATTCATGTGAGCATCCTCGTGTGAGATTTCACTTCCTGCACCTGCACAGAAGCCAAATCTCACGCCAGCACACATGTCTAGCTTTGTAATCAGGAGCGCACTGGTAGCGCCAGCAACGAGGAGCCCACCACCGGTCTCAACATCTTTTAATAGTATGACCAAAATTGGATGGGGTACTGTAGGTGTGGTCTTACTAATGCTTTATAGTGGTATTAGTACCTCATGTATTTTTATTGAATCCCTCTCTTAATCCCTCTCATCCAAAGTATTGGATTTCAGAAAAACAAATTTTAATGCAATGGGGGAATATTTAGATAATGAATTAAAGGGGAGGGATAAAATGGCAGGAGCGAGAACCCAGTGGACTGTACTAAAAAAGGCCATCTTAAAAGCCACTGGACTGTATGTAAGACAAATAACTAAAGGTAAAAGGAAGAAGAAACCGCTATGGTTTAGCAATGATGTAAGGGCTATAGTCAATGAAAAAAAGGCTGCCTATAGGAGGTATAAGGAGTCTGGAAGTATAGCTGATAGGGAGGTGTATAAAATGAGACAGAAGGAGGCGAAACAGATAATATATGCTGCTAAAGCCTCAAAAGAGGAAGAAATTGCCAAATCTGTAAAGAAGGGGGATAAAACCTTCTTCAGATATATTAGTGATAAGAAGAAGAAAAACTGCGGCATCACGAAGCTTAGTACCGGGAATAATACATGCATTAATGGGAATAAGGAGATCGCTGACCATTTCAATAGCTACTTCTGTTCAGTTTTCTCAAAAGACACCTTACATAATAATACTATAGAGGGATATAGCATTGCTTCCAGCTGTACGGATTCAGCTCCAGTGATCTTAGAAGCCGATGTCTTAGAAGAACTTGAACGATTAAAGATAAATAAGGCAATGGGTCCAGATGGCATCCACCCCAGAGTTCTTAAAGAACTCAGATCTGTCATTGCTACCCCCCCTGACTGATTTGTTTAACCAATCCTTGTTAACAGGAGAAGTTCCTGAGGATTGGAGAATGGCCAGTGTTGTGCCTATCCACAAGAAGGGCAGTAGAGAAGAAGCTGGTAACTACAGGCCAGTTAGCTTGACATCAGTGGTAGTTAAAATGATGGAGACTCTACTCAAAAAGAGGATAAATCAGCACCTAAAAAACAATAACTTATTGGACCCAAATCTGCATGGCTTTACGGAAGGCAAATCATGTCAGACTAATCTCATTGATTTCTTTGACTACGTCACAAAGGTGTTGGATGAAGGTGGTGCCGTAGATATTGCCTACCTGGACTTCAGCAAAGCCTTTGATACGGTTCCACATAAAGAGCTGATAGATAAATTAGTGAAGATCGGACTTAATCCCTGGATAGTTCAGTGGATTTGCAGCTGGCTGAAGCGTAGACATCAGAGAGTTATTGTTAACGGCGAGTATTCTGAGCAGAGTCAGGTTACAAGCGGTGTGCCACAAGGGTCTGTTCTGGGTCCTATTCTTTTTAATATGTTTGTGAGTGACATAGGGGAAGGTTTGGTAGGGAAGGTTTGCCTATTTGCCGATGACTCTAAAGTGTGCAATAGGGTTGATATTCCTGGAGGCGTCTGTAATATGGTAAATGATTTAGCTTTACTAGATAAATGGTCAAAGCAATGGAAACTGCAGTTTAATGTTTCCAAATGTAAAATAAATCCACAGTAACTGAATTTAAACATGTCTGGGATAAACATATATCCATCCTAAGATAAAATACAGAAAATAGTATAAGGGCAGACTAGATGGACCAGGAGGTCTTTTTCTGCCGTCAGACTTCTATGTTTCTAATGCAATTTAGGATTATATTGGCTTTTATGGCTGCCGCTACACACTGTTAGCTCATATTTAATTGGTTGTCCACTTTGTTGTTGTCATATCCGACCCATTGCAGCCCTATGGACAATGTTCCTCCAGGTCTTCCTGTCCACTACCATCCCCCGGAGTCCATTTAAGCTCACAATAATGGTTGTCCATTAAGACTTCACATTTTGGTGGAGTGTATGTGTGATCCCATCCTGTTTGCAAGTTGGGGTTTATGTACAAAACCTATTTCAAATCTGAACATCCTGCAAGTCACGTTAAGCTGACATTGGGTGGATAGCCTCATCCTACATAGTTAATCTTACCCAGTAATGGGAAGCCAAAATTTTTACTGCCACACTGTAGGTGTGGCTTATTTTGTGGGTCTGGCTTAATGGTCATGTGACTGGGTAGGAATGGCTTGCCGGCCATGTGACCAGGTGGGAGTGACTTGAATGATCATCATCGTTCAAATGAACTGTTAAGTCCTTGACTTACAACCTTACCAGTGTCACTTGCTGGGGTGACAATTTGCTTCTTGTTTCCCATGCTCTCCTTCCTGGGTCACCCCCCTTGCCTCAAGCTGGGTAGTTAGGCGAACGGGTGCTGCCAGAACATAAATGCTGCCAGTGTCGCTTCCACCCACGCCTTCTGCTTGCACCTCAGGCAGGAGGTGGCCGCAGGAAGCTGGAGGGGAGCCAAGCAAGAGATAGGGAAGCTCATCTGAGGCCAGGAAGGAGGAAAGAAGAAAAAAGCAAGGAGCGCAGATGCAGCAGCAGCAGCAGGGGAAAAAAGGAGAGCCGAGCCGAGACCAGTAATCTAGAAAGTGACAACCGCTGATCAGCTGGAGCTACGCATGCATCTGCATTTCTGCCAGTGGAACTGCATTCCACCCCATCCTGCCTGCTGCCCACCCCTGGTCTTACCCAGGACTGGAGATTTATACAGCTGATTGTCATGTAGAGACTATGCTACAGGTGACAATCCGAAGTATAGTTATTAAGTGAAACCATGACTGTGATTAGGATCAGCTTCCCTTTGCTTTATAGACCTGTGAAGATCATAAATGTTAAGAGTGGATAAGATTTTTTCCATCACTTTATACCATTTGGTACTGGTGCTCAACTGCTTTAAAACTCATCAAGTTTGGTACTCAACATATTTTACACAAAACTTTTGTCCTCATAACTCATGGTTTGTTTGGTACTCAACGCACAGGCTAGAACTCGTCATGCCTCATTAATGATGAGTACTGAAGTACCACTTTAAATGCAAGTGGTCACTAAACCAGGCAGTTGATAAATAAATGGGAATGACTTGTACTATTTATTTTCATGATTCCCCTCAAATACCGTAAAGGCTGCCACCTTTCTTTGCACCTATAGGTGGAGCTAGAGAGCAACCATTGAGACTGTTGCTGTAAAGAAAGGGATGGTTGGTGATGCTCAAATCTCAAGATTTGCTGTGAAATGCTACATTAGGAACCAGCAACAGGAATCTTTGCTCCCTAAACAGAGGAACATCTGCTCTGTAGTCAAGAACAGTTGGCTAGCAGGAGGCTACAGATGCTATCTGAGTTCCAGCAACAGAATAACAGAGTTGGAAAGGACCTTGGAAGTCCAAACCCTATACCAGTGATGATAATGATGATGATGATGATGATGATGATGATGATGATGATGATGATGATAATAATAATAATAATAATAATAATAATAATAATATATTAGATTTGTATGCCGCCCCTCTCCGGGGACTCTGGTGAACATTTTTAGGCTCAGGTGCCAAAAGAGTGTGCACAGGTGTGATAGCGTACATGCACATGCCCATACCCATAATTGAATGCCCTCCCCCTGTGCATGCATATAACCCCTGTATTGCCCTCTCTGCATACACACAACCCCCCACATTGCCCCCCCCCATGCATGTGCACAAATCTCACTGAAGCCTCCAGACTTCCAGTAGGCCTGTTGGAATGTTTTTCACTATCTTAAAGCCTGGGAATGGTGAAAACTGCCAAAATCAGCTGGCCAGCACACACATGTGCACTGGAGCTGACACATGGCAATGCCTCTTGTGCCCTCATATCTGGCTCTGTATGCCACTTGTGGCACATGTACCATAGGATTGCCATCACTGCCCTATAACATTTCAGACCAATGGTTGTCCAATCTCTTCATTAAAACTTCCAGTGTTGGAGCATTTACAACTTCTAGAGGCACGTTGTTCCACTGATTAATTGTTCTAATTGTCAGGAAATTTCTCCTTATTTCTAGCTTAGTTCTCTCCTTGATTACTTATCACCTATTGCTTCTTTTTCCGATCTCAGATGCTTTGGAGAATAGGTTGACTTCCTCTTGCTTGTTGCAGCCTCTTAGATATTGGAACACTGTTATCATGTCATCTCTAGTCCTTTTTTTCATTAAACTATACGTACCCAATGTTTGCAGTCATTCTTCATATGTTTTAGCCTCCAGTACCTGAATTAGCACCAAAGCAACACTTAGTTAGTATCCAAGACCAAATAAAACTTAAGTTTTTCCAGGTATCAGTGCTGTCAGTCAAGCCTGGCTGAAGAGCACTCTAGGTCTCCAACCTTGGCAACTTTAAAACTTGTGGACTTCAACTCCCAGAATTTCTCAGCTAGCAAAGAGGTTGGAGATCCCTTCCCTAAAAGGAAGCAGAATGTAGTGGGGTCTTGGTTCCATTTTTCTGAGCATACACATATTTCTCGGGTGTTGCATTCAGGCCCACCTAACAAATTAGGAGGAGCTGAGAGAGAGAGAGAGAGAGCTCACAAATCACCCTATGAGCTCAATGCTCAAGTGGATATTTGAACCCAGTCCTGCTTGACCTTTGAACTATAGCTCCAAGTGCATTTTGAAAGTAAGGATCTCTTAAGCAAGGAAGAAGAGAATTGAATGGCATAAGCTCTTAGGTGGCATCTTGGGAAGTGGCAATTGCAACCTTTTGTGTTCTTGTTCTTCATAATGATATTAACACCTCTGCTCAGTGTTAGTAGTATCCTTGCCTTAATCCAGGACTCAAAACATTGCACCACTAGTGTATTCTGTGTTTTTAAAAATGAATTATTTTGAAGATCAACTTTTAAAAGTGAGCCACTATTATTTTTCACCAAATATGATGGCTGATTAATGTTTTGCAAAATGAAACACACAAATTTGATTAGAAGAGGGTGGGACCTTTTCTATACAATTCTGGTGATGGATACAGACTTGCAACTGAAGACTTAATGGCATCCTGTCCAAAGCCATCCAGAAGGGTAGAAAAACATCCGGCATGGGGAAATTTGTTTTCAATGGATTGATAAATGGGTCCCAAGTGGATCAGAGCTCAAAGAATAGAAGGACAGATCCCAAAACAATTAGGGTATATATAATAATAATAATAATAATAATAATAATAATAATTATTATTATTATTATTATTATTTATTAGATTTGTATGCCGCCCCTCTCCAAAAACTATATTCTAAGTTAAGGACTGTAAAGTAAAACTTTAAATATTAGAATATCGTGCAAAAGTTCATTTATTTCAGTAATGCAACTTAAAAGGTGAAGCGTAATATAGGAGGGAGACTAATTACATGCGAGGCAAGATAGTTCACTTGTGATTTGTCATAATTATGATGATTATGACACACAGATCATGAAAAGCCCAAATCCACCATCTCAGAAAATTGGAATATGACATGCAATCAATAAAACAAGGATTACATAGAACAGTATTGGACCTCTGAAAGGTATAAGCATACATATGTACTCAGTACTTGGTTTGGGCCCCTTTTGCAGCAATTACTGCCTCAATGCAGGGTGGTATGGAAGCTATCAACCTGTGGCACTGCTGAGGTATTATGGAAGACCAGGATGCTTCAATAGCAACCTCCAGCTCTTCTGCATTGTTCCATGTCATGTGTCTCATCTTTCTCTTGGCATTGTCCACTTTGAGGTTCAGATCAGGCAAGTTTACTGGCCAATTAAGCACAGGAATCTACGGTTATTGAACCAGATTTTGGTGCTTTTGGCAATGTGGGCAGGTGCCAAGTCCTGCTGGAAAATGAAGTCAGCATCCCCATAAAGCTCGTCTGCTGACAAAAGCAAGAAGTGCTCCAAAATCACCTGGTAGACAGCTGCATTGACCCTGGAGTCAATGAAGCATAGTGGACCAACAGCAGCAGATGACATGGCTTCCCAAATCAACACAGACTGTGGGAACTTTTGCATTAATTTGGAATCTGAGGATCCAGAGTATGGAGGAAGAATGGAGAGGCACACATTACAAAATACTTGAAGTCCAGTGTGAAGTTTTGAGTTTCACCTGAAGTGCCATTGATATCAAGTAAATACGCCATTTATATTCCAGTTTCAGGAATGTTGTGGAGGATGTGCTCCTTACAACTATTCAGTTCTGGTTCTCTAAAACAAGATTGAGGGATGAAGATGACCAGGAACTACATTTAAAATGAGTGGAGATGAATAAAGACCCATTGGTGAAATAGTGTCATCTTTTAGAACCAAGGAAATATGCCTTCCCTATTGCAGCAGCTGCTGTCTGGAACAGCATCCCCCAAGAGATGTGGCTTGCTCCCACCCTAATGATGATAAGAACATACTGGCTATTCTCTCAGCCCTTGAGGCAGAGTGCTGGATGACTTCCTGATGCCAGAGGCTGTTATACAGAGTTTGCCTTCCCAGTGCTGTACATAAAAGAAAAGATACATGTGTCATGAGGCATGAGGTACAACACTTAATGATTGTCATAGGGGTCAAATAAGCAATTGAAGAAACAATCAATATTAATAAAAATCTTAAAGATACAAGCAACAAGTTACAGTCTTACAATCATAAATGGGAGGAAATGGGTGACAGAAATGATGAGAAAAAACTAGTAGTAATAGTACTGTAGACTTAGTAAATAGTTTGACAGTGTTGAGGGAATTATTTGTTT
This sequence comes from Erythrolamprus reginae, assembly GCF_031021105.1. Lineage (NCBI taxonomy): Eukaryota > Metazoa > Chordata > Lepidosauria > Squamata > Dipsadidae > Erythrolamprus > Erythrolamprus reginae. The sequence goes on along the minus strand of NW_027248495.1, from coordinate 286,975 downwards.
AGTAGAGTGATGGCATTCAAGAAAAATCTCTTCTTGTGTCTAGTTGTCTTGGTGTGCAGTGCTCTGCAGCAACGTTTTGAGGGTAGGAGTTGAAAAAGTTTATGTCCAGGATGTGAGGGGTCAGTAAATATTTTCACTTAGTTAAAAGTCTGGTATGATGGTGTTGAGTGCTGAACTAAAGTCTACAAAGAGGACCCTAGCGTAGGTTTTTGGACATTCAAGATGCTGTAGGATGTAGTGCACAGTCATATTAACAGCATCTTCTGTTGATCTATTTCTTCAGTATGCAAATTGCATACTGGATCCATTATGGTTTCTAACAATGGATCCATTATGGTTTTCAAGTGGGTCATCCTCAGCCTTTTAAAGGTTATCATAACTACAGATGTTAGAGCAACCGGTCTGTCTGTAATAGATCTGTTAGTTGAAAAAGGCCACCGTATTTGGATCGGTGCACATCATACAAAAATACAGCGCACAGTCCTAGACGCTTGGGAAGTGTTTGACTTGTGATATTGTGATACAAAATCCAGCATATCAATCTTGTTTGCTGTGTATTACTGTTTTTTGTGATAATGATGATAATAATGATGATGATGATGATGATGTGGCAACACTATCAGGGCTATAAACACTTGGGCCATGCCTATCATTAGGTACACAGCTGGCATAGTGGACTGGATGCAAGCAGAGCTGGACAACTTGGACAGGAAAACCAGAAAATTAATGATGATCCATCATGCACTCCACCCCCGCAGTTACACTGACAGGCTATATTTAACAAGGAAAATAGTGAGGCAGACAGTAGAAGAAGAGTAGCATGCATTATCTGACTATGTGAAAGAGAGCAAAAAGCCAGCATTGATAGAGGTCAACAAATAGGAAGCTTCTCAAGATGAAGCAAATTAAGGACCAGTACAGTACAAAAAAACTGTAACTCAATGTCGTATGGACAGCTGGTAGAACAAAGCATTGCATGGCCAGTTCTTGGATAAGATTGAAGGCAGTAAAGAAAAGACCTGGTCATAGCTTACAAGTGTAACACTCAAAAAGGAGACAGAAGGACTAATACTAGCTGCACATGAACAGGCAATTAGAACAAATGCTATCAAAGCCAGAATTGAAAAATCAACAGACGATCCAAAGGGCAGACAAAACAATTGACCACATACTTAGCTGTTGCAAAAAGATTGCACAGACTGACTACAAGCATAGACAAGATGCTCTGGCACAGACGATCCACTGGAACTTGTGCCAGAACTACCATCTACCAGTGGCAAAGAACTGGTGGGATCATAAGCCAGAAAAAGTGATTGAAAATGAGCAAGCAAAACTACTATGGGACTTCTGACTTCTGACTTCAGACTGACCAAATTCTGAAGCATAACAAGTCGGACATCCTGATTGTGGAGAAAAAGAAAGTATGGATCATTGACATTGCAATCCCAAGAGACAACAGAATTGAGGAGAAGCAGCTAGAGAAATTAGTGAAATATGAAGATTTAAAAATCGAGCTGCAACGACTTTGGCATAGGCCAATGAAAGTGGTCCCAGTGGTCCTTGGCACGCTGGGCACAGCACTGTACCCTCTAAGCTGTGCGCGTGCACGCACACCCCAAAACACCCCCACGCGCACCCTTTTCCAAGGGCGTGCAAGGAGACGCAGCCGCCCCTCCCACCCCTCACCCCCCCAGCGCCTCTGCCACTGTCCCCCACCTGCTCGCCCAATCCGCCTCCCATTCTCCTCCTCCTCTTTCCGCCTTGGGGCGTGACTCCTCCCACAGCGGCTGTGTCCGCCTCGGCTTCTCCTCCTCCTCATCCGGCCACTAGCTACTCCGAGCGCTTTGGGAATGCCCGCCCCACCTCTCTTGCAGTCCCTTTGCTGAGAGCGCTTTCGCCCTGGGCTGTCAGCAAGGGGGCTGCAGGAGAGGCTGGGCAGGCGTTCTCACAGCAGAGGCTGTCAAAGGCGATTTTCAATGTTGGCTGTGCAGGTCTGCATGCTCCCCATCCCCCTGCCAGCCTGCCCAGAACATTCAAAATAAGAAAAACCTTCACCAGCAAAGGTTTTTCTTATTTTGAATGTTCCGGGTGGGCTGGTAGGGGGATGGGGAGTGCGCGCGCCTGAGCGCCCAATATTGAAAATCACCTTCGCCGGTCTCCGCTGTGAGAAGAACAGACAGAATATGAGAGAGAGTGAGAGCAACAGACAGAGCAAGATAGAGAGAAAGTGAGAGTGAGAGAGAGAAAGCAAGAGAGAGAGAAAGAAAACAAGACAGAGAAAGTGAGAAAAAGAGAGAGAGAGCAAGAGGGGGAGAGAGAGAGAAAGAGAGAGAAAGAAAGCAAGAGAGAGAGAGAGAGAGAGGAAGGAAGAGAGAGAGTGAGAGAGAGCAAGAAAGAGAGAGAGAGAGATGAGAGAGGAAGGAAGAGAGTATGAGAGAGGAAGAAAGCAAGCGAGAGAGAAGAGTGGAAGGAAGAGAGAGAGAAATGATAGAAAAAAGGGAGAAAAAGAGGAATGAGAAAATGATTGAGGCAGAGAATGACAGGAAAGAGAGAGAAACAGAGAGTGAAGTGACTCTTGATTTAAAGCATATGTTAAAAGCACTTAAATCATAACAGAGAAAAAAACCCCAGCCCTCACCTGTTTTTATTAATAGTTATGTTTTTCATTTTGCTGGTTGTTTTAGTTTTAATAGTAATGGATTAAATGCTTCAGATAAGAGCCAGTTTGGTGTAGTGGTAAGACAGTGTTTCACAACCTTGGCATCTTGAAGGCGGCTGGCTAGTTAGCTGGGGAATTCTGCGAGTTGAAGTCCACATAGCTTCAAGTTGCTGAAGTTGAGAAATACTGGGCTAAGGCATCAGGCCAGAAACTAGGAGACTTCTTTCACATGTGGTAGTCATGTCCCGAAGCGAAGAAATATTGGACAAAAATACATAAATGGTTACAGGAAATAGTAGGAGCAAGTGTAGAATTTACCCCAGAACACTTCTTTTTAGGTATATTTAAAGGCAATTTGACAAAAGCACTAAATATCTAATCTTGCACATCACAGCAGCTGCTAGGATCGCGTAAGCCCAATGTTGGAGAAACCCTAATACACCTATTGAAATATGACCATCAAGAAGATATGTGATTGCGCAATCCAGGAATTGGACAAATTAACATTGAACTTAGAGGACAGAAAGACTCAGATTACTACGAAGTATGGGAAAAGTGTATGTGGACCAACAATAGAAAATTGAAGAGAAAATGTGGGACGATCACATAGAATTAGAAAAGATGGTAAAATGATATATAAATTGTACAAACATAACAATAATTTACATAAAAGGCTGTAGATCTGTTTAAAAATGTTATGATATGTAAAATGTGAAAATTAATTAAAAAATTAATAAAAGAAACTGGGAGACTGGGAGTTCTAGTCCCACCTTGGGCACCAAGCCAGCTGAATAACCTTGAGCCAGTCACTTTTTTTCAGGAAGGAAACAATAACAAACCACTCATAAAAAACCTTTGTCAAGAAGATTGCAGGGAATTGTCCAGGTCATCTCTTGAAAAGGTTGAATCTCTCCTTGGCCTGGTTCCATCCATTATTCCTTGTCTGGTCTTCTGGTGCCTTAGAAAACAGCCTGACCTCCTCCTCTCTGTGGCAACCTCTCAAATATTGGAAAACTGCTATCATGTCTCCCCTGTTCCTTCTCTTCACTAGACTAGCCATGGCCAGTTCCTGTAACAGTTCTTTATATGTTGTAGTCTCCAGTCCAGTGATGGGTTCCTATGGGAACAGTCAGGAATGCAGTTCCGGCAGCAAATTTTGGAGCTCCACCCCAGAGCACCCAATTTGCATTGAAAGATGTTGAAACAAAATGCATAAGCCACACCCACAGTGTGGTAGTCCCATAATCATCCTGGTTGCTCTCCACTGCACTTTATCCAGAGTTTCAATGTCCTTTTTGTAGTGTGGTGACCAAAACTGGATGCAGTACTCTGGCGTCTTGGAAAACAGATTAACCCCCTCCTCTGTGGTAGCCCCTCAAGTATTGGAAGACTGCTATCATGTCTCCCTTGGTCCTCTTCGCCAGACTGCCCATGCCCAGTTCCTGCAACCGTTCTTCGCGATGCTAATTAGGCTTGCATCTCTGACCTCCAGACACAAGCCTACCTTCCCTACGCCAAGAAGAAAAGAAAGGGGCGCTGGGTTGGCGTGCTAGGCTGAATCGGGGAGGGGGGGGCGCCTTACCAGCCCGCCAAGCTCTCTTCATACAGCATCCTATAAACGCAGCGCGAGGTGTTAACCTCGCCTTCGCATCTGCCCCAAGGCGCGGCGCAGAAGCCCTTCAACTGGGTGCGCTCCGTCAGCGGCTCCCGCCAGCCCAGGTGCGCGTGGTATCGGCGCTGCGGCCGCCTCCCCCGCCCCCCTCCCCCAATCCTCCATCCCCTGTGTGGCCCAGCCCTTCTCCAGTCCAGCTTTTCTCTGGCCGCCGCCCCGGCTGCTGAGGCTAGGCCGCCTGCGGGAGAGGCCAGAGCCGGTCCTCACCCACCGCGCTTAAAGCTGACAGCCGAGCGCCTGGCATCATTTTTCTCCGTGGCTGGCCAGGGCTCTGGGTGGGCGGATGCAGGAGGCCGCGGGGAGCAGCTCGGCGCCGCCGCTGCCGCCGGCGGAAGCCCAGCAGCGGGAGGTGAGTCAGCGGCTCCGGCCGTTCTCAAGGAAGGCAGCTACTCGGTTCGCAGCCTGGGCATTTCAGGGCACCAGCTTGGCCGGGAACCGGGAAGAAGCAGCAGCTCTTTTGGAAGCCTTTCCGGATCCCCTGAAAGAGCTAGAGCCCCTCTCCAGCCCGGCGCTTTCTCGGGACCTCCGAGCCCCTCGTCAGCAGCGCGCCAAGGCTAGCCTGTGGGGTGATGCGCTACGACTCCTCCCGACGGCTAAATGCCAGTTAAGGCTGGCGGAGTTGATCCTCCGTTATGCTCCGTTCTCCCCGTTTCCCGCTGGCTCGTGCGATCCGTGACTCTCGGATTTCATTTGCGCCAAGCGCTGAACCACCGGGAAGCCTCCAATCGTACTTTAGTTCACCGGGTTGTGTGAATGCTGCACATCTGGGTCCATTCAGGGCCCTGTCCCTCGCACCTACCCTAAAAAAATTGCAATTGGCTGAATTAAAACTAGGTGTGCTCCTTGGACGATCGCACTCCACTCGCTCTTCTTCTTTTTTTGACTGGGTTTTTATCACTTTCGCAGCAGAAAGAAGCGAGTGCAATTGCAGTCGTGGTTACTGGGAGCGCCCGTTTATTTTATTGGCCTTAATTGCTAGTTCTGCCTGAAGCGGACTCTTCTATAACTATAAGAACGGCTCTCCTGAATTTGCTGGGAATTTGCTAAGGTGAAATAAGGTCGATCGGTTTTTACAAGCTAGTTACCAATCTTTTTATTGCATTCATCTACTAAGTTGGGTTAAGGTTTACCAGGGTTTGATTTCAGGTGACTTAAACGGTTGAGTGAACCCAGCTTCCTTGGATAGTTTATGGCTCAATGTAATGTGCAAGATGGCTTAATTCAATAACCAAGTTAAAGCTGTTGTGTGGATATTGTCTACTTTAAGCTATGCACCCTATTTTTTCTGTGCCTGAAAAATGCTTTAGTTCACATTTTGAGGGTGGGGGCCTGTGGTGACTGTTGCAAGTATTGAATTAAACACAATTTAAATTTAGTCCAATCTTAATTAGCTATTCTGGAGTTCTAAGACTTTTCCAAGACTAAAGAAGGCTTTTTATTTATTTTAATCTCATCTTTCTTTCTTTTTAAGTAAATAACTGAAGTTGGCAAACATATCTAATCCTCCTTCCTCTTATTTTTCTACAACAGCCCTGTGAGGTGGGTTGGGCTTAGAGAGAGGGGGGCGGGGACTGGCCCCAAACCACCCAACCAGCTTTCACTCTAAAGCAGGACTAGAATTCACTGTCTCCTAGTGATTGGCTCAAAGTCTCCCAGCCAGCTTTTGTGTCTAAGGCAGGACTAGAACTCTTGGTTTTTCTGGTTTCTAGCATTGTGTTTTAATCACAAACTGGCTGAATCATGGATTGAATGGAGCTATCCTATCTGGCAACTTCCAGATGAGCTGAGAAACAGTTATGAATTCCCAGTTCCTTGATTTACAACCATAATTGAGCCCCAATATTTCCATGGCTGAAGAAGATGTTAATTGATTTTTTTCCTTACCATATTTTTTGGAGTATAAAATGCACCTTTCCCCTCCCCCCCCTCCACACACACATAAAAGTGGCTGAAAATTTGGGTGCATCTTATACTCAGAATGTAGCTTTTTCCAACCTTTTTTTTTTAACCAGCCCTAACAAGATGCTAATGATTTTCCCGGCTTGCATGATTTCTTCATTCCTACTCCCTCTGTTTTTCCAGCCTTAAGTCTTTGCAGGCTTGTTTTCATTCCTACTCCCTCCAAAGAAGATTTTTTTCAGTCCTAACGAGGTAATAATGATCTTCTGGAAGGATTTTTTCATTGCTACTCAGAAAAAGTTTTTTCCAGTCCTAAGTCTTTGCAGGCTTGTTTGCATTCCTACTCCCTCCAAAGATGATTTTTTCCCAGCCCTAGCCAGGTGATAAAGTAATGTGCTGAATCTGATCAGATTATGGACGCTAGTCAGATGAATACCTGGTAGGTTGCGTTTTCCCCCTACTTTCCTCTCCCAAAACCAAAGTGCATCTTATAATCTGAAAAAATACATTATGATCTTTTTTGCCACAGTTGTTAAGTTAGTTATTAAATTAGTAACATGATTGTTAAGTGAATCTGGCTTCCTCATTGACTTGGCATGTCAGATGGTCACAAAAGGTGATCACAGGACCCGAGGGACACTGTCATAAATATGAGTCAGTTCAGTAAATGGCAGCCATTTGTGGCCCTACTGGAATGCTCAGGGGGAGCCTGCATGTGCACGCCCCTTCAATTTCCTGCGCATGTGCAGAATCGTGGCCAGAAGCAGTCCTGCCTGGGAATCACCAGCAGGAAGAAATCCACCAGGAAGGAGAGCAGCTCATCAGGGAGACGGCCTTGCTCCCGCTTCATCTGCCTGCTAGAGTCTTCCCCATGAGCTTCCTGGAGGAATTCTTCCCGCTGGTTGCTCCTGGGCGGGACTGACCAGGGTGCCTCTGCTGCTGCTGGGGCCAGCTGACGGCAGCGGGGCTGGGTCCTGCAAGGCACGGTGGTTGTCTGTCCCAGCCGGGAGGCACCAGCAGGAAAAAATCCTCCAGGGCGAGCCTGGAGAGTGGGTGCAGCTGGCAGTGGCCATCTCTATGTGCTACTGCTCAAGCTGCTCGGCTGGGAGATGTGTCCACCGCCCCGCCTGCTCGAGCCACCCCGCTCCCATTCAGATGGCCAGGAGACACACGCTGCCTGCTTGAGCTGCCCTGCTGCAGCCAGAGTGGGAGTGGGGTGGCTCGAGCAGGCAGAGTGGGAGGTGGGTGCTGCTGGCAGTGGCCCCCTCTCTGAGCTGCTTCTTGCATTGATTCGGCCAGAAGATGCACCCACCGCCCCGCTAGCTCGAGCTGCCCCACTCCCACTCAGATGGCCAGGAGCAGGTGGGAGGCATGCAGGCCGATGTAGATGTGGCCGATGTAGCAGATGGCCAGGTGCCACAGGTGCCGTCCTGCCTGCTCAAGCCGCCCCACTTCTACTCTGGCTGTGGTGGGGCAGCTCAAGCAGGCTGGGCAGCAGGCATGTCTCCTGGCTGAGCCAGCACGAGAAGCAGCTAGGAGAGGGGGCTGATATAGCAGATGGCCTGCTGCCCCACCTGCTCGAGCCACCCCAATCACACTCAGGCAGGGCGGCTGGCGGCGAACACCTCTCCGAGCTGCTTCTCACACTGGCTCGGCCAGGAGATGTGCCTGCCACCCTGCCTGCTCAAGCCGCCCTGTTCCCACTCAGATGGCCAGGAGACGTGCCCCACCTGCTTGAGCTGCCCCACCACAGCCAGAGTGGGATGGGGCAGCTCAAGCAGATGGGGCAGCGGGCGCCTCTCCTTGCCATCTGCTACATCGACCACCTTTCCAAGCTGCTTCTCCTGCTGACTTGGCCCGGAGACATGCCTGCCGCCCACCCTGCTCGAGCTGCCCCACCACAGCCAGAGTGGGAGTGGGGTGGCTTGAGCAGGCAGAGCAGCAGCCAGGGGGCCTGGCCATCTGCTACATTGGCCACCTCTCCAAGCTGTTTGGCCAGGAGACGTGCCTGCGACCCTGCCTGCTTGAGCTGCCCTGCTGTAGCCAGAGTGGGAGCAGGGTGGCTTGAGCAGGTGGGGCGGCAGGTGCATCTCCTGGCTGAGCCAGTGCAAGAAGCAGCTCGGAGAGATGGTCGCTGCCAGCCACCTGCCTGTTCGAGCTGCCCCATTCCCACTCAGATAGCCAGGAGATGCGCCCCACCTGCTTGAGTTGCCCCGCCCACAGCTAGAGTGTTATAGGGGTGGCTCGAGCAGGTGGGGCAGCGTGCACGTTTCCTGACCATCTGCTACATTGGCCACCTCTCCGAGCTGCTCAGCCAGGAGACACGCCTGCTGCTCTGCCTGGTTGAGCTGCCCTGCTGCAGCCAGAGTGGGAGCAGGGCAGCTTGAGCAGGTGGGGCAGCGGGCATGTCTCTTGGCCATCTGCTATATCGGCCACCTCTGCAAGCTGCTTCTCATGCTGGCTCAGCCCCAAGACGTGCCTGCCGCCCCGCCTGCTCGAGCCGCCCCACCACAGCCAGAGTGGGAGTGGGGTGGCTTGAGCAGGTGGGGCACAGATGTAGCACCTGGCCATCCACTACATTGGCTACCTGTCCAAGCTGCTCGGCCAGAAGACATGCCTGCTGCCCTGCCTGCTTGAGCCACCCTGCCACAGCCAGAGTGGGAGCAGGGCAGCTTGAACAGCTGGGGTGGCGGGTGCATTTCCTGGCCGAGCCAGTGTGGGAAGCAGCTCGCAGAGGTGGTTGCTGCCAGCTGAGCCCATCCACCAGGCCCACCCTGGAGGATTTTCTCCTGCTAGCGGCTCCTGGCTGGGATTGACCTCTGCCGCCACTATGCCTTGCATGACCCAGCCCCGCGGCTGCCGGCCAGCCCCAGCAGCAGCAGCAGTGACAGAGGCACCTCATGCCCACTGGATGAGTGCTGCACTCTCTGAGCCCATGGGGGGCACTGTTGCTGCTGGCTGGGGCAGTGAGATTCAGCTTCTGCACATGCGCAGAAGCCAAAACTCACGTGCACGGCATGTGTACACACGTGCACACCCAGCAGTGATGGACCTGCATGTGCAGGTCCATTTCCGCCGGTGGAATGGTGTTCCATGCCGTTCCACTTGCTGCTCAACCCTGAGTCAGTTGTCAAGCATCCAAATTTTGATCACATGGCCATGGGGATCCTGCAACACTTGCCATTGTGAAAAATGGTTGCAAGTCACTGTTTTTGGCACTGTTTTAACTTCCAACAGTCACTTACACAAAGGGCTGTAAGTCAGTGGGTGGGTTGCTACCAGTATGGCCCGTATCTACGAACTGATGGGGGGGGGGGAGGTTCCGCCCAACTGCCTCAGATGCTTATGCACGCAAACTGGTAACAATGGGATTTGCAACCCATTACTGCTGTAAGTGGAGAACTGTCCCTGTGGCATCCCATCTAGAGAACTGGAAAACCTCTTTGCAGGATTCAAATCTGCACTGGAGAAAAATTCTTTTTCAAATCATTACCTGGATTTCAATCCTGTATTAAAGAACTGTCCAAATCACACATAAGTGATTCTGGGTGACTAATATCAGTGCTCTCCAACCTTTCTGTCTTGGCAGATTGCTGGCAGCAGCAGTGGGGGCATGGGGAGGAGGAGAAAGGGTGATTTTGCATCTTCACCCATTTTACATTTTCATCCATCACTTGATTTCGCACCTTCACCCATCACTTCCATGGCCCAGGTCTGAACAAGCTGCAGCCTGGCACTGGGCTGTGTGACTCAGGGGTTGGGAACCTCTGGCTTACACTATTAGAATTTCACAATATAAAAAACAACCTACCTCTGTTCCACTGTGGTGGCAGCAAGCACAATCATACCACTCACTTGATTGCCTTTCTGTAAACCTGGGGTTCTCAGACTCATTGGCAGAACCATGTATTCAGGGCTTTCTGGAAAAATTCCAAGGCAGGGACCATTCTTATCTCTTGGGAGAATGATATTCTTGAGGAAGGGAGCCACCACAGAGATGGCCTTTCTTCTTGTTCTCACTAGTTAGATGATATCTGTAAGCTATCCTGCCTTTCCTTTCTGGTAGATGTAACTGGGGAGGGAGTCTTTCAAACAACTTGGCTACAGGTTCTGGAGAACCAGTATCGGAAATTTTGAGTAGTTTGGAGAACTGGCAAATACCATTTTTGGCTGGCCCCAGAGTGGGTTGGGAAATGAGATTTTACACTATCCATCCCCTGGAGTAGGAGGTAATGGTGATTTAGCACTATCCTTCTGCCACGCCCACCAAGTCACACCCACAGTACCGGTAAGAATTTTTTTTGAATTTCACACATTTGAATGCCACTCAGAAGCAAACCCCTTATCGCAAATGGGCTGCAGAAGGGCAATGTTCACTTGATGCACTCATCTCAATTCCTCAATTAATCCATTTATATGGCCTCACCCAGGGATGGATTGCTACCAGTGCGGTAAGCAACGGAGCACTGGTAGCGGCCATCAGATTGCGCAATTTGCACGTGACCGCTCTGATGCCAGTCTATTGGTTGCTGCCATCTTTTTTCTTTAATTTCTTTGTATGTTTTGCTTCAAGCGCATGCGCAAAAGCAAAATCTCAAGAGGGGACACTTGCACACTCAATATTTTGGCAGTTTTTTGCTTCCCTGCATGTGCAGAAGCAAAAAATCACCAAAATCTCAGGCGTGCCTGCATCCCCTCACAAGATTTCAGCACATTTTTGCTTTGTGCGCATGCACAGAAGCAAAATCATGCTGGGGATGCATGCACGTAGTGTGCGCATGCACACACAAGAAAACCCAAGCTGCATGCACAGCGCACTGGTAGCAGCCGGTAACAGGAATCCGTCCCTTGCCTCGCAAAATATGTAGAACCAGGCAAGGGATGTATCAATGTATCAATGCCTAAATGTATTAATGTATCAATCCCTAAAACTAAATCAAATCAAAGGTCTTTTTATGTAGCCTGATGCACAAATGCAATTGCTAAGTTTCCAACTAACTTGGTTAAACATGTTGAGCGAATGCGACCAGGGTGTTTGCTGGGAAATGTGTTACCAGACTGAGGCCAGCTCCCTTTGTCCAAGGGAGGGTGTAGCATCCAACAGGCCTGGGTTGTCATGGAAAAATTAAAAGTGGGGCTCTTTTGCCAAAGCTTGGCCAGTCAAAGGTTAACATGTTACCTTCCAATTAGCTGTAATAAGGCTATGGCAGTCCCTTTGGGGATATGTGACCAGGGCTAACTGGTGGCAAGCTTAATTTTTTTTGCCCTGTTGCTGAGCTCTTAAAACCAAAACTGGAAGGAGGAAGGAAAGAAAAGTTAGAAGAAAGAGCCAAGAATGAATGCTGGAAGGATTCTGCCCTCTAACTGGCACCTTCTTTCTCTGGCAGAGCTTTTAAGGTCTGTAAACGGTTACATAAATGGCAAGAATCCAACAGGTTGAGCTGTCACCTCTCCAGAGCTTTCTGGACTGTTGCACTCTTGAAAGAGACGTGCTGGTTGGTAGGGAAAGCAAAATGTTCACTATATTTTAGGGTTAGTAGAGAATAAGCACTATGTATATTCTCCAATCTTGGCGACTCTAAGATTTGTGGACTTCAACTTCGAACTTCTAGGAATTGAAATCCACAAGTCTTAAAGTTGCCAAGGTTGGAGACCCCTGCTCCAAGGCATTGCTGTCTGAGCTTTACATGTCCCAGTCTGGGCGGGATTGGTCTCAATTTCAGGGTTCAGGGTCTTCAGCCATACAATCCTTTCAAGGGTGTTCCTTTTCAGATACTTAACTCACTCGGCCAGAGTAGCTGTCACTTCCCTGTGGCAGCTCCAAACCAATGCAACCTCTGTGTTGCCTCTTTCAGGCAATTGAGTGAATATTCAGAAAAAGGGGTCTTCTTCAATATATGCCCTCTAAAGGGTTGGCTTCAAGAGCCACCACCTCCCAAGCGACCCTTAATCCTGGCTGGGAAATGATAGGAATCGGTCCTGTGGCAAGAAGAAGGAGGAGGAGGTGGAGGAGGAGAGATTTGCAGTCCTGCTTCTAAGCTCTGCTAAACAAGCAATTAGCCCAGTGCTGGCTTACATCACCCGCTGCCCTGGGAGAGCATCTTGTGAGTCCAGAGTGGCTGATTTCATTAGCACCAGAGCAAGGTTATAGCATGACATCTCCCAGCTATGTTGCTGCTGCTGTCTTCTTTTCTTTTCAAAAATAACATAGCCAGTTCAACAGATATAAATGATCAGAACTAGGAAAAAAGAAAAGCCAGGATCTGGGTCACACCATGTCTGAAATTCTAATTTTACCTAACTGCAATTTGTTCAATGAGTCAGAAGTACTATTTACTGCACATTTCATAGAGCAACAAAGCAGTCTGGTTGGCTTTATACAATAAGATAAACCAGAACTAATCTGGTTTAGAGCAACCAGGATGATTAGAGGACTGGACATGAAGAGAGGTTGCAGGAACTCAGCATGGCCATTCTAACGAATAGAAGGAACAGGGATGATATGATAACAGTGTTCCAATACTTGAGGGGCTGCCACAGAGAGGAAGGAGGTCAGATTGTTTTCCAAAGCGCCAGAAGGCCAGACAAGGAATAATGGATGGAAACTGACAAAGGAGAAATTCAACCTGGAAATAAGGAGGAACTTTCTGATGGTCAGAGCGATCAACCAGTGGAATAGCTTGCCGTCGGAAGTTGTGGAAACTTCATCACTTGAGACTTTCAAAAAGAGATTGGACTGTCATTTGTATGAAATGGTGTAGGGACTCCTGCTAGAGTGGAGGGGTTAGATTAGATGACCTACAAGATTCCTTCCAACTCTAATTATAATATAATCAAGTGAAATCACTTCAGAAGGAAAGGCCAGAAACAGGAATAAATAATTTGTATTGAAGATCATTAGAAACCTGTAGATATTTTCAGCAATTGCAGCAGCTCAAAATCTAGCACAATTCATAGAGATAGGGTTGAAAACTTGTGTTTCATTGTCATTCCTGCCAAATGTAAAAAATAATTATTATTTGCACCCTTTTTGGAAGAGTGTGTGCCTATCTGTTTCTGAAGCAGCCATGATTGCTCTGACCTTGCTCATTTTGATGATGTGAGATTTCTTGCGGGAAAGTCAGGTTCTTCCTAGAATAGTCAACTCTAGGTGGTCACCCATAGCAGGAGTCTCCATCCTTGATAACTTTAAGACTTGTGGACTTCAAGCTGAGGAATTCTGAGAGTTGAAGACCAAAAGTCTTAAAGTTGCTAAGATTGGAGATCCCTGACACATAGGGCAGGTGAACCACTGCACAGGATCCTAATTTGCCCAAACAGCTGACATCAGTTGCTTTGGAAATCTTCATCAGATGGTTTACCTGAATCCCAGAGCAGACATGAACCTTTTTTCTGCATTGTTGAAACTGATGTTCATCTCTTGGATTTGATCTTCTGTCTCTAGGCATCTGCCTGTTGGGTGCAAGCAAGTTCTTGCTCATTGCTCAGTGTCTTAGCCATTTTTTAAAAAACTGAATTTAATGCCTGCTTGCAGGTGAAATCCAGCCTCATATGGCTTTGTGCGTTTCATGAACCTACAGATAGCCTTCAATGTGCAACCACATTTGAAAACAGAATTTAACCAATGCAGTGGTTAAGTGAGTTGTGCCTAATTCAATGACCTTTTTGGCCATGGGTGGTAAGTGAATAAGTTGGTTGTTAAGCAGATCTGGCTTCCCTTGGCTTGTTGGAAGCTGGCTGGGAAGGTCACAAGCAGTGATCACATAACCCTGGGATGCTGCTGGCTGCCAGATGCTCAAATCGCAATTAAGTGACGATGAGGTTGCTACAATGGTCATAAGTACAAGGACCAGTCACAAGTTGCTTTTTCCAGTGTCATCTTACCTTTGAATGGTTGCTAAATGAATGATCATAGATCGAGGACTACATGTAATCCATAGTTAATATAGTACATGCCAGGGGTCATCAATCTTTTGGACCCCAGGGACCACTAAATTCATAATGTTAAATCCCATGGACCCCTAATACAATCTGCTCCCTAATGACTGGCTGGGTAGCTTTGGCTAGGTGGTCATGAGCCTGGGTGGCTGTGGCCAACTCAATGTCACTCACATCAAGGGGTGCCTCGCTGGCCTTTACTTGCCCCTCCTCTCCCACCCACTTCTCACTTGCCCACCCAGGCTCCTTAGAGCCCCAACAGTATAGTATGGCTTACAGCCAGACTATTTACAGAACCATCTCCTGCCTCACACCTTGCTGCGACAGTAAGGGCCACAGAGTTGGCCTTCTCTGGGTCCCATCTGCCAAGCAATTTTGGCTGGTCGGACTTCGGAGAAGAGCCTTCTCTGTGATGACTCCGACCCTTTGGAATCGACTGCCTCCAGAGCAGCGGTCCCCAAACTATGGCCCGCGGGCCACATGCGGGCCACTGAGGCCATTTATCCAGCCCGCGGGTGAGTGACAGGAGCACATCTAATTTTCCATGAATAAAATGCAGTATTTTGTTAGTAACTAATATCAATCATCAAAAAAGTTGCAAAAGTTTTTTTAAAATTTTTGTCATCCAGTTACATTCATTTTCTTTTACTTAAATTCCCTCCTCAAAAAAGTACAATAACCAATTATATTTCTAACTTATTAACCATTATGCCAAAGTGCTTCCTTCTTTCTTTATACATTTTTCCATAAGCCAAGAAAACCTTGTGTAGCCAATTAGATGTTAACAAAAGAAAATTAAAAACTGAAAAAAATTGAACGGGTCCAAAGACGGGCTACAAGAATGGTGGAAGGTCTTAAGTATAAAACGTATCAGGAAAGACTTAATGAACTCAATCTGTATAGTCTGGGAGACAGAAGGAAAAGGGGGGACATGATCGAAACATTTAAATATGTTAAAGGGTTAAATAGGGTTCAAGAGGGAAGTGTTTTTAATAGGAAAGTGAACACAAGAACAAGGGGGCACAATCTGAAGTTAGTTGGGGGAAAGATCAAAGGCAACATGAGAAAATATTATTTTACTGAAAGAGTAGTAGATCCTTGGAACAAACTTCCAGCAGACGTGGTTGGTAAATCCACAGTAACCGAATTTAAACATGCCTGGGATAAACATATATCCATTGTAAGATAAAATACAGGAAATAGTATAAGGGCAGACTAGATGGACCATGAGGTCTTTTTCTGCCGTCAGTCTTCTATGTTTCTATGTTTCTAAAAACAAAACATAAACATATATGAATTTCAGACTTCTTTCCCCCCCCCCTCTAAATAGTACATTTCCATTTTTTTTTACTTTAAAATAAGGTTTGTGCAGTGTGCATAGGGATTTGTTCATAGCCCCCTGTGTAAAATGTTTGGGGACCCCTGCTCCAGAGATCCATACAGTCTCCACCCTACCAGTCTTCCAAAAAGCCACTAACACTTGGCTTTTCTGGCAGGCCTGGAATTAGGAATGACTGTATGTATGCATGGTTTTTTAGGGTATTATATATTTTTGTGTTGTTGCTATTGTTGTATTTTATTGTTTTCATATTTATGACTATTATTATCCACCCTGAGTCCTTTTGGAGTATATAAATATATATAAATGCAAATAATAAATAAATATAATAAATAAACAGGAAGCAGTTGTTCAAGCTAAGCAGTCACCATGAGAAAGAGTTGGCAAAACAGCTAGCTCGGTTCAAATTGGATCTGTCTGAGAAGGAAGCTCAACAGAAGCATCTCACTGAGAACTATGAACATAGGATTTCCAGGCAGAGGGAAGCCATGTGGGACTGAAAGGCCAGGTGCTGGCACCTGGAGGCTAGTGGACTGAAGTGGTCAGCCAGTTCCAGACCATGATGCAATCCCATTAGAACAAGTTTATAGTTTAATCAGATTTGTATGCCGCCCCTCTCCGCAGACTCGGGGCGGCTCACAACAGTAGCAATACAATATAAGACAAATCCAATATTTAAATTAATTTAAAAAACACCACAAATTAAAAAACCAATCATACACACTAACGTACCATACATAAATTTTATAAGCCTAGGGGGAAAGAACATATCAATTCCCCCATGCCTGACGACAGAGGTGGGTTTTAAGGAGCTTACGAAAGGCTAGGAGGGTGGGGGCAACTCTGATATCCGGGGGGAGTTGGTTCCAAAGGGTCGGGGCCGCCACAGAGAAGGCTCTTCCCCTGGGTCCCGCCAACCGACATTGTTTAGTTGACGGGACCCGGAGAAGGCCAATTCTGTGGGACCTAACTGGTCGCTGGGATTCGTGCGGCAGAAGACGGTCCCGGAGATATTCTGGTCCAGTGCCATGAAGGGCTTTATAGGTCATAACCAACACTTTGAATTGTGACCGGAAACTGATCGGCAACCAATGCAGACTGCGGAGTGTTGGTGTGACATGGGCAAATTTAGGAAAGCCCATGATAGCTCTCGCAGCTGCGTTCTGCACGATCTGAAGTTTCCGAACACTTTTCAAAGGTAGCCCCATGTAGAGAGCATTACAGTAGTCGAGCCTCGAGGTGATGAGGGCATGAGTGACTGTGAGCAGTGAGTCCCGGTCCAAATAGGGCCGCAACTGGTGCACCAGGCGAACCTGGGCAAACGCCCCCCTCGCCACAGCTGAAAGATGTTTCTCTAAAGTGAGCTGTGGATCGAGGAGGACGCCCAAGTTGCGGACCCTCTCTGAGGGGGTTAGTGACTCCCCCCCCAGGGTGATGGACGGACAGATGGAATTGTCCTTGGGAGGCAAAACCCACAGCCACTCCGTCTTATCCGGGTTGAGCTTGAGTCTGTTGACACCCATCCAGACCCCAACAGCCTCCAGGCACCGGCACATCACTTCCACTGCTTCACTGACTGGACAAGGGGTGGAGATGTAAAGCTGGGTATCATCTGCATACTGATGATACCTCACCCCATGCCCTTGGATGATCTCACCCAGCGGTTTCATGTAGATATTAAATAGTAGGGGGGAGAGGACCGACCCCTGAGGCACCCCACAAGGGAGTAACCTAGAGGTCGACCTCTGGCCCCCCACTAACACCGACTGCGACCGACCAGAGAGGTAGGAAGAGAACCACTGAAGGACAGTGCCTCCCACTCCCAACCCCTCCAGCCGGTGCAGAAGGATACCATGGTCGATGGTATCGAAAGCCGCTGAGAGGTCAAGAAGCACCAGGACAGAGGATAAACCCCTGTCCCGGGCCCGCCAGAGATCATCCATCAGCGCGACCAAAGCAGTTTCCGTGCTGTAGCCGGGCCTGAATCCTGACTGCTGAGGACCTAGGTAATCGGCTTCTTCCAAGGACCGCTGGAGCTGGAGCGCCACCACCTTCTCAACAACCTTCCCCATAAAGGGAAGGTTGGAGACTGGTCGATAGTTGTTGAGAATGGCTGGGTCCAGGGAAGGCTTCTTGAGGAGGGGGCGCACAAGTGCCTCCTTGTAGGGATCTGGGAAGGACCCCCTCCCCAAAGAAGCGTTGACAATCTCCTGGACCCAGCTCCGTGTCACCTCCCTGCTGGCCGAAACCAGCCAGGAGGGACACGGATCCAGTAAACAGGTGGCGGAACTCACAGCTCCAATGGCCTTGTCCACTTCATCAGGTGTCACCAGATCAAACTCTTCCCAGACAGGTGGACAAGTACGTGCCCCAGTCACCTCAACTGACTCGTTGTCAGTCGACTCTGTATTCCAATTGGAGTCGAGGTCCGCTCGGATCCGAGCGATTTTATCAGCGAAAAACGTGTTAAAATCCTCGGCACTACTCTGCAAGGGCTCCCCAACTCCCCCCTGATTAAGAAGGGAGCGGGTCACCCTAAACAGAGCAGCCGGGCGGGATTCCGCTGATGCAATCAAGGCGGAATGATACGCGCATCTTGCCGCCTTGAGCGCCACTTTGTAAGTCTTAACATGTGCTCTTACAAGTGTTCGATCGGATTCGGACTTACTCTTCCTCCATCGCTTCTCTAGACGTCTCTTCTGGCGTTTCAACTCCCGGAGCTCCTCGTTGAACCATGGAGCTCTACGGGGTCTAGTGCCGCGGAGAGGTCGCAACGGCGCAATTCGGTCAAGAGCCTCCGCTGCAGCCTTGTTCCAGGCCTCTGCCAGAGACTCTGCCGAACTGTGTACGAGTGTATCTGGAATAACCCCAAGCGCCTTCTGAAAGCCCTCTGGATCCATCAGGCGTCTGGGGCGGAACAGCTTAATCGGTTCCGCCTCCCTGCAGGGAAGGATTGGAGCCAGGAAGTCAAGCCGCAGTAGAAAATGGTCTGACCATGACAAAGGCAACACTTCTAAGCCCCTTAGTCTCAGACCATTACTCAGTTGTTCAGAGAGGAATACCATGTCGGGTGCATGCCCCCCCTCGTGAGTCGGACCCTGTACTACTTGGGTCAGGTCCATGGCTGTCATGGTGGCCATGAACTCCTGTGCCAGTCCAGAGGTTTCACCGAGCGACGGCAGGTTAAAGTCCCCCAAGACAATAAGTCTGGGGAACCCCACCGCCAACCCGGCCACCTCCTCGAGTAGCACAGGCAGGGCTTGTGACACGCAGCTGGGAGGCAGGTACGTGAGAAACAAGCCCACCTGGACCCCTAAGTCCAACTTCACCAGGAGGGACTCGCAACCCGCAATCTCTGGAGCAACGAGTCTACGCAAGCCAAGGCTCTCCCTGGCTATAATAGCCACTCCTCCCCCCCTTCCCTGGGGTCGAGGCTGGTGCCATATCTGAAACCCGGCTGGGCAAATTTCAGAGAGAGGAACTCCTCCCTCTGGGCCCAGCCAGGTTTCAGTAACACATGCCAGGTCGGCCTCCTCATCCAGGATCAGATCCCGGATGAGGAGAGCTTTATTTACCACCGACCTGGCATTGAGTAGCAGCAGCTTGAGCCCAGGGCCAGAATTACACTCATCACCAGCACCCAGGATTGGGTTCACAGAGCCGGAACAAGGGATCGTTATTAAGCAACGATCTCTTGTTCCCCTGGAACGGCTAGCTCTGTGGCCCCCGCCATATCTGCCTCTCCCCAGCAGGACCGAAATATTCCGACCCTCTACCACCTCAGACATCGGTGCCCCCTCCCCTCCTGCCTCTCCTGTGTCAGGTAGGCTAATCAAATCATTCATACCATATCCATTTATTTCATCCATACCAAAGTTCCACCCCGCCCACCCATAACAATCATTCATTTCATACATATCATCATACCCATCCCAATAATTCATTAGTTTTAAAAAACCCTTCTAAGAAATTAGCTAAATTATTAGTTATTAAAAATTCAATATAGATTCAATTAAAAAAACAATATAAAAATCAATTACACTAAAATAGGATACTAATTAACACTAAGTTATTCTCAAGATCTTAATAGAATAATTATTAAAAAACCGTTAAAATTAAAATTATAAAGTGCTAAAGTTATAGAGTGCAAATAATATAGGAAATAGTTAAGATGATATTCCATCAGGTCAGCAATACAGCACCAGTTCTAAAGAGTGAGTTCTGGAGAGAAAAGTTCAATGACCAAGGAGAAGTCCACGTATATTGTTTTTCAGGATCTTGGGGTCTTTGGTGCCAGCCACTGCCACTGGCTGGCACTCTCAATTCTTTCTCTGGGTCCACAATCACTTTTCCTCCTCTGCTCCCAGTCTCCAGTCCCTCTACAGTCTTACATGGTTTTAGTACAGACTCCATGTGGGCTCAGTAAAATCCTCTGATTCTTCGCCACCAGCAGTGCTTCCCTCCAACCTTCGCCCAAATTCCTGCACCAGGAGGCTGAAGCAGACCCCAAGTCAGAATTTCTGTCCCCCTCTGACCTGCACAAAAAGATCCTGAAGAGGGAGACTCTCTGCAGCAACACAAACATTTGTTGCATATTGTTGTGGTTCAGCCTGGGACCCCTCCGGGAATGGCTGACTTGCTGTCGGCTTCCAGCTCAGAGGGAGAGGCTGAGGACCAGGAGGTGCAGACTGACGAGGAAGCGGAATCCCAGGCTGAAGAAGAAGGACAGCCAGAGTTCCATCAGGGGGAGCTCTCCCCAGCAAGCAGCCTGGATTCCCTGGGGGAAGATGCTCACGACATCATAGATATGCGACAAAGGAGAGCTAATCAGAGACGAACTCAATTGGCTAGGTATTTCCAGCATTAGAGGTCACAGCTGGGTTTGGGTGTGGTGCTCTTGGGAAAGGATAAAAGGCGGCCCCACCCTTCCTGGCTTGTGGAGTTTTATCTTGGAGATTCGTGAGACCTGTCTGTGAACTTTGGTGGCTACAATCCTGGTTTGTGCCTTGGACTATTGAAACCTTGGGGGGGTGTGCCAGCAAGAAGCTTGTGGAATTGACTGGACATCAGGACCCTGTTGTAACGTATTGTACCCTGTCTGCTGTGAAGACAGGTTTTCCTTTGTGCTTATTTTTTCCTGCTATAAAATACTTTTGGATTTTACCAGAGTGTCTGGCTGTTTTTTCAGTGGGTGTGGAGGTCTGGGAAAACCCAGACAGAACACATATATTTGGCCCAGGGGGCATAGTTTGAGGACCCCCGTTTTAGTGCAATATAAAAAATGCAAATAAATTTTCTCACAGAGCACCAGTGGTCCATGGACCACCGGTTGGCGACCACTGGTATATGCAAAGGCAGTCATTTTTGGCGCCTGAATACTAGCGATATTTGGCAGCAAATCTCTTGTATTCTCCACCCAGCACAACCATTGATATGGGCTAGTTGCAGCATCACCTATCCAGAGCAATCGGGATGTAAAGCAATTAGTGGTACTAATTGCCTCTGGATTGTGGAGTGAAATGTCCCCTTGAGCTATTTCTTTTTAATGCTTTCATATGATCCTGATTACAAAGAGTGTTTCCTGGCAGAGCTTTTGTGGTGTTGCCTCATTCAAAACATTTTAGAGAGGGATAATCAGATATTGTAATCTCTTTAGTCTACTGAATTGTCCCACAATCACCTCTGGCTCCCCCTCCCATAATATAAACCATTACTCAGAAGAAATTGAAAGAATTCTGTAACACCTGCTGGTATGGAAATACCTTTCAATATCTAATCCATTAAACAGCAGCAATAAATTAAGGCTGGAGTGAACCATTCATTCCCCTGTACAAATATTCTTTGCTTCTCTAGGAGTGCTTGCATCCAAACATTCTTTCCAATAAAAGGGAGGTGAGGTTCTTTCAAATGTGTTGCAAAAAAAAAGGCGCCAAAAGGGTTATGAAAATCTTGTTTTGCCTTGAATAATTTTTCCCCTGTGGTCTTTAGCCTCCTTGGTGGTTCACATTCAAAACATTGGAATTTTCTTTTCTTTTAGAAAAAAAAATGATTCCCACAAATTTGAGAGAGGATTTTGAAAGGCTGTTTGTGGTTAGCTCTTAACTGAATGAGAATAATTGTATTGGAAGGGACCTTGGAGGTCTTTTAATCTAACCCCCTGGTCAAGCAGGAGACCCTACACAATTCCGGACAAGTGGCTGTCCAGTCTCTTCTTAAAAGCCCCCATTGGTGGAGCACCCACAACCTCTGAAGGTAAGCTATTATACTGGTAATTGTTTTCATTGCTAGGAAATTTCTTCTTTGTTGCAAGTTGGATCTCTCTTTGATTAAGAGGGGTATCCAGAAAGTAAGGTTACGTAGCCCTTGTGCGGAATATTCGCCGGAGAAATTGGTATTACTATTTTGTATTGGGAAGTCAGTGTAAGCGAACAAGCAGTGCCAGTGGTCAGTAGATCATCAACTGGTGTGGTGAAGGTTAGAGATGAACGTCCTTATTCTGTTTCCCTCCAAGTGAGAAGTGCGTGCTGTAATACACTACCTGAATGCTAAGGGCATGAACACTGCTGCGATGGTTGCCCAAGAAGCTTATTGAAGTGCACAAAATCAACATAGTCAATGCTGCCCGAGAATTTCTTGACCATTTAGAGATTGAAAGCAAGGCTTTTCTCAACTGTATAGTGACAGGAGATGAAACTTGGGCTTATCACCATACTCCAGAGAGCAAATGTCAATCAGTGTAGTGGCACCATATCCATTCTCCTTCAGCCCCCAAATTCAAAACTCAGCAATCAACGAGAAAAATCTTGGGCACCCATCGCACACAAATCTTGGGCACCCATTGCAGCAGGGTGCATACCTTTAGCATTCAGGTAGCATATTACAGCGCGCACTTCCCACTTGAAGGGAAACAGAATGAGGACGCTCATCTCTAACTTTCACCACAATGCTAGTTGATGATCTACTGATCACTGGCACTGCTTGTTCTCTTTTGCTGGCTTCCCGCTACACGATAGTATTACCAACTTCCCCCGCAAACATTCCCTGCGAGAGCTACGTGCCTTGCAACCTTACTTTCCAGATAACCCTCGTAGTTTCCATCCATTGCTTCTTGTCCTGCCTTCTGGTCCTTTGGAAATATGTTGAGACCCCACCTTCTTCGTTCCAGACATTGGAACATTGCTGTCATGTCACCTCTGGTCCTTCTTTTCACTCAACTAGACATACCCAATTCTTGCCACTCTTTTTCATATGTTTTAGGCTTTAGGTCCTATTCATCTTTGTTGCTTGTCACAACCCAGTGCACTTTGGTATTAAAATGAGGACCAAATCTATTAAATTGAAAGGTGTTCTGCAACAGAAAAATTAAGAGACACAATTTTGCCATGTGCCAGAAGGATTAAATTATATCTTTCAGGATTTCCACTCAGCCAAGCCAAGGAAAATTATATTCTGGCAAATGTCCAGGAATCGAGGCTTCTGCAGAATGTGGAATGGGTAACTGGAACTTAATTTGGAAGTAGTATTTTCTGTAAAAATGCATTAAAAGAAAATGTCCCCTACACTTTGAAGTACACTTAGGGCACTGTGCTAAGCCCTGTATTGGTTTCTCGGATTTTGGATTAGCATGATATGTGAAACTACAGAAGCATGATTGATTATATGACTGCTCCACTTTTCTTGACTGCTTCAGTTCATACAATACCTAAACTGTACTGTGAGTGATTACATTGTGATCTCCTGTGTGTTGTATGAAACCAGGCAATTAGAATAAGTCAAACTAGGAGTGAGCATGCTGGGTGAACCAATTTATGTCTCTCTCACACACAAACACACACACCCTTCTATTGTTTGTAATACCTACCATCTCCTCCAGGGTTTTGTGCCAATCTCCCAAAGGAAAGATTAAATTCTCAGTGGTGAGGTTGCATTGTCCTAATGAAACTTGGAGACATTTCTTTTTGAAGATCAATCAAATGCTCCAGAAGTAGGCCTCAAACAACAAAAATACTGATTGCAAATCTCTTGCAGGACCTAATCTGGCTTTCTAGGCTGCCCAGTAAGTACTCAATTTACATTGGCATCCTTCAGTCTTGAAAGACCCTGGTATCTTGCTCAGGACTCCTCAGAGCACGAAGCCTGGACAGGTTAGAACTAGTTTGATGGCCAAATAAATGGCTGTAGGGGTTTCTGCAGACCAATGCTTTTCACATGTGAGGGATGGCAGCTGTATTGACCATCTTGGGTGGGGATTGTGGAAACTGAATCGCGGCATGCCTCAAGAACCTTGGGAAAGGGGAATTGCTGTACAGGAAAATAATTGTTGCTTTATTTTCTCCACTCTCTCTAATACTAGAATTCTGAAATCGATGGGCAGGAGATTCTAAATTAAAGGTCACACTTTTAACAAAGTTCACTTTTAACAAATATGTACAACCTGCATGTCACATCTACCCAACCCACTAGAGTGGGGAGGCAAGGAACCTTGCGGGCCCGTCTCTAAGGAGATACATTTCGTGGGACCCAGAAGAAGGGCCTTCTCTGTGATGGCTTCTGGAACATAAATTCTCCTGAAATTAGACTGGCACCACTCTAACAGTGTTTCAGACAGCCCTAAAGACATGGTTCTCTCAATGGGGTTGGGGAACCCAGAGAGGGATGGAGCCCGTCAAATGGATGGTATGAATGTGTGTTACCACCAGGGTTTGAGGATTATATTATTATTATTATTATTATTATTATTATTATTATTATTATTATTATTATTATTATTATTATTTATTATTATTTATTATTATTATTATTATTATTATTATTATTATTATTTACTAAGCTGCCTTGAGTCTCCATGTGCAAGTAGGCAAAAATATATTTTTCAAACAAACAAACAAACAAACAAATAGTAAAGCTATAACTGCTGAGTTTATACAACATGTCATGTCCAAAACAAATGAAGCCATATTGCAATATAACTTAGTAGCAAAGTTTACCTTATATAGTTAAATATTGGCTTGATTTCCCTTACATGCTAAACTACAAATAACAGTAACTCATTTTAATCTTGTCCAGTACATCGGGCAAATCTTGCCAAAGGAGTCCTACTATAATTGTGTCAATGTCACCTCAAACTCTCTCAACAACCTATCCCAAATAGACTTCACTGTAGACCGCGTTGAAAAAGCAATCCGTGACCTCAAACCTTCCCTATCAGTCGGACCAGGCGGTCTTTGTGCATACTTCCTAAAAAAGCTCTCTTCTGCTATAGCTGAACCTCTAAGCATTATCTTCCAAAAATCCTTCAGGACCAGCACACTCCCCAAACTATGATCAAAAGCAGTAGTCATCCCCATCTTCAAAAAAGGAGACCCTTCTCTCATTGACAACTACAGACCAATATCACTATGCTGCGTCTCATGTATCAATTATAATCAATCAATCAATTATAAATCAATCTATCACCCTTTACTTAGAATATAATAACCTACTCTCTAACAGACAATTTGGATTCAGAAAGAAATTATCCTGCAACCTACAACTACTTCACTGCAAAAACACATGGACTACCTAGCTAGATCAAGGGAAATCCATTGATGCAATTTATATTGACTTTTGCAAAGCCTTCGACCCAGTGGTCCATGACAAACTACTCCTAAAATTCAAATCCTATGGCATCTCAGGATTCCTCCACAGCTGTATTACTGCATTCCTGTCAAACAGGCAACAAGTTGT
The DNA here is from genome assembly GCF_031021105.1 of Erythrolamprus reginae. NCBI lineage: Eukaryota > Metazoa > Chordata > Lepidosauria > Squamata > Dipsadidae > Erythrolamprus > Erythrolamprus reginae. The sequence continues at coordinate 261,742 of NW_027248495.1, read as the reverse complement.
CAAAATTGGAAGTGCCACTTCCACCCCCATTGCTGTCAAAAGTGGCATTCCCCAGGGCAGCGTACTCAGTCCTACTCTCTTCATTCTCTATATCAACGACCTCTGTGATCACATCACAAGCAACTGTGTTCTTTTTGCCAGCAATGTAAAACTTTCCAAAACCACGGACAACACATCTACTCTCCAAAAAGACCTTGATTTTGTCTCAGATTGGTCTAACACCTGGCAACTTCAAATATCAACCAACAAATACTCTACCCTCCACATCGGCAAAAAGAACCCGAACCTCATATTTAAACTGAATAAACAAAATCTCACAGCCAACCCCCACTCAGTAAAAGACCTTGGAATTCTAATATCAAATGACCTAAGTGCCAAAGCCCACTGCAACAATATCGCCAAAAACGCTTCTAGAGTTGTTAACCTGATCCTACACAGCTTCTGTTCTGGCAATCTCACACTACTCACAAGAGCCTACAAAACTTTTGCCAGACTCATCCTTGAATACAGTTCATTTGTCTGGAATCCATATCGCATGTCGGACTTCAACACCCTCCAAAATACCGGTATCCAAAGATACTTCACCAGAAGAGCCCTTCACTCCTCCACTCGAAACAGAATACCCTACGAAAATAGACTAACAATACTGGGTCTAGAAAGCTTAGAACTATTGCCCACAAGATCATATGCTGCAATGTCCTGCCTGTTAATGACTACTTCAGCTTCAACCGCAACAACACAAAAGCATGCAACAGATTCAAACTTAATATTAACCACTCCAAATGTGACTGTAAAAAATATGACTTTAGCAATCAAATTGTTGAAGCGTGGAACTCATTACCGGACTCAGTAGTGTCAACCCCTAACCCCCAACATTTTTCCCTTAGACTATCCACGTTTGACCTCTCCAGGTTCCTAAGAGGTCAGTAAGGGGCATACATAAGTGCACCAGTATGCCTTTTGTCCCCTTTACAATTGTCTCTCCTTTATCTCATATATCTTTTCTTCCTTTCATATATCTTCTCCTCTATTTTTATATCTTTTCTTCTATCTTTTCCTTTATATATGTTACTACATGTCTATTTTCTTCAATATGTATTGTGTATTGTACAAACAACAAACAAACAAACAAATAAATAAATAAGTGAAAGGCAAAATTGATGGTCTAATGTGGTGAACAGATCCTGGGAATGGACCTTTCAGTAGGATACTGCCTGGTGGGAAAGATCAGATTCACATGTGAAAATTCAATTAAACTGATTTATTGCTAATCCTGCCTATACAGTACACCCAAATCTTATAGTTAGCACCTGTTTGGAGTTAAAGACAGGTCAATGGCATTCAAGGGAGGTTGGACCTGTAGCTATATAGATGATCCCTCTTTTAACTCCACCCCCATTTTTGCCACTCCTCCTCCAGGTACTGGAAATACAATATAAGGTTCCTTGCCTAAAGAAGCTATGGGCATATTCTGGAGTGCCCTATTACTTCTGAAATCTGAGAGCCATAGAGCAGTGCTTCCCAATCTAGACAACTTCAAGATGTGTAGGCTTCAGTTCTCAGAAATTCTGAGAGCTGGAGGCCACACATATTAAAATTGGTTGAGAAATGCTGCCATAGGGCAGAGGTGGGCTGCTAAGATGGAACGGTGACATGTGCTCGCCTCCGTGGCTCTTTACATGACACATTTAGGCACAAACAAGGGCGCACCTGCGTGTTCGTGTGCGATTTTGCTACCTGCCCAGGTGCAGTAGCAGAATTGCACCGGACTCCGCTAGCATTCAGAGCCACAGGAGCGAGGACATGTCATCGTTCCACCTTAGCAGCCCACCTCTGCCATAGGGGTATTTTTGCAAATAACCTGCTGACCTTAAAGGGGTTTGCTTGTTTGTGCCTAAATGTGTCATGTGAACTGTGCAGCAGTGGTTTATTCAACAAAGCCTGATTAAGAAGTGATGCATGATGAAAACAGTTTGCACTGAATGAGGAATTCTTGGAGTTGTACCCAAAATCCCTGACATTCTGCTTTGGCAAAAATTGTTTTATTATTCAAGGATGACTCTCTTCATCCACTATATAGGGAGAGTGACAGTTTGGGTAATTAGGTCTTGCCATCCTTGCCAAATAGAAAGTTACATTTCACCAGTTAAATGCATACAAGGATGTGCACATAAATGGAAAATCAAGGAAACATAAGTACAGATTTTTTGCAATAAGCCGATGTAACAAACAACATCATATCCTCCCAAGCACACTAAGATATTGATAGGCCTCATTTTCTGTGTCCCTCTCTTTACCTCCCACTGAAAATAAAGCCCCCCCCCTCAGAGGCCTGATAGGAGATGTTCTATAAAGCTAAACTGACTGCAATGTGGAATAAACTCAACAAAAGATCTTATTCTTAGTAATGCATTTTAATGTTTTTTCCCTCTAATGAACTAAGTTAATTAAATCACAGCTGTAATTGCACAGATTTGAAGGTCTCTTTGGCTTCAAACCTGGAAAGTTAGGTCAGTAGAGATTGATGAATGTTTTATTAGTCACTGTCACATTTCCCATACACATAATTTCATAGGAATTTCCCATATATGGTCATTTTATAAGAAATGACTATGCTGAGCTTGAGGGAGGGTCTGTGACAATTTTCCACGGCCCACCTGCCATGATCAACCTGCTGTAGGACAATTTGCTGCAGAAGAAGGGTTACACTAATGTTAATGTATGCGCAGAGTATTCCTTGTTTACCAAGGTTGTGAACATAGAAACATTTACTGAGAGTAACTTTGAGTAATTATTCAGTCACACACAGATACACTAACATAAGTTAAAGTTTACTTTGAGAAATAGCAAATTCCATTAAACAGTCCAAGTCATACACATAATAGTCAGAATAACAATCCAAATAATATCAAAGTACAAAATCTTCTTGCCAGTTGTCTTTGTCATAAACAGTAAACAAAGATATCAAGCCTAAACACAGTTTAGTTATAACACATAACTACAACACACATAATGCAGAGAGAATGCAGAGCAAACTAACAGTAAGAATAACATAGAGTAACAGAGAGAGACAGAGGGAATAAGTTATGATCTCTAGCTCTGTCTTGTGGCAGTCTACAACACCATTAGCCAATCAGACATGGCTCAGTTAAAGCTATATACATTAACACACATTAGACAGAATGGTTAGACAATGGTTAGACAGAATCCTGACAATAATATCAAAGAGACAGTGGAATAGAATCGGGTGGGCTCTAGCTGGAACGCTAAATTGGGCTTGCCACCGCGGCTTGTGAGTGCTTGCAGGACCAGCGCGATTTTGCTTCTGCACCTGTGGAGATAGCAGAATCGCACAGAGAGCCACAGGTGGGCCGTGTTTTGGCATGCGCGGATCTCCTGATTTTCCACTCACTTGACAATTTCTTTCAACATTGGCTGGAGTTGATCTAAATGCAACAGCACTTAGATTTATATACTACTTCACAGAGCTTCATAGCCCTCTCTAAGCAATTTAGAGAGTTAGCATATTGCCCCAAACAATCTGGATCTTTATTTTACTGACCTTGGAACGATGGAAAACTGGGCCAACTTTAGCCTGTCAGGATTGAACTCTTGGCAGTGGATAAAGTCAGCCTGCAATACTGCATCCTAACCAGTGTGCCACCACAACTTAGTTCTAAGCACTTCCCTAATGCCAGTTAACATCTGGAGATGCTTCTTTCCTGCCAGGTATGTTGAGGTAAAACTTCATCACTTTGCCTGAGCTGATAAATTAGGAATCTGTCATATACAGGGTGCGTTCCAAAAGTAATGCAATTATTATTTTTTAAAAGTAATTTATTGAACAGATTTGCACAAACACTTAAAATTCTTCAAAGTACTGTCCTTGGGCCTCTACACATTTTTTCCAGCGACTCTGCCATGACCGGTACGCGCCCTGGAAGGCGTCTTCAGGGACCTCTCACAAGGTCTTTGTCACAGCTGATTGGATCTCTTCTTTAAAAAAAAAAATATTGTAATTTTTTAAAAACAACAACCAAAAAAAAAACAGACAAACATTTACAAAGTACAAAAACAAAACAACAATGTCATTACAAATAACAATCAATGTATAATTTACATCATCGTGATTGGAGAGAAAATAAAACTTCTTCTGTTATTAAATGTCTTTATATTCTGGCAAATACAACTGGGACAGCTGCGAGTGGGAGCTCCAGGTCAGAGGCACCGGCAGCACCCCGCCCAGCTGGAGCTTCCTTGGTGTCGGCGGCAAGTGTCCTTTGGGGCCCGGCGGGAGGGCACTGGCGGTGGGAGTGGGAAGGTGCCGGCTGCAGTGGCCCCAGGCAGTTGTGGGGAGATGGCGGCGGCGAGAGGGAGCTCCAGGGTGGAGGCACCGATGGTGGCGGTTGGACGTGCTGCTGGAGACGTACATGCTGGCGCTGCGGGGCTGGCACTGGCCCGCTGGCTGGGCCGGAGGTGCCAGCCCCACGGCCATGCCCAGCACAGCGCCAGCATATACAGCGTCCAGCAGCACGTCCAGCTGCCGCCGTCAGGGCTCCCGCTCGCAGTCAGCCGCTCTGCCGCCACCCTTGGCTACTGCCTGATGCCGCTGTTGTTGGCGTGGTAGAACGAGAGAGAGAGACAGAGAGAGAGAGAGAAAGAGAGACATAGCAAGAGAGACAGAGAGAGAGAGAGAGAGAGAGAAAGAGATAGCAAGAGAGAGACAGAGAGAGAGAGAGAGAAAGAGAGGGAGAGAAAGAAAAAAGAGATAGCAAGAGAGAAAGAAAGAGAGATGGCAAAAGAGAGAGATAGAGATAAAGAGAGACATAACAAGAGAGACAGAGAGAGAGAGAAAGAAAGAGATAGCAAGAGAGAGAGAGACAGAGAGAGAGAAAGAGACAGAGAGAAAGAAAGAAAGAAAGAAAGAGAGAGAGATAGCAAGAGAGAGAGAGAGAGAAAGAGAGATAGCAAAAGAGAGAGAGAGAGAAAGAAAGAGAGACATAGCAAGAGAGACAGAGAGAAAGAGAGACAGAGAAAGAGAGAGAGAGAAAGAAAGAGATAGCAAGAGAGACAGAGAAAGAGAGAGAATGAAAGAGAGATAGCAAGAGAGGCAGAGAGAGCAAGGGAGAGCGAAAGACAGAGGGAGAGAAGGAGGGAGAGTGAAAGAGCAAAAAAGAGGAAGAAAGAAAGAGGGATGGAGAGAGAGAAAGAAGGGAAGGAAGGAGGAGAGAGAAAGAGGGAGAGAGAAATTGAGCGAAATGGAGGAAGAGATATTTTTTTTTGTCCAAACTTTTTTAGCCCCCCCCGGCCCCTCCCCTGCATTCAGTGTTCCCCAGGATTTTGAAAATATGAATAATGTGCCGCGGCTCAAAAAAGGTTGGGAAACACTGCTCTAATTATTATATATATTTCTTTTCTCTTTCCTTTTTCAATTTGTATGCTAGCCACCTTCCTGGCTTATTCGCCTGCTCAAAATAATTCTGTTTTACGGATTTGATCTTCTGGGCTATCTCCTCTTGTACCAAGAGGTTTATTTTGTGTTTAATCAATTCCTTTTCTTCCTTTATTTCCACATTCTCTGGGTCATTTAGTAATTTGGTTTCTAACTCCCCTAATTCCTTCTGGTTTTCCCTCATTTGGTTAGTTTTAATTTTGTTCTTTTTACTTATATATGCAATTGTTAGTCCTCTGGCAAAAGCCATTACCGTATCCCATATATTCTGTATCAATGTATTGCCGTTCCAATTTTTTTCTTAAAAAAATTCTAATTCTTTGTCTATAAACTGTTTATGTTGGTTTTCCTCTATTATTTTAGAATTCATTGTCCACCTGTATCTTCTAATATGTTCTCCTTTAATTATAAGAGTTATTGGATTATGGTCGGCCCAGAAATTTGGTTCGATTTCCGCTGTTAAAATATCTTTTTGAACCCCTATATCCATCCATACCATATCAAGTCTGGACCAGGACTTGTGGGGGTTAGAATAGTAAATATATTTTTGTTTATCATAATGAGTTTCCCTCCATACATTCTTCAATTTAAATTCTTCTACTATATTATTAAATTCAGCTGGTAATTCTTTTTTCTTTTTCTTTTTTCTGTTCCCTTATAATCTTTCCCAAAATTTGCTACTGCATTGAAATCTCCAACCAACAAATGTTTTCTTTCCCAAATTTTATTATTTCTTTATGGCATTTTTATAGAAAGTTTTTTGGTCAATGTTAGGTGCATACATCACAATTCATGTTATCTTTATTCCGTTAAATGTGATTTCTATTATCAAAATCCTCCCTTCCTCATCTCTATCAATCATTGTGGGGTTTAACCAATTTTTGTATGTAAACTGCAATTCCTCTCGCCCCCCCCCTGCTAGGGAAGTGAATAACTTCTCTAGCATAGGTTTTTCCAAAATTGATTTGTCATTTTTTTTACGTGCACTTCTTGGAGGCAAATAATATCCTCACACTGTTTCTTTAATTTTCTATATACTTGTCCTCTTTTTTTGGTGAATTCAATCCATTAATGTTTACAGAAAACAATTTAATCTGTTGATACATTCTCCTATTGGCTATTTTGTTCTTTTACTACTCTTTAGTTCCTGTTCTTACCTCTCTTCCTTTTTTTGGTTTATTAACTCTCTCTTCTTCTGATTCACTTTCTTCCTGGCTTACTGTCTCTGATTCTGTGCTACTTTCCCTTTCCTTATTTAAATGTTCTGAAATAAAATTGATCAGCCTGTTCTAATGTCTCTATTGCAATCTTTTTCCCTTTCCAAGTGACCATCACCCCTTCCAGCACAAGCCACCTGAACTGTATTTCTTTCCTTATTGATTTAGCTGTAAAATAGTGGAAAACCCTTCTCTTCTCCCGGATCCTTCTAGGTATTTGTTTTAATACTGTGATATATTTTCCTCTATAAGATAATACACCTCTAGTATTTTTTATAAATTTCGCCCCTTAATTTTTCCTTAGTAAATCTGATATGGCTCTCCCTAGGGAGTTGGTGACATCGGGCGTAATTCGTTTCCACTTGGTATATCTCATCTATATGTCTAATCAAATCATCCTCATCTATTTTCAATTCCTCTGCAAAAATTTCAACAACTGTCGCAAATAGGTTCTTCCCTTTCCCTTCCGGTATGTTTTGTAGCCTTAAATAGAAGGAAGCTTTTTCGGATTCAAGCTGCACAATGGCTGCTTCCAGATCCTTATTCACCTTTTTAAATTCGTCTTCACTTTTATTTAATCTTAATCTGTTACCTTCTGTTATCTCCTCAATCATTTTAATTTTAGTCTCATGTTTGTCTACTGTCTTTTGCATTTCTTCTATTGTAGCATTGAGTTTAACAAAATTCTCACTTTTCTTTTGTTTCCTGATGGTTTTGAAAAATTGTTTCTTGGGTTTTATTTGTGGCCTCTTGCTGTTGAAGCATAAACTCCTGTATTTTGTCTAATGAGTTTTGTAGTGTTTGTAAAGTAGGCGTCTGCCCTTTGCCCTCTGTTGTAGTAAGATCAGAGGCAGAAGAGGATTTATGTACTATTGGGGATGATAGAGTTAGGTTACCCTTTCTAATTGACTTGGTTATCATTTGTTGAGTTGCCATTCCTTCTCCTTAAAGTTTAAAAAAACCTCTCCTTAAAAACTACCTCCCAAATAAATAACTATCGATTCAAAACTCAATTGTTATATACTGATCCCAAATCAACCAGCGGATGTGTTATAACTTTGTGTTAATCAATTGTTCTCAATATTTCCTCTAAGACAAGAAGGATCAATACTTCTAATGTATTCTGCTATTAATACTGAATAGTCAATTAATTTTCCTGCACCAAAATTCTGTTTGACACTTCAATTTTTAAGCTTTAACCTTTAAATTTAGTAATGATAATGATATTCTATTACCAATATATCACCAATCAAATTATATACCTATGCAGTTTATACATATACAAAGGGAAGTGCAAGATCTAATTCTGCTCAATTATTTAACAATTAATTAATAAAGCTCTGCTACAGATATAATTTCTCCATAAAGAAATACGCATATATATTAATGGGTCTAATAATATCAATATCAAAATTAATGCTCTGTTTTCTCTCTCTCTCTCTCTCTCTCTCTCTCTCTCTATATATATATATATATATATATATATATATATATATATATATATATATATATAACCCTTCCCTGGTACAGAGCTGAAGGGATTGGATACTGTAGCCTAGAGGATAATTCTCTGCCTTACAAGGCAAAGGTTGCAGGTTCAAGTCCCAGTGGGTATGGCTAGCTGATGAGGCCAAAATAAGGCCGAAATAGATCTATCCTAGTCTCCCTTAATTTTCAAATTCAGCTTAAACATGTGACACATACAGATAGAATTGTCGGCTATCAATAAAATTAACTGCCTTGGAAATGGCCCTGGGTTGGGCCGAGAGGCAAAAAAGGAGCTGTGATGTTCCTTCAATATACCAGGGTGATTCGACACAAAATGTAACCCTTCCCTGGTACAGAGCTGAAGGGATTGGATACTGTAGCCTAGAGGATAATTCTCTGCCTTACAAGGCAAAGGTTGCAGGTTCAAGTCCCAGTGGGTATGGCTAGCTGATGAGGCCAAAATAAGGCCGAAATAGATCTATCCTAGTCTCCCTTAATTTTCAAATTCAGCTTAAACATGTGACATATATATATATATATATATATATATATATATATATATATATATATATATATATATGACGGTCTTGGTATATTCGGGTTTCTTCCCGTGTAGGATTTGGAAATTTCTGGCGACGTTTCAATGAGGTCCCACTCATCATCTTCAGGCTGGTGTTTCTGTCCTTGTTCTAAGGCGAACACTGCGAGACCAAAGCTGCCTTCCTTCTATAAATACTGGTGGCTAGGTGTGGTTTGATGGCTCAGCAATTGCCTGTTGTGTAGAAACTTCCTGCTGAGTCAGTGGGGTAACATCTGGGGTCATTGATGTAGCTGAAGTATGCTGATTGGTTAATGGTTGTTGATTAGGCGTGATATCCTGGGTAGTTGGAGCTTGCAGGCTACTTGATTGTTTTGCAATATGTGTTCTGAGTCTAGTTTCTGTTTTTATGGCTGGGTTATGTTTGAGGGCTGGTTTTCAGATGTCTGGTAGGTTTCCAGATGTCCGCTTGTTCATATTTTGGGGATGTTTTTCTATCTCGATGGCTTCCATTATTATTCTTTTGCTGTAGTGTTCTGTTTTGGAAATTAATTTAGTACTGTCAAAATCAATTTCATGTCCTGTAGTTTTGAAGTGTTGGAAAAGAGAGGAGGTTTTTTGTTTTTTCCTTAATGCATTCTTATGTTCTGCAACACGTGCATTTACTCTCCTGTTAGTTTGTCCAATATATGTGGCTGGGCAGATTTTACACGGTATTTGATAAACTCCCTGGTTTTCTAGCTGGATATTGTCTTTCGGGTTTCTTAGGATGTTGGCTATTTTCTTTTTTTTTTTTAAATAATTTTTATTAATTTACAAAGAGTTATATACAAAAGGAGGAAGATACATCTTAGTTGACAACATTGTGATAACATATATTCGTGGGCATGATATGATTATTCTATTCAGTTAGATTTTATCTAATCAATTTACAAATCAAAATCATCACCTATTATGTGTAAAATACTGTATCTCTTTAGTTCGTTATCTTTTAAATCTTCTGGGTCTTCCTCCCATCCCCTTCCCCCCACAGAACTATAATAGTTCTCAAAAAGTTTCGATTGTTAAATTGGGTGGCGTATGGTTGCCGCGGTTTTGTTGTAATTTTTATCAATACATTTCTAAGTTACACTTGAGAAGGGATCGTATTGGATTGATAATAATCCGATATAATCATTCAGAGTACTGTGTTTTGTATAGCCATTTCTACGTTATCCATTAGTGTATTTTTATCTACATTTTATATTATTTCCTTATTTTTCTTTCCTTTCTCCATTTGTTTTTTATTTTTAACCCAAACGTAGAATTTTTCCCAATTCTTATAGAATCTCAAATCTTCTTTATTTTTAAGTTTTTGGGTGAGCCTATCCATTTCCGCACAATCATAATTTTTTTTAATAATTTCTCTTTCATTTGGTGTATTGTCTCTTTTCCAATTTTGTGCTATTGTGATTCTTGTAGCTGTAATTATATGTAATATTAGGTATGTGTCTTCTTTTTTATTTTTCGAATCCATTATGTTCAGAAGGAATATTTCTGGAGTAAGTTTTAATGAGATTGCTGTGATTTGTTGTATCCATATTTGAATTTTTTTCCAAAGTTTTTTTATGGGGGGGCATGTCCACCATAGATGAAAGAAGGTTCCAGCTTTGCTATTGCATCTCCAACAGTTTGGTTTTATGTTGGGGTAGATCTTGGCCAGTCTCGTTGGTGATAAGTGCCATCTATAAAACATTTTTTGTAGATTTTCTTTATACGGAACTGATTTAATAATTTTCAGGTTTCTCCACATTTGTTCCCATTGTTCAATATAAATGCTATGACCTATGTTTTTGGCCCAGGTGATCATGTTTTCTTTTACTAATTCAGTTTCCATAGTGTACCCCATTATATAATTGTACATTTTGGTTATAAATTTTTTCTCATATCCTAATAGTATTTTATCAATTATACTGTCCTTTTCTTGGATTCCTTCTTTCTTTTTGTCTTTATTCCATTTCGTCAAAATTTGGGCGTAGGACCACCAGTCAATATCGATATTTTGATTTTGTAGTTGTTGTCTAGATTTTATACCCCCTTTCTCATCTAGTGTGTGGTTATAGTTCAGTGCTTTTTGTGTTTGAAATAGGTTAGGGCAGAGGTCCCCAACCGCCGGTCCGCGGACCGGGACCGGGCCGTTGGGGTTTTTCAGCCGGTCCGCGGCGCCAGGGCCCCCTCGGCGCTCCCCCCGCCAGCCAGCCAAGCCCCGCGCCCAGGGCCGCCGATAGAGGGGAACTCCGATTAAGACGAACTCTGCCTCTGCGGCCCGCACCTTCTTCCCACCCCCACGAGGAAAGAAGGCAGGGAGGCCGGCAGACAGGCAGGGAGCCCCGATGGCAGCCGCGGAAGGAGGAAAGACCGCGGGGTTGGCTCAGCCCTCTGGAAGCCAAGCCGCGCTGCTGGGGAAGCGGAATTGGGGAAGCCGGGAGAGGGCTGAGCCCGGCCGGCTTCTCCGCCGGCCTTGTGTCCCCCCGAGGATTGCAAGGGCAAGAGAGCCGCGCCTTTCGGCTTCCGGAAGTGCTGGGCTGGGGGTTCGGGGGGGCATGAACGCCGCCCGGAGCCAATGGCTTCTTTTGGGCTTACTCGAATTCCTGCTGCTGGTAAGCGTGCGCGGGTGGCCGGGTGGGAAGGGCGAGGCGCGAGGGGGAGGCAAGTGGAGAAGCGGAGAGAGAGAGAAGTGGACCAAAAGAAAGAAAAAGGAAAGAGAGGGAGAGAAAGAGAAATGGAGAAGAAGGAAGGAGGGAGGGGAGGGAGGGAGAGAAGGAAGGAAGAGAAAGGAGGGTAGAAAGAGAGGGAGAGAGAGAGGAGAAAGGAAGAGGAGAGATAGAAAGAAAGAGAGAGAGAGAAAGAAAGAGAGAGTGAGAGATGCTCAATGAGCCTTTCTTTGAAGTTGCCTTTCTTTCTTTCTTTCTTTCTTTCTTCCTTTCTTTCTCTTGCTCTCTTGCTCTTTCATTCTTTTTTCTTTCTCTTGCTTTCTTGCTTTCTCTCCTTCCTTCCCTCCTTCCATTTCTTTCATTCCCCCTCTCTATTTTTATTTCTCTTTCATTCTTTCTCTCTTTCTTTCTTGCTCTTTTTCTTTCTCTTTTACCTTCCTTACCTCTATTTCTTCTTTTCTTTCTACTTCCTACCTTCTTCCCTCCCTCCCTCCCTTCAGTCCTTCCTCTTCCTCTCCCCTTTCATAAATTTCCTTGCTTCCTTCCTCTGTTCCTGTCCCTTCCCCCTTTCTTTCTTTCTTTCCTTCCTTTCCTCCCTCCATTTCTTGCTTTCCTTTTCCTTCCTCCCTTCTTTCCTCCCTCATTCCCTTCTTTCACTCCTTCCTCTCTTACTCTCCCCTTTCACACCTTTCCTTGCTTCCTTTGCACCCTTCTTCTGTTCCTGTCCCTTCCCTCTTTCCTTCCTTCCTTCCCATCCTCCGTCCATTCATTCACCCATTCCTCTCTTGATCGCCCCTTTTACGGCGCCGCTGACAGCTAGCTCCCCCCCCCCCCACCGGGCCATGGAAAACTGGTCTAGCTTAAAGCCGGTCCCTGGTGCAAAAAAGGTTGGGGACCTCTGGGTTAGGGTGTCTAAGTGCTTCAAGGCTGGAGTACCATCTTGGGATTTTGCAGTAGTGTTCTTTTTTAATTCTTAACCAAACGTTTATTAAAGAGTCCCTGATCATGTGGCTTCTAAAATATACTGGAGTTTTTTCTTTTTCGCTCCATAGGAAGCTATGCCATCCTTGGAGAATATTATGTCCTTCCAAGGCCAGGAGTCTCTGGTCTTGGAGGGTTATCCATTCTTTGATCCATAAAAGGACCGATGCTTCGTAGTAAACTTGAAAGTTTGGTAGTCCAAAACCGCCTTGTGTTACCCTGTCTTGTAAAGCTTTAAATCTCACCCTAGGTTTTTTCCCCTCCCAGATAAATTTTGAAATAGTTGTGTTTATTTTGGTGAAAAATTTTTTGTTTAGTTTTATTGGGATCGTCTGGAATAAATATAAAAATTTAGGCAATATCGACATTTTGATTGTGGCTATCCTCCCTGATAGTGAGATGTGGATTTTATTCCACCTGATTAACTGTTGTTCTGTTTTTTTAATAAGAGGGTCATAATTATCCTTTTGTATTGTACCACATCTATTAGTTAGAATTATGCCCAGATATTTTACTTTTTTGACAGTTTGGATTCCTAATATTTTTTCTAATTCCTGTTCTTGTTTAATATCCATATTTTTAGTTATAATTTTAGTTTTTTGTTTATTGATTTTTAGACCAGCTACCTCTCCATATCGTTGTATTTCTCTCAGAAGGTGTTCCCCTGCTTCTATTGGGTCCTCCAAAATAAATGCTAGGTCATCTGCATAAGCCTGAACTTTAAATTCCTGTTTTTTTGTCGTGAGACCTGTAATTCTCACATTAGTTCTTATTTGGTTTAAAAGTGTTTCTACTGCTAAGATGTATAGAAGTGGAGATAGAGGACACCCTTGTCGGACTCCTTTTGAAATTTGAAAGGACCTTGTTAATTCACCATTAAATATAATTTGAGCCGATTGGGTGTTATATATAGTTTGAATCATTTTTATCATTTTTGGGCCGAATTGCATTTTTTTAATTAATTCAAGAATAAACTCCCATCTTAGGTTATCGAAGGCCTTTTGGGCATCCAAAAATATTAGTGCTAGTTGTTTTTCTGAGTGTGTCTCATAGTATTATAAAGTATTGAAAATTATTCTTGTGTTATTTCTTATGTATCTACCTGGGAGAAAACCATTTTGATCTTCCTTTATTGTTTTGTTTAGAATTGGTTTAAGTCTTTCCGCTATTATTGTCATGAAGATTTTGTAATCAACATTGAGGAGGGATATTGGCCGATAGTTTTGTATGTGCTTTTTTTTTTCGGGATCTTTCAGGATTAAACTTATTAAGGCTTGTGTCCAAGATGTCGGTAACAAACCTTTTTCTAATACTTCATTAAATATTATTACTAGGATTTCTAGTAAGACTTCCTTTAGTTCTTTATAGAATTCGGCCTGTATCCCATCTGTACCTGGGGTTTTACTATTCTTTTGTTTATCTATTTCATATTCCACTTCTGATTTGGTTATTTCTTTATTTAATATGGTTTCATCTGATTCTAATAACTTCTGTATTTTCGCTTCTTCTAAATATTTATTTAATTGGGTTTGGTTTGTTTCTTCCTTTTGATATAAATGGGCATAATATTCAACTGCTATGTTCTTTTTTTCCTCCGGTATATGTTGTAATTCCCCATTTTTATCTTCTAAGGTTTGTATGTATCGCTCTTCTTCCTGCTTTTTCAGTTTATAAGCAAGCCATCTGCCTATTTTATTCGCATTTTCGAATTGGTATTGGTTGGTCTTCCTTAATTTTATGACAATTTCATCTTGTATTATTAGATTAATGTTATGTTTTATTGTATCTATCTCTTCTCTTATTTCTCCATTTTGGAGGTCTTTTTGAGCTTCTATTTCTGCGTGTTTTAGTTTACTCTTAAGTTCGTTTCGTTTTCTATCTTTATGTTTCTTTTTTTTTTGCTAGATAAGCTATAGTTATGCCTCTCATAAATGCTTTTGTTGTGTCCCAAATATTCTGAATAGTGGTATCAGTGTTCCAATTATCTCTTAAGAATAGGTTGAGTTCTTGTTTGATATGTTTAATATAATCCTGATCTTGAAATAACAGTTGATTTATGGACCACCGGTGTTGTCCTGGGGTCGGTATTTTAATTTTCATCAATATTGGTTGGTGGTCTGCCCAAATATTTGGGCCTATTTCAGTTTCATGGATTAACTTCCCAAAATTTTGGTCTGTCCAGATCATATCTATTCGGGACCACGACTTTTGGGGTGGTGAATAAAAGGTATATTCCCGGGCAGATGGGTAGTCTTTCTCTCCAAATATCTACCAGTCTATATTCCCTTGCTATTTCCTGGAATTCTGATGGTAGTGTTTTCCTATCTTTCAGTTTTTTCTTCGTGGATTTAAAATCTTTTTTGATGTCACTCACTGCATTATAATCTCCAATAATACAAATGTCCCCTTTTTGTACCTGTACTAGCTGTTCAGCTAATTTTTGATAAAATTGTTTCTGTTTTGTGTTTGTGGCGTAAATCGCCACTATCACTATTTCTCTATATCCTATTTTAATTTTTACAATTAATATTCTTCCATCTTCATCTGAATAGATTTTTTCCGGTTGGTATGTGTCCCTAATGTATAAGGCAATCCCTCTCTTTTTTGAGTCTGCTAAAGCTGTAAATAGTTTACCTAGTTTTTTATTTTCTAAGAGTTTAGAATCCTGCTTTCTAATGTGTACTTCTTGAAGACATGATATAGCTGAATTTTGTTTTAATAATTTCAATCCATTGATGTTTACAGAGATCAACTCAAGTGTCTTTCGCGTCATTTTCCTCCTTTTCCTCTCCGGTTACTTTCCCTTCCTTTATTGATGTTTAGCCGCCGCTCTTGTTGTAACCCTTTGTTCTTTTTGTTGTTCTTCCTTGCCTTGCTCCTCCTCTCCTCTGTCCTCTGTCCGTCTCTCCTCCTGTGATAACTCCTCTATAGTTTGACGAATCTCTGTGTCTTGCTCTAAATTTTTTTGAATAAAATAATCTGCTTTCTCGAACGAATCTATTTTGATTTTTTTCCCATTCCATGTTACCAAGAGACCGTCCGGAATTAGCCATCGGAATGGGATTCCCCTTCTCAGTAGCTTTGCTGTAAAGAAGTGGAATTCTCTCCTTTTCTCCCTTATTCTTTTCGGAATTTGTTTGAGGATTATAATTTCCTTTTCTTGATACATAATTTTCCCACTTCTTGTTGATTTGTATATTTCGTCCCTAATGGATTTTTTGGTAAATTTTACATGGACCTCTCTAGGTAATCTGTGGTTCTTAGCATAGTTTGTTTGTATTCTGTAGATTTCATCAATATGGTCTTTGACCTCATCTAATTCGATTTGTGTATTATCAGTGATCAACTGGGCTAATTTATTAAATAGATCTTCGTCTGTATTTTCTGGGATATTTTGAAAGCGGAGAAAATAAGCTGCTTTCTCCATCTCCAGGACTGCGATTGAGTTTTCGAGCTCATTATTGGCCGCAATTTATCTTCTTTCTGCTTCAATTCTTCTTTCATCGATTCTTTTTCTGTCTGTTTCAATATTTTGTATCCTCTGCTCGTAGTTAATTATGATTTCTTGTATACCTTCGAGTTGGTTTTCCAAACCTTCAATCTTTCCAGACATCTTTTCAAAGTTTTGTTTTGTTTCTTCATGGTTTTGTCTTATGGTTTCTTGGGTAACTGTGGCTGCCTCTTGGCTGCGAACCATAAACTCTTGAATCAAGTTTAGCGAGGCCTGAATCGATTGCAGAGAAGTTTTGTCAGTGGTTGCCATTTCTGTGTTTGGTTTTGCAGTTTGCAACGTCGGAGTTCCTGGTGTAGCTTTTTTTTGATATTTAGAAAAGTTAGTTGTCATACTCCCTATCCAGACAAAAGTGGTTAACAAATTGTCCAACGTGATCTCCTTTCCACGTATTCAATTAGTTCGTAAAGGAGGAAATGTTATTTAAATCACAGTTCAGGGATAGTCTCGTTTGGGAAGTTGGAATAGTTAAATTCGTTCTGGCGTAGCTGAATTCCCCGGTATTAGTAAAGAGAAAAATCAAATATAAAATTCCTGATTTCTACTATCTAATTAATTGTGTCTATATCTGTCACTTGACTGTTCACTTATTACCAATTAATCAATTAAATAAATAGTATACAACAGTGTTCAATGGAAATATAAGTAAGGTATAGATAGAAATAAAGTTTAAATAAAGTTTAAATAGACAATTTGAGATAAATAGTTAATCGTTCTTAAAATATACTCTAATATTAAAAATATATAAAAAGTTATATAAGTTAGTTAATTCTCAGTTAACAGTTAGTAGAAAATGGATAAATAGTATAAATATTATAAATAGTATAAATCTACCTTAAGTTAAAAGTCCTTACAACATTCTATAAGCACTGTTATAAACACTATACCTAATAATTAATAGTTAATCCTTAATAGTATTATTTAATATCTGTTGTCAAATGTCAATTAATTTAAGGTTCTTGATGTAATCACTTAGCAAATAATCAGTTAATCACTTTTAATTCTTAAATAGAGGGGAATGGGGAAAGAGATGGGATTGCTTAATCTTAATTAGAAGAGGGGGGAGAAAAGAGAGAGGGAAAAAGGAGATTAGTAAACTAGGATGAGCGAGTATAAGAAAAAAAAATGAAGAGAAGAAGAGGAAAAAACAACAACAAAAAATTAAAAAAGAGAGGAAAGAGAAAGAAACGAAAATAATAGTTACAATAGTAATATTAATAAAGTGGACTAAGAAATAGACAATTAACATAAGTAACACAAGAAATTATAAATTATAAATAATTAAGTAAATTAATACAACACGTTTCAGTCGGCTCAAAAATTGCAGCGTTGATTTCAAGTAAACGTCAGCAGTTCAGTCACTAAATTTCGCCAACGCTCGAGGTATCTTGAATGTCGGCAACGGTTTTCCAATTCTTCCACTAGGCACACGAAAGAGAGGGACGTCTTCTCTCCTTCTCTGTCCTTCTCTTTCCTTTAAACAGCTTAAATTGTACAACCCCCACAGACCATACCGAAGCAACAAGCTTTTAGCCCTCCTTCACCCTCTTTCGC
Source organism: Erythrolamprus reginae (assembly GCF_031021105.1). NCBI lineage: Eukaryota > Metazoa > Chordata > Lepidosauria > Squamata > Dipsadidae > Erythrolamprus > Erythrolamprus reginae. The sequence continues at coordinate 244,308 of NW_027248495.1, read as the reverse complement.
TTCCTCTCCCAGCCGAGTTTCTTTCTTCTCCGTAGTAATGGTGACTAGGTATCTGGGATCGGGGGAGGGGAGGAGGGACAAATAACGCAGAGAACAAGCGGCGGTTGTCTCAGCTCTCAAAACTCTCAAGACTCTCAAAACTCCTGACGCCGATCCTACTTGTCTCCTTCGAGTTGGTGTACGGCTGCAGAGGGGTCTTCTCAATCCGACCTCGTTGCGTTCCAATCAATCCAAACCTCCCTTCTCGTTAACCATTCCCCGGTCTCCGCTCTCTCTCGTTGCAACACTTGTACAGTTTCACGTTCCGCTGGTTTCTATGGCTGCTCTCGCCTCTGGTCTTTCTCCTCTTATCGCCAGCCACGCCGACCATACAACTCCAGGCCCTCCGTCTTCCTTCGCACAGAACTTAAACTCTCTAGCCAGCTGCAACCACTTCCGCCCACCATCAACGACTTGCTTTCCCCTCAAAACAATGAAACGCTCCACCCTCTTCAATCGCCGCTTCTTAGCTACAGGAGACTGTATAAACTCGTACAAAACCGTTGTTTTCCACCTCTAGATCTTCCTGGGTAAGTATTATTGATATTATTATATATTATTATTTATTTATTTTTCTTCCCCCCCCCAAACCGCTGCTACCGCCGCTCTATTTTTTTTTACTTCCTTGATGACAGCTTAGTAAGCCAGGCCTTCGGGCTGAGGACAAACCCCAGCTTTTCCCCCCGCCAAAATACGGGGTTTTCCCACCCGCTAAAGGGAGGGTTGCGAACCCCTGATAGCTGGGTGCTTCCCCTAACTATAACTCTTCTCACCAAGAAAAATTAACACCACTAATTGGTTTTTTAACGGGAAATCTCGAGTACAAACCAGGAGCTCCTGACTTGCACATCGCTTCAGCCTGGCTCCACCCCGGAAGCTCCAGGATGTTGGCTATTTTCTTATCTGTACCAAAGGCTGTCCTGATGTTGTGTTTGCGGAGAATTTTACTGATTTTATCTGTGGTGCCTTTGATGTAAGGGAGGAGGGCGATGCCATTGTCCTGTTCTGTGTCTTGGTTCTTGGGGGGTGTCTCTTTTTGGATTAAGTTGTTGATTGCCTCTCTTTGGAATCCATTGGAAATTAATACATTTGTGAGACTGTGTAATTCAGGTTCCAGGTGGTCTTTGTCGGCTAGGCGTTTGGTTCTGGAAATGAGGGTCTTGGCTACGGAATTGATCTGTGCAGGGTGGTGGTGGGATTTTGCGTTTAAGTAGCGGTTGGTGTGTGTCTTCTTTTGGTAGACGGTATGTCCTAGGGAGCCATTGGGTTTTTTGTAGATTAGGACATCCAGGAAGGGAAGTTTGTTGTTGGTTTCTATTTCCATGGTGAATTGTATTTTGGAGTGTAGGCTGTTGAGATGTGTGAGAAAGCTGTCCAGTTTTTCTTTCCCATGTGGCCAAATTACGAAGGTATCATCTACATATCTAAGCCAGAGTTTGGGTTTGTGTTCAGATTTGTCCAAGGCGTTGTTTTCAAAATATTCCATGTATAAGTTTGCGATGACGGGTGACAGGGGTGATCCCATGGGGGCTCCTTCTATCTGTTTGTATCTTTGTCCATTGTGGATGAAGTATGTATTTATCAGGCAGTGGTTGGTCAGATCTAAGATGTGCTTCGGGGGGTTGCATTTGTTTTGGATGGCTGTTAGGGCTTCTTTGATAGGCACTTGGGTGAAGAGAGATGTGACATCGAAGCTTACAAGAAGATCACTGGGTTGTAGGTTTTGTTCCTTTATGATTTCTATGAAGTGGAATGAGTTTTGTACATGAGACATGATGGATTCTGCATAGGGCTGGAGTTGTTTGGCAAGAAATTTGGCAAGATTCTGTAGGGGTGAGCCTATGAAGCTGACTATAGGTCTGAGTGGTGTTCCTTCTTTGTGCCCATCCACTTCCTGGATGACAATCTTTGCTTGGGACATCTGGATGATTTTTCTCTGGGGATGATTCTTTGCTGGATTTCTTCACTGATGGGAGAAGCTTTTATTTTGGATTTGGTGGTTTTTTCCAGGTAGGTGGTAGAATCTGTGCTTAGAGGTTTGTAAGTGGGGTCTTGGAGTAGGTTGGATAGCTTGTCTTGGTAGTCAGATGTGTTCATCACCACAGTGACATTGCCTTTGTCTGCTGGGAGGATGATAATGTTATTGTCTTTCCTCAAGTTGGTGAGTGCCAAACTAACAGGAGAGTAAATGCACGTGTTGCAGAACATAAGAATGCATTAAGGAAAAAACAAAAAACCTCCTCCCTTTTCCAACACTTCAAAACTACAGGACATGAAATTGATTTTGACAGTACTAAATTAATTTCCAAAACAGAACACTACAGCAAAATAATAATAATAGAAGCCATCGAGATAGAAAAACATCCCCAAAATATGAACAAGCGGGATGATACCTCCCGCCTACCAGACATCTGGAAACCAGCCCTCAAACGTAACCCAGCCATAAAAACAGAAAATAGACTCAGAACACATTGCAAAACAATCAAGTAGCCTGCAAGCTCCAACTACCCAGGATATCACGCCTAATCAAAAACCATTAACTAATCAGCATACTTCAGCTACATCAACGACCCCAGATGTTACCCCACTGACTCACCAGGAAGTTTCTACACAGCAGGCAATTGCTGAGCCATCAAACCACACCCAGGCACCAGTATTTATAGAAGGAAGGCAGCTTAGGTCTCGCAGTGTTCGCCTTAGAACAAGGACAGAAACACCAGCCTGAAGATGATGAGTGGGACCTCATCGAAACATCGCCAGAAATTTCCAAATATATATATATATATATATATATATATATATATATATATATATATATATATATATTCTATATTCACTTAAAATTATATCTAACAAGGTAAGCCAGTATATAAATAAATATCAATTCCAAAAACGTATAATCAGCGTCTATATGGTATAATTATAGTATAGTTTCAGAAGAGGGAAAAAACACAAAATGTTTCACATTTAGTATCTTATATTTCATGAAATTCTTAATTTTCTTAAGGGAGATCCAATAAATTCCAGCAATTTTATCTTCAAGTAAAGTTGATTAAAGTTCAATATTTAATAAGAAGGGGAAATAATAATAGTATTAATGATAGTAATAATTTAGTCCAATGTTCTAAAAGTTAAAATAGAATAAGAAAGTTTCAATCATTCCTAAATATAAACAATTAATTTACTGTTTTTTTCCTCAATAATACAATTTCCAATCCAATTATTAGGAATTAATTATTAGAGTTCAATTCATTAAATTTTTCCTTCTTTATGTCCAATTTATGTCCAATTTAATGTCCCCATTATGTTTTAAGTCCAAAATCAAAGTTCAGTCCAGTTTCATATCAATCCCCTTCGTCCAAAAAACCCGAATCTCACTGTACTCAGCTCGATAGAGTTAAACCTGGAAAAAAGAAGTTAGGATTATGTGATATTCTTTAAATCTTCCACGGCCCACAGCATGACAGAGAAAGGCGGAAGTAACAAAAATGAAATGGCAACAGTTCCCGTCATCGTTTCTCCACGTATATAATCCTGGAAAGATGAAGTTTTTCCTTTCTATCAACTCTGATCGCTCAATCATTAATCCATCAATCTGCTGTTCACCCTCACAGATACAAAAGCTCCATTATAGATCCAAGTTAATTTCTGGCAATCTGTCTCTATTCTTTCCTGTATCTTCACCGTGGCAAGGGAATTGCCTCACCGGCCTTATTCATTTCATTGCTCAGACCCTCTAAGGCACCACTTGCTTCAGATTAGAGCTTCTCTGTCTTTCCAATCAATCAGATCCTCAGAAAGGTTCCAAGAAGACTCCACAAAAGAAGAGTTGTCTGTGTAGGATACCGCTGGTTACCGATCTTATTTTTCCCCTCCTCGATATTTAGGAGGCGTCCATGTCTTCGGGCTAGCTAACGCTAGCTTCTTCTCTGCCTGGTTCGAGAGGTTTAATTGCCTACTCCAATGAAGGATTGCAGTCCATTCATTGGGTACAACACACCTCCACTTACGGTGCCTTCCCCTCCAAGGAGTTGTGGTTGGCTCTGGGCCAGCTCCTGCCCCAAGGACTGTGGGGGTGGATGTGGATGAAACATCCAAATGTCACAGGCCTGTTTTGCTGCTGACAGCTTCAGGAAGCGAGTTATCATCTGAAGAAGGGAGTGACTGTGAGATGGGACCTTCAGAGGGGGGCCTGGCAGGCAGCCCAGGAAGAAGCCAATCATCATCTTCCTTATCTTCGATAGACTCTGATGAGGAAGCTGTGATAGACCCACGCATGCGTAGAGCTATGTATAGAAGAGAACAGCTTCGCAGATATTACAGGAGATAATAGAGTCCACCTGTGGTTGGGTGGGGTTCAAGTAATTAGGGCTGCTGTTAAATGGGCAGCATGCCGGGCTTGCAGTGTGGAAGATTATCTGATCGTGCTTGTGGAGTTTGCATTGCCGTTCCGGATTTTCCCAGGACCTTGTGTTTGGATTTCAGGACTCTGACCATAAATCATAGTGAGTTTTACAATGTCTGAAGAGGAGTAGTGGTGACGAATTCACTGCTACTGGTTAATGGACTTGAGTTTGTTGTTTTTGTTATTTCATGACATTCAAGTTTGTTTGTTTTTACAAGTGAGCCCTTTGAATTCAAAAGAGGGGTTTTCTTCTATTTTTTTTTGGATAAAGGAACTATTGTTGCCTTGTCCTGTGTGTGTGTCTGTTTTTGCTACTTTTACATTTAATTGAAGGCTCGTGCCAGAAGCCGGCAGAACACAAGGTAGGCACCTGATCTTAAGATTTAAAGGCAGAAAAAATCATGCTGGGAGAGCAGCGGCTCACTCTCCAGCTCCGCATCAACAAAGCGCTGCCCTGGAACTGATTGGATCTCTTCTACGGGTTTCTTTCAGGGCTGCCTTAATCTGAGAGAACAAAAAGAAATCTGCTGGGGTGACATCAGGACTAATGGCACCTAGTGTTTGGCCAGGAACTCACGGACTCATAGCGTGTTGTGGCAAGGCACGTTGTCGTCATGGAGTTGCCAGGTAGCATGGATGTCTTTTCTCATCCCGATGACCCTTTTTCGGAGTCTTTCCAGCACATCTACGTAGTAGGCAGCATTAACTGTCTGTCCTTGAGGAACAAACTCCTTACAGACCACGCCTCTACTGTTAAAAAAGACAGTGGGCATTGTTTTCACTTTTTATTTGCTCATTCTTGACTTTTTGGGCTTGGGGGACAGGTCGGTGTGCCACTCAGAGCTTTGGTGTTTTGTTTCTGGGTTGTATTCAAAAACCCAGGTTTCATCACCAGTGATGACGTCCAAATAATCAGGATCAATTTCTATATGTTGCAAAAGTTCACTTGAAATTTCTGATTCCATTTTTTTCGTGACATGGTCGGCGTGCAGAGGTTTTCAATAACTGACATCCTGCTGCTTCCACAGCTTGGAGAGCACTGAGACTGGTTTCATGGCAAAGCTTAGCGTCCCCCACACCCCTCCAAGTGCTTCGGTCCCACTCCGACCAATAGGAGCAGCACAGGAAATTCAATTGCATTACTTTTGTAACTCACCCTGTATGACAAACATCAGTTTGGAAAAATCTGGCTGGGGAATTCTGGGAGTTGAAGTCCAAATGTCTTCATGATACCAAGGTTGAGAAAGAATGATCTCATCTGTTATCAACCTCAATCTTTCCAAAATAATTATTTTTATAGTGTATCTATCTATATATACTGCAACTCAAAAGTATTGAGGGAGTGGTCAGTCTTTATTTCATCTACCGCTGATTAATTGATTGATCGATTGGTTGGTTGAACTTTTTTCCTTGCAGCCCATAATAGTAAATATTGTCTAATTCATAATTGAAAGGGATCTAAAAACATTTTCCTTTGAGACAGTAGAGAACATTTGATGGTTTGATGATCCAATATGGTCAGAACAACATGGCCACACAGGAAGGCAGTGTAAAGATAATTCATCTCTTGAGGATGGTTTAATTCAGAGATCTTCAAACTTGGCAACTTTAAAACTTGTGGACTTCAACTCTCAGAATTTTGGCTGGAGAATTTTAGGAGTTAAAGTCCATAAGTCTTAAGGTTGCCAAGTTGGAAGACTTCTGGCTTACACAGTTCTCCTGATCAGAATTCTGGGAGTTGAAGACCACAAGTCTTAAAGTTGCTAAGTTTGGGGAGCTCTGGTTTAATTGCTTTGCACTGGGCTCCTTATAGACCCTTCTAATTCCAGTAATAAAATCAGCCAATTCTATGATTATGTGCTCAGAGAGACAAATTCTTGAGTCAACCTTCTCCTCTGTTGGTCTTTAGCCATTGCATTCAATGAAGTGCAAGCACAGGATGGTAGCCAAGCCCCACTGCACATTCTCAGCATAGCTGATTGTCCTTTGCACACTAGAGTCCAGGGAGTTAGAACAACTTGATACCTCGCTTCCTTTCCCTTGTCTATTTCCCAAATATTGCAACAGTCTAAAATGCAGCCTCATGAAAGTACCATCACCTGAATTAAAGAGAGGCATTGCCTGATGTATGGGTGATAACCAAGCAAGCCGCTGCCTGCCTGTTCCCCTCCCTTCTTTCCCCTCCCACAGCCTTGAAATTTGGGGGCATGTCTCCCCTTGCTTTCAAAACCTCCCTCATTTGCATGCTTCTCTGTGATTGGGCATCCAATGCTGCAGAGTCCAAACATATGGCAAGTTGGTGAGAGCCAGTCAATTGCAGCGACTGGTTTCCATGTCCAAATTTTCCCACCTTCTTAATGTACCTCTCAGTTGGAGCACCCAGTCCTCTTTGACCATGTACAATCTGCAGGATTTTCTCCTGGCTGCTCTTTCTGTTGTTAACTGGATTAGGAAAGTTAATCAGCCATTTCATAAAAGTCTCAGCTTTTTCTGCTCCTGGGATTAAGGAAATTACTGACAGAAATGACAACCCCTGCTCAAGACATCATAACTGCTGTTTAGCTGCAGTTCTTCCTATCTCTTTCTCTTTTTTTTTAAACTTTCCCTTTTCTGGCTTCCTTCTGGTGGGAACAATTTCATTTATGGAGGAAGAAAGAGCCATGGAAGAAATGATATTGTTTGTAGATACAGTATAGTGTACTGACTTGGTGGCAAGTGTGGGTGTGGGTGAGTGGTGGTGGTGGGGAGAGAGTTTTCCTTCACAAGAAGATGTGACAATTTCATTTATCATTTGATAAACATGTTGCACAACCTGGATAGATGACAATTACAACATAACCCTTTTGAGAATAGGGTAGCTCATGATTACCTTGGAAATATATTTGCCTGGAGGATGAGAAGCCATATTCAACAGATAGTTCCAGTGTGGAATTTAGTGTTTGAATGTTGAGCTAAATCTTCAAACTTGTGGACTTCAACTCCCAGAATTATGTCTTAAAAGTTGTCATGTTTGGGGACCCCTGAGCTAAATGAAATTTCTCAGCAGTCTTCAACGGTGGCCCTAATCATATAACAAGTTGTTTGAATCTGACTTTTCAAGTTTCCACAGCACAGTCAGAGTTGCCATATATAGAGGGACACTTTCCACAATCTTTGTTTGCAATAGATCTTGATTATCTGGGTTTTTTTTCCTGAGAATACTGAGAATATCAGAAACCACAGAAAAACAATGTTTCTGGGCTTCATCCCTGGAATAACACAAGTCTTTTTTTCCTAGTTTACCAAAAAGAAAAGACAGTTAATGGCACCATCTCACTCCCATTTTTCTTAATGTCATGTTGTTGCTATGAAGGGAAACTTTTAAGCTGAAAAGCCCCCATTCCTCTGTTTTGTTGAAAAGATGCCAAGCAACAGGATCTGTGTGGTGGGATAAGGAAAACGTCTTGCAGATGAGAAGACCATTCATAAACTCTGAAGAACTGTAGCAGGCACAGAAAAAAAGGCCTTTGCAAGATCAGACAAATCCAGAGCTGATTATAAGTTTATTATTTATGAATATTGGTATACCAGCCAGGTTCCAAGATTTCAGCATGTCAAACATTAAATACCAGTATTTTATCACTCTGATTAAAAATGGCTGCCCGATACAATACAGTCTAACAAGAAGTCACTGAATACCCCTGAAACAGATCCATTTCATGTCTCTGCAGAAAGCAGATAAGGAATCGAGGCAACGTGAAAGTGTCCTTCATCTTGGCAGGTCTGTAGATAGGATAGATCAGTGATGGCAAACCTATGGTACGTGTGCCACAGGTGGGATATGGAGCCATATCTGCTGGCATGCAACCTGTTGCTCTAACTTAGCTCCAGTGCACACGTGCGCACCGGCCAGCAGATTTTCAGCTTGCGCGGAGGCTCTGGATGGGCATTTTTCTCCTCTGGAAGGCCTCTGGAGCGGCCAGGGGAAGCCATTTTAGCCCTCCTCAGGCTCCATGAAAACCTCTGGAGCCAGAGGAGGATGAAAATGAGCAAACTAGTCCCACCCAAAGTTGAGAAATGGGGGAGCAGTGGGATTCTGTGCACATGCAGAGAGGGTGGGGCAGCACTGGGGAAATCACAAATGCATTCCCAGGAGGTAGGGGGGCTTTGAATTATGGGTGTGGGCACTTGCGCTTGCACGTGCGCAATATCATGCGTATACATACTTTTGGCACCTGAGGAAAAAAAGATTTGCCGTCACTGGCATAGTTGGATTTGTCGGTTATATGTACTCCAAACGATTAACCTGCCCCCTGCCTCTGCTGCAAACCTTTAGCCAAATACAATCTAGTGCTCAATTTTGACAAGACCTCTTAAGGAAATGACGGAGATCTTTATGAAGCCCAGTAGAACTTGATTTGCATGAGTTTTATCAATCAGTTCTTCTTCTAGGCTTGTGGGTATCTACAGTATATGTCTTTAGGCTAGACGAGCAATGTTTCTCATCCTTGGAGACAGTGGTGGGCCCGACCCTGAACAGGGGGTGGGGGGAAACGTGGCTCCGGTGGCGGCAATGTATCATGCAGCCTAGCTCCGATGGTGCCACCAGGCGTCCATACATGTGCATGCGCAATCAACGCTTCCCCAGAACTCCGCCTGCCCTGCTGCAAGCCCTGTCTTCCCCTGCTGCAAGCCCTGTCTTCCCCTGCTGCGAGCCCTGCCTTCTCCCGCCATGAGCCCTTCCTTTCCCGGCCGCAAGCCCTTCCTTCCCCCACTGCGAGCCCTGTCTTCTCCCCCTACAAGCCCTGCCTTCCTCCACAGCGAGCCCTTCCTTCTCCCCCCACGTGCAGGACACGTGCTCCCGGCCCATTCAGTTAGGGCCGGGAATGGTGACCCACCCCTGCTTGGAGACATTACAATGTGTGGACTTTGACTCTAGGATTCATGGCTGAGGAATTTTAGAAGGTGAAGTCCACTTATCCTAAAGTTGCTAAAATTGAGAAACACTGGCCAAAGGAATGTCCTGGATGACAATCTTTTCACCAATAGCATCTCCAGTTAGTCTGAATGGAATTTCAGAAATTGGATCTTCACCTACCCTGATTTGTCACAGTCTATAACTAAATAATGAAGATGTACATTCACAACTAGCTCCCAGGAACCCATGGAGAATAATTCTGAGGAGATCATAGACTAATGACCATATTTGTGTGAGCCAACCCAACAATGGAAAGATACTGCAGTTCTCAGCTCTCTAGAGCTTGGTTTTTTTCTTGCAGACTTTACATTACCCAAACGATGTAACATCATCAGTGCTAGTTTCTTTTGTCCAGTGGAACCAGTTGGTTCTTCATAGTGGTCTGTTCTAAATTTGCTTGTGGAGGATTTGAATCAACTATCAAGAGATGGAGGACAATTATAGTGCTAAATTTACAAAAGGAGCCAATAAAAAGTCTTGCCTCCAAACTTAATCCAGAATGTGGAGTGATTAATTACCAGGTCTTGTTTGTCCAAAAAAGTTCAAATCTAGTGTCTCACTGATTTTTTATTTGGATAGGGGGTTTTTTTGTTTGTTTTTGAGCTGCTGGCTGGCTCTGTCAAATCAGTTACAAATTTAATGTCTGCATTTACACAACAGAAGCACACACAGGGAGTTTCCTTGTGGCTTAATATGTTGCCTAAAATCAACCTGTTTGGTTGGTTTATTGTGCAAACTGATAAAAATGGGTCAGTTCAGGACATAGCAGGAATGAAGGCAACATCTTTCCACTTTACTGAATAAGCTCAAAAGACTGAAAATTTTTGCTAAGCTCTTTTTTTTAACTATTTTGTGTGAACTCAGCTTTGTAAACCACGTTTTAGATCTTAATGCTTTATGTAAGTCAAGAAACTTTAGTGGGTTCAGTAAATCATTGCTAAAAGAACCAAAAGTCTTGCAAATGTGCGAAATCCATCATTGTGCACATTGATTAAAACATTGTACTCTTGAGTGCGGATACAGTAGATAATCATAGATATTTTGTTCCAGGTTGCTGATTTCATTAATACAGAGAATTGGGTCTCATGCACCCAATATCCCCCAAAATGTCCCTTTGAAGTCTTTTAGCTTAAATTTAAGGAAAGACAAAAGGTGGGATCAAAACTAGCAGCAAACGGTGACTTCAAAATGGAATTTTAGCAGTTGCCGGAGTTGAATGCCATGAGCAGAGGTTTTGAAATTTGGCAACTTTAATACTTGTGGACTTCAATTCCCAGAATTCTCCAGCCAGCATAGCTGGGAGTTGAATTCTAGGAGTTGAAGTCCACAAGTATTAAAGCTGCCAAGTTTGGGGACTGCTGGCCAAGAGCTTAATAAAAGGGGAAGAGATGGGATAAACCACAGAAGAAGAGTGATATGGCTCCGATTTTTCATCTCCAGAGAACAAAGTGTGCTTGAGTTACAGAGAGATTATGTCAGTCCAAAAACTCTGTCTCTGGCATTTAATCTATCATTCTTGGTTCATACTCAATAAATCTGTCATAATTAAAAGATGCACAATTATGAATCAAAGCTATTTGTCCATTTGGCCCAGGCGTGGCTGACAGGGTGCCATCTCTCCATGGTTTCAGGAGCCAAGATTGCCCTTTCTTCTAGGAGACAACAGACTTTCCATATGCATTTTCTTTACTCAAATTCTAGGTATAACTGCACCAATAATACTTAGTGCTTTAGAGTCCTTGGTGCTCTCTTGGTGAGGCTTCCTTACTAGTGTTGGGTGAACCGAACCCGCATAATTCAGGTCCGTACCGAATTTTGTGGTGTTCGGTATACCGAACCCGAACCCAGTTTTTTTTAAAAAAATCCGTGCTCCGGTTCAGCGTTTATGCCGAACACCGCAAAAGCCACTGCCCGGTAGTCATCTGCTGAGAAGAGGAGGAGGAGCCGGGCACTGGTGGCGGCGGAGGAAGGCGAACACCGGGGAGCTGTCAGCCAGTCGGGAGGCTGGGAGGGAGGCACAAAAGGAGCTGGGGAATCCCACAAAGAGATTCCAGGGACAGAGCTTTGACATCACGTATACTGGCAGGTTGCTAAGGACGCCAAGGTGATCCAGGATCCATGGAATCCAGGAAGTGATCACCTTGGCATCCTTAGCAACCTACCGGTATGTGACATCAAAGCTCCGCCCCCGGAATCTCTTCATGGGAGGGATTCCCCAGCTCCTTCAAAGGGAGGTCTTTACATGTAAAAATATTTTTTTTTATTTTTATGAAAAAGGATGCCGCAGCAGCGCCGCAAGCAAAGGGAGGTCCTTTCACATAAAAATTAAAAAAAATTATGTGAAAGGACCTCCCTTTGCTTGCGCCACCGCTGCGGTATCCTTTTTCATAAAAATAAAAATAAATAAAAATAGAAAATCCGTAAAAATAAAAAACGATGGGATTCCGGGGGTGGAGCTTTGATGCCATGGAGGTTTTGAGTTTGAGTTTGAGTTCGGGTTCGGATTTGGGTTCGGCCAAACTTTGCGTGAAGTTCGTTTGAACTTGCCGAACCCGAACACTGTTGGGTTCGCCCATCACTATTCCTTACTCAACAGTAGGTAACATCAGTTACCTTGGTAACTTGAGCACAGATGATATTACCTAGGTGAGTAATGAAACATCCACAAGAAAACAACCAATATAGAATAAAATGGAATAGAAAATATAGAATAGAATAGAAAATAGAATATTGGAATGAAGAATAGAATAGAATAGAATTCTTTTTTTTCAGTTTGTATTTTTTATGTTTTCCTTCATACGCTTTAGTACAATGTCAAATATCTTCTATTTCCAGTACAATAAAATGCAGTATTTTGCTAGTAACTCTTGTATAATCCCCCCCAAAAAAAATCACAATTCAAAATTATTAATTTCTCTATAAATCCTTTGTCCTCTATTGCAAAAAAATTATTTACCTAATCTTGTCGTCCAGCAATCACAATCATCATGTATTACCTCTCTTCATTAATATTCCTTCAAATATATACTGACAAATAATATTTCTAACATTCTAATTAAGTGATAGGCCACAGTGCCTCCTGTTTTTCTTTACACATTTTACTTAAATCTAAAAACCCCTATATCAAATCACAAACATTAAAAATACTAAAAAAGGAAAAAAAGAAAAGAAAAAATATAACTAATTTCATACATTTTTTTTCAATACACCATAAATCATGTATAACTCTGCAGCAATAATACTGTGCTCTCTTGGTGAGGCTTCCTTACCCAACAGTAGGTAACATCTTCAGTTACCTTGGTAACTTGAGCACATAGGATATTACCTAGTTGAGTAATGAAACATCCACAAGAAAACAACCAATATAGAATAAAATGGAATAGAAAATATAGAATAGAATATAAAATTGAATAGAATATTGGAATGAAGAATAGAATAGAGTAGAATAGAATAGAATAGAACAGAATATAATTATTTATTGGTCAAGTGTGACTGGACACACAAGGCATTTGTGTTCACTGCATATGCTCTCAGTATACATAAAAGAAAATATATATTTGTCAAGAATCGTGAGGTACAACACCTAATGGTTGTCATAGGGTACAAATAAGCAATCAGGAAACAATATTAATACAAATCATAAGAATACAAGCAACAAGTTACAATCATACAATCATAAGTCGGAGGAGATGGGTGATAGAAATGATGAGAAGACTAATAATAATAGTAATGCAGCAGAGTGATGGCAGAGTGTTTAGCAGAGTGATGGTGTTTGGGGAAAAATGTTCTTTTATCTAGTTGTCTTGGTGTGCAGTGCTCTATAGTGTCATTTTGAGGGTAGGAGTTGAAACAATTTATGCCCAGGATGCCAGGGGTCAGTAAATATTTTCACCACCCTCTTTTTGACTCATGCAATATACAGGTCCTCAATGGAAGGCAAGTTGGCAGTAATCGTTTTTTCTGCAGTTCAAGATTAGAGAACATCAAGGACTCCAGAGTTCAAACTACAAATATTATCTTTTATTGGTACTCAATGCTCTGTTTGGAAGCTGACTTGAAATATGCCCCTTCATGATTGAAACCTCTGGCCTGATGTGTGAGCTTCTTCATTCTTCCCCATCTCTGGCTTTTGGTTATCATCTTGGATGGCCAAGAATTCTGGAGCACTCAGAAAGGTGCAGTCTCTTTGATTCCTCTTTCATTAGCAATAGCATTTAGACTTATATACTGCTTCATAGTGCTTTTACAGCCCTCGCTGTAAAAGCACAATCAGCATATTGCCCCCAACAATCTGGGTTCTCATTTTACTCACCTTGGAAGAATTGAAGGCTGAGTCAACCTTGAGCCAGTGGTGAGATTTGAACTGCTGAACTACAGCTACAATTAGCTCTAATCAAAGTCCCCCTCCACCCTACTATGGTTTTGTGGGGTAGAGGCTTCCCCTCTTGAGGATCAAGATTCCTATGATTACATGATTATTGCTGTAATTTAATCAAGATATTGTTTCTAATAGCAGAAGACAGACTAACCTGATCTTTCAGATATAATGGCGATGTTGGCCCATTCGTGCCAATTTCCCGGAAATGCCCTCCCAATTAGTTGACCGTACCTCTTGTTATTTGCTCCAGTGGGGCACTAAAGACCAACACATTTTGGAGGATACTAAACTGTGCAAGATGGCTGTAATATTCCTTCCTCCTCGACACAGAAGAAGAGCCACTAAACACACCATGGGAAGAAATCTCTGTTTGCTTGCTCCTGGATGCTGCTTCTGCTGTGCCCACTCAATTCTTTCTGTCTATCTTATTTCCCCCCCCACACACTTCTGTGCCCTCCCATCTCTTTGCTTTTGGGTGAGAGAAGAACTGGGTCAGGGAAGTAACCATGGCAATGGTTAAGCAAAGACTCTCCCATGTCATCCACTCTACCCTCCCCGCTGCCGCCTGCTTTCTCCCCCTGCTCTCGCCATCCAGAAGAAACCTTCATTGGTAGAGATGGAACTAGATACATCAGGCTGAAGATCTGAGTCCCAGTCCTGGGCATAGGAGCAAAGAAAGGGAGGTGTGTCGGCTGATGGATGTGACGATTCCATGCCTCCTCAGCTGTGTGTCTCTTGGTAAGGTGAATCTTCCTTCTCTCGTAGCAGAGGTTGATCTTCTCCAGGGTTGGGTGAATGATGGGAGGGGCGAGGGGAGAGGCAAAGCACTCCATGCCCTAGGTTCTCATCTTTGCCAGAAACCTTCCTGGACTGACAGGATTGGGGTTGGGGGGAATAACAGGTTTATCACGCAAGGATCAATTAAGTTTTTTCTTGTTGCTAACGCCTGCATTCTTGCCAGAGCATTACATTCTTGTTGCTAGAGTGTTGTTGTCTGTGTGCTGCATGTTGCTATTGCAATGAGGAAGGAGAAAAAGTTATGTGCACCCCTCCCCCTTTCTCTCTCTCTCTGATTTAGAAGAATATCCAAGTGACTCCCACTAGCAGTGGGTTGCTCCCGGTTCAGCCTGGTTCTTCAAACCGGTAGTGCCAGTGGCAGGAGGCTCTGCCCACCCATCCGGGAGGCTTCTGCGCATGAGCAGCAGTGTTGCGCATGAGCGCACATGAACCAGTAGAAACAGGGTTTAGAAACCACTACTAACTCCCACCGATGGAAAGGCAGATTTAATATCATCATCATCCATCATTGCAAAGGAAATAATAATAATAATGATAACAACAACAACAAGAACAAGAACAACAGCAATAACAATAATAAATAACAACAACATAAAAACAATAATAACTTTTTAAAATATTCAGTTGACTGAGTTTCATGTTTAATGAATAAAGCGTGTGTGTGTGTGTGTTTAATAATGATGATGATGATAATATCATCAGGGCACTTGGTACCATGTCCAAGAATTTCACAAAACACATCAAGAAATTGCAGCTTCCTGCAATAACACCAGCAGAACTGCAGAAAACTGTGCTACTTGGAACATCATATATTTTAAGAAGATACTTGGTTGATACCAGGGAAGTCCTGTCATATTCAGTGCTACTGGTGCCCTCTCAAAAGCCGTTGTGGTTGCGCGCGTGCCCGTCATCGTGAGATTTTGCCTTTGAGCCCATGCAGCAAGCGAAATAGTTGCGTCTGGTGTGCTTGCCTGTCAGAGTGAGATTTCAGTGATTTTCACTGATATTTTGCTTCCACGCATGCACAGAAGCAAAATCTCACATGGGAGCATTCATCTGCGAATCAGGAGCTTGCAGCTGCGCACGTATCACCAAAATTGCTATCAGAATGGAGCACCTTACCATTCCGGTAGCAAGCCTTCACTGGTTGATATCTAGGATGCTGGCAGCAACCCATACCAATCATTAGCACCAATCAATGGTATTTGTGACACTTTTTAAAAATGTTCAGTTGACTGAGTTTCATGTTTAATGAATAAAAGAGATAATAATAATAATAATAATAATAATAATAATAATAATAATAATAATAATAATAATAATAATAATATGCTGTTCTTTCCAGAGGGAGTTCTAAATATCATTCACTTGTTGCCAAAAGAATATCTGGCATTACAATCCTCAACCTTGTTTAGGCGTCCATAGTCCCAGGAAGGTTACTCAGTGGGAGATAATCTCAGGCATTCAGATAGGATGAAATTAGTTGTTTACCCATTTGTGAACCCTGTTGTTTATCTATCGCCTCTTCCATTCCTGAAATAAAATCTTACCTGTTAGCCAGATGATGCCCTCCAGATGTGTTGGATTGCTATTCCCACCATGTCAAAACTTTGGCCATCATGTCCAGGGCTGATGATGGAGATTGTCACAAAGCACATCTAGTGAAGAACAAATAGGAAAAGGCTTAGTGTTGCACCACAGAAACAGACAGACAATACTACTTGGAGAAAGAAACAGACAAAGAACTGAGACCATGCTGAATTTCCCAATTCCTGACTTCTACCTGGAGCAATGTGTGGACTAACTCTCAGAATTCCCCAGTCACAGAATACTGGGAATTGAAGTCCATGCATCTTCAAGTGGCCAAGGTTGAAAACACAGAACAGATCTGTCACCAATAGATGGATTCTTACTTTGATACACACATCCACGGCAATCTAACTGATGCATATTCCCAATTTCTGACCTACATTTTTACTCATAATTTAATATTATTAATAATTTAGCTCATAATTAAATTTAATTCACAATTAAATAATAATTTTATTCATAATTAAGCAGACAGGGAAAACTGTTAGTTGAAGTCCAAATATCTTCAACTGGCCATGGTTGAGAAAATTATTTATTTATTTATTTATTTATTTTATTTTCTTACTTACTTACTTACTTACTTACCGTACTTACTTATTAGAGTTGAAAGGGATCTTGCAGGTCATCAGGTCCAACCCCCTGCTCAAACAGGAAAACCTACACCACCCCAGACAGATGGCAGTCCAATTTCCTTTTGATTTTAAAAAAAGTTTAATTTATGATTTTCAAATACATTAAAAAGAAAGAAACCTCTCAATAATCTTTTGCAGATCACTTCCCCTTTTAAATGCATTTTGTGAGTTATCGTAACTTCGCTGTAAAGTATAATCATTTCAATCTGAGATAGAAACAACAGAAAAGTAGATAGGTTTATAGATGTGTACATATATACTGTGTATATATATATATAGTATATAGTAAACTAGATAAGAGTTATCTGTAAGTGTAAATGTCAGTAAATTTGAACTTTTCTAATTGCATTTCTTTTCATCATACATTCCAAATCCTCAGTAATCTAGTATTTGATGTTATTTTATCTTATATCTATTTTGGATCCATTTGTATCATTTTCCCAATAATTTGTTGGTTTTGTTGTCTTTTATTCCCTTAATGTCCCTCGTCATCTCGTCCATCTCAGCACATCTATATTTTTTTTTGATGATTTGACTTTCTGATGGGATATTTTGGTTTTTCCAAATTTGGGCATAAGTTATTCTAGTTGCCGGAATTTCCTTTTGAATGTGTCTAGTAATGGGGCATTCACAACTTCTGCTGGCAGGCCATTCCACTGGTTAATCGCTCTCACTGTCAAAAAGTTATTCTTTATTTTCAGGTTGAATCTCTCCTTGGTCAGTTTCCATCCATTGCTCCTCGTCTGGCCCTTTGGTGCCCTGGAAAATAGTGCGACTCCTCCTCTCTTTGGCAACCCTTCAAATATCTGTATACTGCTATCATGTCCCCTCTGGCCCTCCTTTTTGCTAGACTATCCATGCCCAGTTCCAGCAACCTCTCTTCATATGTCTTGGTTTCCAGTCCCCTTATCATTCTGGTTGCTCTTCTCTGTACTTTCTCTAGAGCTTCAATGTCCTTTTTGTAGTGGGGTGACCAAAATTGAATGTAGTACTCCAGGTGTGGTCTGACTAGGGCAGTGGTCCCCAAACTACGGCCCGCGGACCACATGCGGCCCACTGAGGCTATTTATCCGGCCCGCCAGTGAGTGACAAGAGCACAGGGAAAAGAGAGAGAG
The DNA here is from genome assembly GCF_031021105.1 of Erythrolamprus reginae. Taxonomy (NCBI): domain Eukaryota; kingdom Metazoa; phylum Chordata; class Lepidosauria; order Squamata; family Dipsadidae; genus Erythrolamprus; species Erythrolamprus reginae. Next base: position 226,394 of record NW_027248495.1, on the reverse strand, counting down.
AAAGAAAGAAAAGGGAAAGAGAGGGAGGGAAGGAGAAGTGGAGAGGAAGGAAGGAGGGAAGGAAAGAAGGAGAAATGGAGGGAACAAGGAAGAAAGGAAGGAAGGAAGGAAGAATGAAATGGAGGGACAGAGGAAGGAAGGACTGTTTTTTTGGGGGGGTGTAATTTTTTAAAATTTTTCTCTCAACATACATTCAAATACAGTGTACCATCTAATTTTCCCATGAATAAAATGTGGTATTTTGTTAGTAACTAATATCAATCATCAAAAAAGTTGCAAAAGGTTTTTTTTCTAATTTTGTCATCCAGTTACATTCATTTTCTTTTAATTAAATTCCCTCCTTAATGTTCCTTCAAAAAGTGCAACACAAATTATATTTCTAACTTATTAACCATTATGCCAGAGTGCTTCCTTCTTTCTTTATACATTTTTCATAAGCCAAGAAAACCTTGTATAGCCAATCAGATGTTAACAAAAGAAAATTAAAAACAAAACATAAACATGTATGAATTTCAGATCTTCTCCCTCCTCTAAATAGTACGTTCCCATTTTGTTTTTTACTTTAAAACAAGGTATGTGCAGTGTGCATAGGGATTTGTTCAAAGGTTTTTTTAATAGTCCGGCCCTCCAACAGTCCGAGGGACAGTGAACTGGCCCCCTGTGTAAAAAGTTTGGGGACCCCTGGACTAGGGCATTATAAAGTGGTATTAGTGCCCAGAAATGCCCCCCTCTCAGCCAAGTTCCTTTGTTGCAAAAGGCTGGGCGCCCTCTCTCCCCGTCAAAGGAACAGGGCCACCGGAGCAGCAGCAGGCCCCACGAAGGGACTTCATGGGAGCAAGCCATGCTGCCCAAGCCCTCCTTCATCTCCTACCTCAGCCCCCAGATTATTATTATTATTTTCCTCTGCTGCTGCTGCCATAATGCATTTTGTAGCATTTGACATGATTACTTTGCTGCTGGTGTGGGGTGGAGCCACAGAGATGGGCGGGGTGCGAGACGTTGGCCAAGGAGCTTTTTGGCCAATGCCAAGACCGCTTGGCTGAGAGGGAGGCATTTTTAGGCAGGCAGGCGGTCCTGTGGTTGGCTGCCACAGAAGAAGGTGAAGATCGAGCTGGACAAAAGTGTAAGTGTCTGAAATCTGCAGGGAGCTCCTGGATTTCGGATTTGCCCTCAAAGCCGCTACTGCCAGCCCCAGATAACCTCAGCGATGGTGGCTACAGTAAAAGAAGACAAAAGCGAACCGATCACAGGGAATGAATGGGATGCCTCAAGTTCGATCCATCTCACAGAAGAAGGTGAAGATTGAGCTGGGGGTGCTCCATTCATTCCCCATGATCGGTTTGCTTTTGTCTTCTTTTACCGTAGCCACCACCGCTGAATATAATGAAATGAAAATTGAAATGAAAAAATGGATGCTTATTTGTTTATTTTTCTCAGAAATGGGCCTCTCCCCCCCACGGCTGTGTGCAATTATTTCACTTCCAATTTTAAATTTTTTGAATACCTTTTGTTGTGGTTAGCTCTGGCCCAGCTCCTGCCCCAAGAACTGTGGGGGTGGATGTGAGTGAAACATTCAAATGTCACAGGCCTGTTTTGCTGCTGACAGCTTTGGGCAGCAAATTATCCTTTGAAGAAGGGAGTGACTGTGAGATGGGACCTTCAGAGGGGGGTCTGGCAGGCAGCCCAGGAAGAAGCCAGCTTTGGAGGTATTACAGGAGATAATAGAGTCCACCTGTGGTTGGGTGGGGTTCAATTAATTAGGGCTGCTGTTAAATGGGCAGCGTGCTGGCCTCGCAGTGTGGAAGATTATTTGATCATGCTTGTGGAGTTTGCATTGCCGTTCCGGATTTTCCCAGGACCTTGTGTTTGGATTTCAGGACTCTGACCATAAATCATATCTCTGAAGAGGAGTAGCTATGACGATTTCACAGCTACTGGTTAATGGACTTGAGTTTGTTGTTTTGGTTATTTCACTGCATTCAAGTTTGTTTGTTTTTACAAGTGAGCCCTTTGAATTCAAAAGAGGGGTTTTCTTCTATTTTTCTTTGGATAAAGAAACTATTGTTGCCTTGTCCTGTGTGTGTGTCTGTTTTTGCTACTTTTACATTTCACTGAAAGCTCGTGCCAGGAACCGGCAGAACACCTTTGGCCTTTGCATATTAATTTGAACATTTCTGAACATAATGAAATGAAAATTGATATGAAAAAAATGATGCTTATTTGTTTATTTTCGAGTATAAGACCATATGGTCTTTTACCCGAGTATAAGTCTACTTGTGTATAAGCCTAGTTTTGCTACTGGAGATGTGGTTCCAGTAGCAAAATGTTGCTCATCTTATACTCAAGTATAACCCTAATCTATATAGAAAGTGAAATAATTTCCAAAGATGGTCCAAAAATTTGGAAATGGCAGGCCAATCTTTATATAAAGTGAAATAATTGCACACAGCCATGGGGGGGTGTCCAAGAATTTAAGGGATGCTCTGGTGACCAGTATTGTCAAAAGCATTGTTTTTTTATTTATTTATGAAAATGTGGTTTCCTTCCCACACTTCATTGAGTTTACCCAGGTGTTGGGGAAAACGAAAAACAAACACAACATATTTTGGATCGCATAAGAAATACAGCAGTGGATGGATTTCATTTGTATTCCCAGCACTGCAACTGTGCCCATCCCCATATTTCTATTTTGCCTTCCTGATAAGCGCTTCCTATGAGAACTCTCTGAGCCTATGTTTGTCCTGATTTTCATCTCTGCGCCTTAATCTCGCCAGGTTTGAAGACCCTTGCACTCCTAGCCCCAAACTTAGGGGTCTTCAAACTTGACAGCTTTATGACATTTAGACAAGTCTTGATGCTGTCAAGTTTGAAGGCCCCTGAGTTAGAGGTTAGGAGTGCAAGGGTCTTCAAACCTGGCAAGTTTAAGGCTTGTGGACCTCAATTCCAATTTCTGAGCTAGCATGACTGGTGGAGGAATTCTGGGATTTGACGTCCACAAGTCTTGAAGCTGTCAAGTTTGAAGTTTGTAAAAAGTGTACATGGTTTTAAAATGTATACATTGTTGTAAAAAGTATTTTGCTGCACTGGTATTTTATTAAACAATATAATACTACAATATTTAGTTCAGAATTATTATTATTATTATCAGTACAACACAGCAAACGAGATCACTATGCTAGATTTCGTATTTCATCACCAGTCGGGCGCTTCCTAAGCACCTAGGACTGCATGATGTAGCGGCGAATTATGTTTGCCGATCCCAGTAAAGCGGCCTTTTGCAATTGACAGATGGAGATTTTGTCAATTCCGATGGTTTTCAAATGTCCGCTGAGATCCTTTGGCACTGCACCCAACGTGCCAAGTACCACTGGGACCACTTTCACTGGCTTATGCCAGAGTCATTGCAGATCTTTAGATGCAGAGTCGATTTTTAGATCTTCATATTTCACTAATTTCTCTAGCTGCTTCTCCTCAATTCTGCTGTCCCCTGGGATTGCAACATCGATGATCCATACTTTCCTTTTTTCCACGATCACAATGTCTGGTGTGTTATGCTTCAGAATTGGGCCATCTGAAGTTGGAAGTCCCGCAGTAGTTTTGCTTGCTCATTTTTGACCACTTTTTCGGGCTTATGATCCCACCAGTTCTTTGCCACTGGTAAATGGTAGTTCCGGCACAAGTTCCATTGGATCATCTGTGCAGTGGATCATTATCATTATCATTATCATTATCATTATCATTATCATTATCATTATCATTATCATTATCATTATCATTATCATTATCATTATCATTATCATTATCATTATCATCATTATCATTATCATTATCATTATCACAAAAAACAGTAATACACAGCAAACAAGATTATTATTATTATTATTAATTAGACTTGTATGAATATTTTTTCCTTGTTTTCCTCCTCTAAAATCTAGGTGTGTCTTATACACTGAACTAGTATGATTGTTTTTAAATATTGGACTTTTAGATTGTGATTTTAAATTTAATTAGATTTGCCTTTTGTATTGTTATATTACATGCTGTGAGCCACCTCAAATCCTCGGAAAAGGGCAGCATACAAATCAATCAATCAATCAATCAATCAATCAAACAAACAAACAAACAAACAAACAAACAAATAAGGTGGGACTAGAATTCATGGTCTCTTGCTGTCGCTTAAAATATGTGTCACAACCGCCAATGTGTGATACCCGCTGGCACATGATTTATTGAGCTTTTCAACCTTCGATATGCCAACCCTGGATAAATCCAGGAAAAGAAAACTTTCAGAAAACAACATTTAATTCAACTACATATGCTAGTTCCGTGGCCGCTCAGGAGGTAGTGAGGCACGGGAAGGGTTTTGTGGCTCCTGTTTTTTTCTTTTCTGTGAGAAATGGCTGTTTGAGTGTTTAAGGTTGCCGACCCTTACACTACACTAAATTGGTGATTGTTGAATAGATTGGTGTTTAGCATGGAGTATGGATCAGATCTACGTTTTCCTATTATTGTTTTGTATAGAAGATGCCTTCACGATTTAATCACAGCCTTGTTGAGCTTGACTGCTGACAAATGTGTGGACTACAACCAATGTTCCCTCTAATTTTTTTCCGGTGTGGGCGGAAAAGTATAGTGTCTGAGCGCAGTCCCTTCGGGACTGAGCGGCATAGAAGTATAAATAAACAAATACATACATACATACATACATACATACATACATACATACATACATAAATTTCATGCCTGAGCACCTGGGGTTTTTTCACAGATGTCACCCAAGACACCTTATTGCGTAATTATTTGGGGCTCATAAATATTTATCGTAGTTTTATAGTAATCTAATAATACTATGAAAATCTATCTGAACACCAATGCATCAATTAATATATTTCCATATTTACTCTTCTATAATTTCATTCAATATTTCCAAGCTCAATTACTTATCAGCATTTACTATTATTAACTTTCATCAATCCTCTACATTTCCAAGTATATTTTAAATTCATAATGCAAACTCATAAAACCATACAGTACATATCATAAACCCCTTATTTATCCTATGTATCTTCCATTAATTTTACCTATGTAATTCTATATAGTTCTAAAATTCTAATCCAATTTTACAAATTAATACATCCTAATATTAAACAACAAAATTAAATTAAAAACAAAACATAAACATATATGAATTTCAGACTTCTTCCCCCCCTCTAAATAGTACATTCCCATTTTGTTTTTTACTTTAAAATAAGGTACTGTATGTGCAGTATGCATAGGGATTTGTTCATAGTTTTTTTTATAGTCCGGCCCTCCAGCAGTCTGAGGGACAGTGAACTGGCCCCTGTGTAAAAAGTTTGGGGACCCCTGCCTAAATATATCTTTTACCATCAAGAAACCATGTTAACCATGATAAAACCTTGTTTTTATCTTCTTTGTTAATCAAACTAATTTATGAGTGGAAATACAAAGGTATATTTGCTCCAAACTAGTATATTATGTTCACAGAAGGCTTCATTTTAACAGAAGGCTACAATTGTTTGCATATTTCTTTGGCTATAAATGCCAACCAGCAGTGGAATTTATTAAATATCTTGCTAAATATCTGTCCAGTCACTAAAGTATCATACATTTGCTGATTCCTCTAGTTCAAAGCTTCGAAATGTATATTAGGATATTATTTAATGTTCAATTTTATAAGAGCTCTGTTTTAAGAGAACTGTCTGAGACAGCTTATTTACAATGTAAATAAGAGGCTGCCACAAAGAAGGGGGAGTCAAGTTATTCTCCAGAGCACCTGTAGGACAAGAAGCAGTGGCGGAAACTAATCAAAGAGAGAAGCAACTTAGAAGCAAGGAGTGAATGTGAGAACAATTAATCCATGGAACTACTTGCCTCTACAAGTTGTGAATGCTCAAACACTGGAAGTTTTAAAGAAGATGTTGGATACCCACTTGTCTGTAAGGTTTTCTGCCTAAGCAGGGGGTTGGACTAGAAGACAAGAGACATCTCTTTAGAGGAACATCTTCCCACCTTGTAGACAATACTTCCAGAAACTGGGAATAACCATAAACAATTTCTACATCTAGTATCCAATATCCAGTATCTAGTTCAGGAAACACAGATCAGTTTGACATGCCTTGATTGTTAATGAATTATCTACCTTCAGTCTCTCTAGGACTTTCAGCTGACTTGCACCTAAGGAGGTTGTTTTGATTTTTTTTTTTTTTGCAAAAGCAAAACCAACATCATTTAGAAGCAATTACAAATGCCTTCCATGAGAATTTAAAAAATACAATATCCAATTTAAAAGAGCCATACTTTTCTCTCCTTCTTTCTTCCCCACTCCTTCCCCAGGGTGGAAATCCAATCCAGTCAGTTTTAAAGTCAAGCCGCATTTTGGAGTCGGAGAGAGGGGAGAAATTAGCCGGCTGGGCTTTTCTCTCTTTCTCTCGAGGGTGGAAATCCAATCCAGTCAGTTTTAAAGTCATGCTGCATTTTGGAGTCGGGACAAATGATCAAGGTCTGGTCACTTTATTCTAATTGCCAATTCCAAGTGCAGAGGTCAGACCTCCACGCTGGAATTGAAAACTCGTGGGCAGACATCTCAAATCTCCTGCGCTATAGTGCACAACTCACGTTAGAGGGAACACTGACTACAATTCCTATCATGCCATGCTAGTTGTGGTTGTTGAGAACTGAAATTTACTAATTGGGTAGTTCAGTCTGAGGAAACCTGTTTCACACTTTCCTATTTATCTGTGCCTTTAAACCAGATTTGCTGAATAGCTAAACGGCCCAGGAGATGAGATGGATGCCACAAATCTGCCAATTACATTTAAATGAAAACCAATATACTTCTTTCAACACAGGGTGGGCGGAAAAATAAAGGGACTTATTATTTGTGTTACTGTTTAATTTGTACCACTGTGCTAAATATTGCTTTGACATTTGCCATTGGTGTGGGGAAAGAAAGCCATGCCTTGTGCCCACAAATCTATTTTGCTGTTGGTTAACTCTCTGGAAATGTGGTGAAGTCTTTTGTTTAAAAGGCTGGCAGAGATCTCTATTGGTACAGGTTTCCTGGAGAATGGTTGATTTGCCAGCTTAATTGAAACTGAGTTGGCATTGGCGAGGATGACATTTCCACATGGGTTTTCCTAATTCCCTTAGGACAGAGGTCTTCAAAATTGGCAACTTTAAGATTAGATTACTAGAGTTGGAAGGGATCTTGTAGGTATTCTAGTTCACCCCCCTGTTGGAATTAGAAGGGCCTTTACCTCATCAAGGCGCTCAGCAAGAGAAGACTGAGCCAGGACCTTCCGGAGGTGATGGATATTGAAGCACAGACAGAGCATGTTCGAATGAACAAACTAGTTTTATTAAAAAGTATAAAAATAGAAAATGTCTACAGAGAGACAATATGGCACATCTTATTGCTAGAAAGATGAACCGTAAAGATGAACTCTAACTTAGAGACCGCCCTTCTTCTTCAGAAAGACAGGATGTGAGCAAACATGTTACATCACACAGGAGGAGCTACATTACTAGACAGAGTTAACTCTCTAACTACTGGATGTTTCTCAATGTGTATGAGGGCTGGCAATTTCCAGCACGACACCCCTTCTTTGTCAGTCATCAGAGACATAAGGGACATCAGGACATCAAGACATCAATTCACTTGAGGCACATTTTGTTGGCGAGGTATTCATGTTGATCAGCTGGCAATGGCTTATTCAGCAAGTCAGCGATCTGCTCAGTAGTAGGTATATACTGAATTTTCACGAATCCTTCTTTCACCTTCTCTCTGGTATTTTGATACCGGATGTGAATGTGCCGTGAACGAGCTCCAACAAATTCAGCTTCAGCAATGAATGCAACTGAAACATTATCCTCCATAATAAAAATTGGTAACATCGGGCTTTCCCAAATACTATCAATGAGAGGAAAAAGAGACATTAATGCATTACAGCAATCAGAAACACATGCATATTCAGATTCAGTTGAAGAGCAAGAAATAAACTTCTGCTGCCTAACTTTCCAAAAGAAAGGACAACCATTTAAAAACATGATATAACCAGAAGTACTTTTACGTGTTTCTGTGTCACTTGCCCAGTCAGCATCAGCATAACAAATCACTTCAGGGTACTCAACATGATCTGGCTCGAGGTACAGCTTTTTGCCTTTTGTGAGCTTCATGTATTTCAGCAACTTCTTTATGCAAGACCAGTGAAACGTGGTTGCTCTCCCAACGTATCTGGACAGTAGATTCACACTCAGTGAAATGTCAGGTCTTGTCCAACTGCTGATGTACAATAGCGATCCAATCACTGACCGGTACAACGTTTTGTTCTCAAAATCAGGATACTCTCCTCGGGTTAACCTGTAAAAATCAGTCTGCATAGGAGAACGACAAGTATGTGCATCAGACATGTTACAATTTTGCAAAAGCTGGTCAACCTTGCTTTCTTGCGAAAGAGAGAACCCCTTCTCAGTTTTCTCAAACTGAACACCTAGATAATCATTAATATGCCCTAGGCTTTTCAAGGTGAAATGTTGTTCAAGGCCCTTAGCAAAAGTTTGACTAGTGCTTTCATTCAGACCCACATAAACAATATCATCAACATAAACAAGAACAACTTCATAAGTCTTACCTTGCCCTTTTGTGAACACGCATCCATCAGATTCGGACTTAATAAAGCCCATTGAATTTAGCTTTTGGGATAACAATTTGTACCAGCAGAGGGCGCTCTGCTTGAGGCCATATAAAGACTTGCTCAGAGACCAAACTTCACCTTCTCGGTCCTGGAATCCGGGAGCACCTTTGACGTAGATCTCTTCATTCAGATCAGCGTTCAAATAGGCAGTCTCTACATCAAATTGAAAAACTTCTAAGCCCAAAGCAACAGCAGTGATCAGGGCAATCTTGACACTCTCATTTCTGACTGTGGGTGAATATGTGTCAGTGTAGTCATCTGGATAAACTTGAGAGAATCCTTGAGCTACAAGTCTAGCTTTGTACAGCTTTCCTTCATTAGGATTTTGTTTGACTTTATACACCCAGCGTGTGCCAATGACTTTCTTCTTGTTAGGAGGCTCCACCTGCTGGAACACTGTTTCTTTAAACAGTCCAGTTCGCGTTCCATAGCCTCATACCATTTTTCTTGTTCAGAGTCAGGCAAAAGTTTGATCTGGTGAAAACGATCAGGTGGAAGTGTAAGGTTATTACACATGAAAAGATAAGGAGATTCAGATACTTGCTGTGTAAATCTCTTTGGAGGAGTTCCTTTAGTGGTTCTCTTGGAACGTCTTGGAACGCTGGTCCATCCTTCATCATCATTTCCGCCTTCAAGTTCATCACAAGAGGTTTCCTCTGCGACTGTTGAAGGTTGTTCATCACATGGAACATCAGGAATATCTGGCACAGCTCCCTGGTCATCAGGTGTCACCATACCGTCCTTAGGAAAATAAACTGAAGTATCATTACTATGTATACTGGACCAATTTGTGTCTTCCTCAAATTTAGCTGAATTAGAAATGTAAACTCTGTGATGAGAGTCAGCAAATTTGTGGTATTTGGAGACTTCATCAAAGCCGATGAATCTCATTCTTTCAGACACGGGACCTCCTTTTCTTCTCTGTTCAAGTGGAATGTTAACAGTGGCATAACAACCAAAAATGTAGATGTTCTGGACATCAGGCTTCTTGCCATGAAGCAAGTAATAAGGAGTGTCTTGTATGACGCTACTCCATGTTCTGTTAACAATGTAATTAGCATACCTTAATGCTTCGCCCCAGTATGAAAAGTCCACATTTGCATCCTCAATGAGACAACGAAACATCGTCTGCAAAATACCGTTCCTTCTCTCACAAATGCCATTATGAGCGGGAGTCCCAGGTGATGAGGTCTGCTGGCGGATTCCATTTCTGGCCATCCATCCTTGGAACTTTTGTGACATAAATTCTCCTCCACGGTCACTTTGAATCCGCTTGATCCAGACGTCGTGTTGGGTGAGTATCTCTGCAGCAAAGCCTTTAAAAGCCTCAAACGCCTCTGATTTATGTTTTAAAAGAAAAACATAGCCAAATCGTGAGTAACTGTCAACTACAGTTAAGAAATACTTACGTTTACCAACAGTGGGCCGAAATGGACCGACGACGTCGGTATGGACCAATTCAAAGATACGTGTACACAATCGGACAGCAACCTTTGGAATGGGAGAATGCCGGGACTTGGCTGAGTTACAAATTTTGCAATCTAAGTAAACTTTGCAAGCCCCATCAATTCTGAAACCATCAGCATATTCAGACATCTTTGCTAAGACGGGGTAAGAAGCGTGCCCCAAGCGACGATGCCATCTGTGAATACACCTGGAATGAAAAGATTTGTTTGTTAACACATGTTTAACATTTGCAATAGCATTTGGAACCTCAGGAGTTTCATTGGCTTTAGGAGCCTTTGAACTAGCGGTGGCACCAGGGTTTCTCTCTGGACCTGTGCTAACGCCCTTTGGAACGCTTATACTTACACCACCTTTGTTTGGAGGTTTTGGTTGCAAATAAAAAACACCTTTGATGGGGATGGCAGTAGCAAGAAGTTTGCCATTCTTGATAATGTTAGTGTCAACAAGTTCATAGTTTATTACAACCTTTAATTCTTCTCTCAGGCAATATCCGCTGAGGATGTTGTTCTTGGCAGTTGGAACGTAGAAAACATTTGAGATAAGGGAGTCCAGTTCTTTGACGAAGACGTTTCCTTTTCCTTCCACCTTGGAACGAAGATCACCAACTCCGTATACTTCCTTGACATCAGTCGGGTGTAGCTCAGAGAAAGATTCCTTCCGGCATGCGATGTGTGCCGCTGCTCCGCTGTCCAGGGTCCATAACTCACGAATGTCGTAGAGTGGACTCTTCTCAGAAACGGTGCTGAGGTGGATGATACCAACATAAGTAGGTTTCTCATCTTTTGAGTCTTTGGGAGTTGACTTTGCAGCTCCAGAACTCTTTCCTCTGGATCCTTTCTTGTGCGCGCCCTTTGGCTGAGTTGGATAAGGTGGAGTGTCAGTTTTGCCAGATTTCACACTCTGCACATCAGGAGACTTGCGAGTGTCATCCTTCTTAAAGGGTTTCTGGCGTGGGTATTTAGGAGTACTTGTTTTCTGCTGACCGCCCTTTGCCAAGTTAGGTTTAAATGCTGCTGACATGGGTCTAAATCCAGTGTTCAGCAACTCTGCTTCTTCAGTTAGCATGTTACAGAGTCTCTGAGTAGTTTTCTGGGCCAGTGGGAGTATGCTGAACTTGTAAACAACTTCCTTCCATTCAGGACCAAGGGAAGTTATGATAGCCGCATTTACTTGATTATTATCATAGCGGTATCCTCTTTCTTCTAAGTCTTTATGTAAAGTTAGCATCTTAGATAAATGTGGTGCAAGTTCACCCCCAGTTGGAAGTTTAGCGTTAGTAAACTTGGTTATCAGTATGTAGTTGCCTTCATCTGATACTGGCCTAAACATGCCGTCTAATGACTCTAATATCTGAGCAGAAGTAAAGTCATGTGTGTCATATCTTATTGACAATTGTGAGTCCATGCTCATGAGAATGAGTAGCTTGGCTTTTATGTCAGCTTCTCTTTCTTCTACAGTCCAGCGCCTTACTGGGGGATTATGTGCAATCCCATCTATGTCATGAGCCAGTAGGTGCAAATTTATTCTGTGAAGCCACTTCCGATAATTGTGTCCATTAGGCAACAGTACAAACTCACCTTTCAGAGCAGAAGAAGTGATGGTTTGCCTTGTTGGTGCAGTCATCTGAACTGCTTGGAGCGGTTGGAGTTGAGCCCCAACCCCTCCTGGCAAACCTTGTGGCTGTCCCACCTGGGGAAGTTGTGCTGGCATCTGTGGAATATGGACTGGAGATCTCTGTGGTGAAACAGAAGGACCTGAGACAAATGCATTTTGTTTCTGCATTTCTGCAGCCATATCTGCCTGGGAAAATCCCTGTCTGGTTTCAGGTAATGCCTTTTCCTTTCGGGCATTCCATCCACTAGTGGCCGCTGTTGCATAACTTGCTGCAGTGGGGGAAGTCCTCCCCCCTCGGCTTGCATTTTCAAAGTGCACAGGGACCATTTTTTTTTCTTTGGGCTGGAAAGCCCCTCCTTCCTCTATTGGAATGTCTTCTATGTTAGATAAGGCAGGAGGGAAAAAATGCGTGATCACCGGAGAATGGCTAATGTGCGCATGTCTATCTTCCTTTGAAGAATAGGCATACGTGGCATCTCTCAGGGGCATTTCCTCCATCTTTTCTGTAAGAAGTTTAAGCTGAAGTTTTTTTTAAAGATCTTAACTCAGTTCTGGCATCATCTGCCTTTTGTAAATAACTGGAGTAGATCTGTCGCTGCTCATTAGTTTTCAAAGTAGGAAGGTTATCAAGATGAAGACAGTGAGATTCCAACGCATCAATTTCTTTCTCATCCCTTTCTATCATTTTCTCAATCATCTCCAGAGTTAGGGATGTCCCCTTAATTCTAGCAGAAGTGAGAGAACTCAAGTCATCTAGGTGCTTTGTTTTGGCTGTCGCCTTTACATGCAAATCAGATGATTGAGATGGGAATAGAGTTAACGTTTGATCTTCAAATTCTTCATCATCACTAGGTTGATTTGAAACATTGCCGGAGGCACCCCCTTGGGCAGATTTACATTCTTCCTCCCGAATCCCAACATCATCATCAATCACGTAATGGGAACTTACGGTTTCGTGAGTGTCGGCAGCTGTAGAGGCTTCCTTCTCAGAACGCAAAGACATTGTAGGATTCCTTTTACTATCGGCAACACGGATAGTCTCTTTGAGCTCGGCAAACTGCTGGCTGGAGAGGGAATCTACGAAGGATTGTGTGAGAGGATTTCGCTTCTTCTTAGCTGGCATTAGGAGAAATCGCTAGTGAGCTTACGGAGTGTAAGCGGGGTCTGTTTCTTCAATAATAACCATCCTCTGCTACCATGTTGGAATTAGAAGGGCCTTTACCTCATCAAGGCGCTCAGCAAGAGAAGACTGAGCCAGGACCTTCCAGAGGTGATGGATATTGAAGCACAGACAGAGCATGTTCGAATGAACAAACTAGTTTTATTAAAAAGTATAAAAATAGAAAATGTCTACAGAGAGACAATATGGCACATCTTATTGCTAGAAAGATGAACCGTAAAGATTAACTCTAACTTAGAGACCGCCCTTCTTCTTCAGAAAGACAGGATGTGAGCAAACATGTTACATCACACAGGAGGAGCTACATTACTAGACAGAGTTAACTCTCTAACTACTGGATGTTTCTCAATGTGTATGAGGGCTGGCAATTTCCAGCGCGACACCCCCCCCCCCACTCAAGCAGGAGTCCCTACACCATTTCTGACAAATGGCAGTCCAAGTCTCAAATGTTGGAGCTCTCACAACCTCTGTAGGCAAGCTGTTCCATTGGTTGATTGCTCTCACTGTCAGAAAGTTTTTCCTTATTTCCAGGTTGAATCTCTCCTTGGTCAGTTTCCATCTGTTATTCTTTATCTGCCCTTCTGGTGCCTTTGTCTGGCCTTCTGGTGTCTGAGCCCCTCGTCTCTGTGGCAGCCCCTCAAGTATTGAAACACTGCTATCAGGTCATCCCTGGCCCTTCTCTTCACTAGACTAGCCATGTCCAGTTCTTGTAATCCTTATTTATATGTTATAATCAGAGGTGGGCTGCTGCCCAGTTGGGGGAGGGACACAATGGGGTAGTGAAAATGGAGCTCCACCCCAGAGCACCCAATTTGCACTAAAAGATGTTGAAAGAAAATGCAGGGCATCCTGCATACGCCACACCCACAATGTGGTAGTAAAAATTTTGGTAGCCCTTCACTGGTTATAGTCTCCAGTCCCATAATCATCCTGATTGCTCTCCTCTGCATTTTGTCCAGAGTTTCAATGTCCTTTTTGTAGTGTGGCGACTAAAACTAGATGCAGTACTCTAGGTATGGTCTAACTAATTTTTCTGGCTGGAAAATTCTGGGAGTTGAAGTTCACAAGTCTTAAAGTTTGGGGACCCCTATTTTAGGAAAAACAAAAAATGATTGTTAGCCCACAATGTAGAGCCAGTGCAGGCAATGTCCCAAATGAAGAAAATATGAATTCTGTATTTCAGATAAGGGATGCCTATCAGGTAAAACAGATTGGCCTCAAATAGCTGGAGAGAAAAAGATCCTGTGGCCCTAATGCTTGCAGGCAGCCATGGCCAATTTTCAATAAATATTTGCGAAGCATAATTTGAACTGCTACCTTAAAGTGACTTGATGCAGAATTTATTTCTAACTTAGAAATTACTTCTGGCTTTTTAAACAAGATTTTATTAAAATTTATTATAGGATACAATGCAAATAACCGATAGTCCTTGATTTATATCTGTTTGTTTCATGACTGTTCAAAGTTATAATGGCACTAAAAAAAGTGACTTGTGACAGGTTTTCGCACTTGATGACCTTAGCAGCATTCCGATGGTCACATGATCAAAATCCACCCGAAGGCTAATTTTGCTGAAATTGATTGGATAAAATATATTAGAGAAATAAATTATAGAAACAAGATTAATATAACTTTAAAGACAGAGGTTAAAATATTTGTACTTTAATTGCTATGAAGACTATCAGAAGCCACTTCTTTATATATATTTTCTTTTTGCACTCTGCTTTTTTTTGCTCTTTTTTGCTTTCGTCTTTACTTTAGATTAGTTGGTATTTTCTTCTTTAAAAGTCTCTTTTAAAAAAAAATTAATTATACAATACACATATAATAACACAGAGAGATGCAAAAAAGTGCTGTTTTATTCCTATTGCTTTTCTATTCCTATTTCTTTTCCTATCCTCAAAACATCACTACAGAGCACTGCACATCAAGACAACTAGACACAAGATGTTTTCTCCTGAATGCCATCACTCTACTAAACAAATTATTCCCTCAACACTGTCAACTTTTTACTAAGCCTGCACTTCTATTTATTCTAGTTTTTTCTAATCATTCCTATCATCCTTTTCCTCCCACTTAGGACTGTATGACTGAAACTTGTTGCTTGTATACTAAGATTGATTGATTGATTAATATTGATTGTTTCTTCATTGCTTATTTGACCCCTATGACAATCATTAAGTGTTGTACCACATGATTCTTGACAAATGTATCTTTTTCTTTTATGTATTCAGGTTATTCGCTCTGGACTGCCTAGAGCGAATAAAGTGTTTCCTTTCTCTGGCCGCTGGGAGAAGCTTTTTCCTCCCAGCACCCAGAGAAAGGAAATGCTTTATTCTCTCTGGGCAATGCAGAGAAAGGAAAATCGGGACTTTTTAAAAAACCCTGTGGGACATGGGACAAAATATTAAAAAGCGGGACTGTCCCGCCAAAAGCAGAACATCTTGTCACCTTAATCTAAGTCTAAGTCTAAGTAATATTGCTATCACTTCCAACTGCAAATTCCAACTGCAACCTCACATGGTTTTTCTGTATGAAAAAAACTGCATGTTTAAAGCTTGGCTTTCTACATGCATGGAATAATATTAGCATCATGTTGTATTACTTCAGTGCTAGTTTCTTTTGCCCAATGGAAGACCTGGGCATAGTATAGGACTGGTAATCCTTGACTCATAATTGTTGAAGTATTCCCCAAGGTTATGTGATCAAAATCCAGATGTTTGGCAACTGGCTCATATTTATGATGGTTGCAGTGTCCTGAGGTAATGTGATCTCCTTTTGCAAAATTCTGACAACTGTGAATTTATGTATGAATGTTATGGGTATGATTAATTTTTAATATAATTGGGGATTTTAGACTAGTTTACTTAGTTTTAATCACTTGGATTTAGGCTACTGTATTCTATTGTGTTTTTTTTAATATGTTGTAAGCTACCCCGAGTTCTTGGAGAGGGGTGGAATATAAATCCAATCAATCAATCAATCAATCAATCAATCAATCAATCAATCAATGGGCAAGCCAGATTCACTTAACAACTGTGCTACTAATTTAAGAATTGATATGATTCACTTAACAAATGGGGTCAAAAAAGTCATAAAATGTAGCAAACTCACCTAACAAATTTCTCACTCAGTAACATAAATGTTGCGCTCAATTGTGGTCATAAGTTGAGGACTATCTGTATTAGTGACAAAGTAGTTAATAGCAGGGGTGAAATGCTCCTGGTTTGGGTGGGTGGGCTGGTCCTTGCAGAGACAGTAGCAATTGAAGCATGGGGCTTCGCGCACCTGCCCAGACACCAGTAGTTCTTTTACAGTCTGCACATGTGCAGAATGCATCTGGGTGGGTGGATGACGCCTCACGCTGTGATCGTTACCAGCTCTATGATAAGGAGCAAGGCCACCCAAACTGGGAGCATTTCACCCCTGTTTAATAGGAACATAAAATTTAATATAAAACCCCGGGAATAATAATAATACCCTTTGTTTCCCCAAAAATAAGACCCTGTCTTATATTTTTTTGAACCCTGAAATAAGCGTTTTGGGGAAAACAAGAGAGGGAGGGAGGGAGGGAGGGATGGATGTATAGATAGATAGATAGATAGATAGATAGATAGATAGATAGATCAGCGTTTCCCAACCGGTGTGCCGCGGCGAGAGGCGGCGGAGGAGAGTGGGCGGAGAAGCCAGGGGCGCATTTGGCCGGAGGCACCTACTGCCGCACCTCCCTGCCCCTGCCTCCCCACGGTGCCTCCGGCCAAACGCGCCCCCGGCTTCTCCGCCCTGCCCCATTGCCCGCCCGATCCGCCCACTCTCCTCTGCCGCCACCTCCTGCCTTGGGGCGAGCGATCCGGGAGTCCGGGACTGTGTGGCTTTGCGCCATGAAGAGAAAACGGCCGAGTTTTCCCTGCTGCCGTTTTCTCTTCATGGCGCAAAGCCACACAGTCCCGGACTCCCGGATCGCTCGCTTCTCCGGTCAGCAAAGCCATCTGCCCAGCCCCAGGAAAGCGCCGCGCTGGCTGGAGAAGTGAGCGATACGGAAGTCCGGGACTGTGTGGCTTTCGGCCGGGCTAACGAGAGGCGGCGCGAGGCCGGGCACTGGGGAAGTCTGGGAGGGCGAGGAGGCTGATGGCTGCTGCGCACTCCACTCTCTCTCCGGCTGTCTCTCGCTCTTTCTTTTTCTCTCTGTTGCTGGCATGGTGAACGAGAGAGAAAGAGAGAGAGAGAAAAAGGAGGGGAGAGAGAATGAGAGAAAGAAAGCAAGAGAAAGAGAGGGAAAGAAAGCAAGAGAGAGAGAGAAAGAATGGGGGGAAGGAGGGAGAGGGAAAGACATAGAGGGAGGGAAGGAGGGAGAGAGAAAGAGAGCAAAAAAGAGAGGAAGAAAGAAAGAGGGATGGAGAGAAAGAAGGGAAGGAAGGAAGAGAGAGAAAGAGGGAGGGAGAAATAGAGTGAAATGGAGGAAGATATATTTTTTTTGTCCAAACTTTTCTTTAGCCCCCCTGCCCCCCCCTTCAGTGTTCCCCAGAATTTTGAAAACATAAATAATGTGCTGCGGCTCAAAAAAGGTTGGGAAACACTGAGATAGATAGATACTGTGATGATACTGTGTTTCCTCGAAAAGAAGACCGGTCTTATATATATATATTTAAACCCTGAAACAAACGCTTAGCCTTGTTGCCATGCACTCAAAAGCCTGATTGGGTTCATATCAGAATATGGCTTATTTTCGGGGGAAACAGGGTAATACTAAAAAAAACCCACAAGAAAATGCTTTTTTCTATTTTTTAAAAAGGGAACAACAAAGAAGTAGGTTGTGGAACAAATGCGTTTCTCATCAAATGCATGTAAGAAGCCTCACCTATGAAAAATGGACTTTCTCTTTAGAAATTGGAGGGCATTCTTCAAACCCTTTTGATCCAAAATGGGTATCCTGAGACTTCTGCTGGGGGAACTGCCGTGGTCTGGTTTCTACTGATGGCTCTCCATTGACCCGTCTCTGACTTGAACACTTTGGCTTGGCTTGGAGAAATGAATTGATTTCCCCAGCTACTATTTGGAGATCAAAATAATATCCATGCCCTAAAAAAAAACTTGCAGTTTTCATTGCAAGGGAAGTGAAAGTTGCTCCCTGTTTCAATAAGCTATAGTTGCTGTCTGATTCTAGTTTGGCAACCTGATGAAAGGTGTGCCGTTTGGTGCTCAGTAGTCAAGATTGGTGATTTTTCTCTCTTCTTTTCCCTTTTCCTCTCTATTTCCCCAATCTTTTTGTCTCTCTCTTCCTTTTTCACATCACTAGTGTTAGGACTCTCTCCATAACTGTTGGGTTGGCAATATATTGGCTGCTGGTGCTGAAGACTGCCACAAGATGGAGCTAGAGTTTATAGCTTATTTCTCTGAATCACCTTCTCTGTTTCTCTTTGTCTGGCTACTCACTGTTAATACCTACCCAGTTAGGTTTGCCCTGCAAGTCTCTGCATGTTCTGTATTGTAGTTATGTATTATAGCTAAAATGTATTTAGGCTTGATATCTTTGTTTGCAGGCAACTGTAAGAAAGATTATGTACTTGGTAATGTTTGGATTGTTATTTTGACTTTACACTGTATAGGAACATGTTATTTCACTAAGTAAACTTTAATTCAAATTAATATTTGCGTCGGACATGAAATAAACACTCGGACTTTATTAACATATTTACAAAGGGACCTGCAAAGGTCACTAATTGGAGTGGAATTTCCTCAATACAATATACTTGGGCAACTAATGTCCTTGCCTGGGCAGGGCGAGGCTATGTCCAGCCTGCGCCCAGCCATGTAAGCCAGACCTCAGGCATGTGGGAGGGCTCACCCCCCATGACCCAGACCCCATTTGCTATTGATACCCTTTCCACCCCATTTCTTCCATACAGTGGCCAAGATTAAGCATCAAATTGTTGAATCAACAGCCTAGTTACAAACAGATGCACCCCGTCTTCCAGGATGGAGTAGGCGAAAAAACAATCTAGACTAAATCATGCTAAGATTGATTCCTATTCGGCCCCCAATTTGGGCAACCCCTTAAAAACCCTGGATTGAGCATGGGTGTCTGCAAAGGAAGCAAGCCCAGCTGGAAAGGAAGGTGTGAGCGGTGAGCAGGCCCTAAAATAGGTCGGTAGCCCCGCCCATGTCACCCGACGGCCTGTGCGGCACTGCAAATTTGCTGGGCATTCTCATGCAGCTGCGGGAGATCGCCAGCTGAAGATATCGGGTGCCGAGTTCTCTGCACCTCCGCAAATGTTGGCCAGGCATTAAAGCACCCGGCCTTTCAAATCTCTGTGTGGCTGAATAGTTATTCACAACTAATCCAGTGATGGGCTCCTATGGGAACGGTCAGAAACGCAGTTCCAGTAGCAAAATTTGGAGCTCCACCCTAGAGCACCCAATTTGCACTGAAAGATGTTGAAAAAAAATGCATAAGCCACGCCCACAGTGTGGTAGTGAAAGTTTTGGTAGCCCATTATTGAACGAATCTCAATATAAATGTTTCTGTGTGTGAACATCCTTGATAAACAAAGAATATTTTGTTCATACATTAACAACTGGTGTTCCGGGAAACATTTTCCCAGGTTTTGCCAATACCGTCTCCTTCTATTGTTGCAAAGTGGCTGGGAATGAATAATTTAGCTTCCTCAGGAAGGAGGAGATGTTCATTTCCTTGGAAGGCTGAATTATTCATAGCAAGGTGGGGGAAAACCCACAACAAGTAAAGTCATCCAGCTGTGCATTTCACACCTTTTCTGGCAGTGCTCCAAATAAGATATATTGTTTCTGAAAAGAAAGGGTCCTTAGGCTGACCCAAAAGCAAAAATGGTCCAGGGAAGTCTCTGATTTTGGAATCTGGCAGTGAGGGAGGAGGAAGCTGGCAAATCTCCTCAAGTTCCCCAGATGCAACTTGTAGCATCTGCACTCAGGCCAAATTCCCAGTTAGAAAAGGTGAAATCCAGGTAGCAAAGAAAGATGTAAGGAAGCTTTAACATTCCTGTTCTACATGCAAGTACAAATATAAAAAGAGGTATGCATTTTGTAATGATGTTTTTATTCTTGGCCTTAAAGATATACCTAAATTAGGAGTCTTCAAACTTGGCTGGAGAATTCTGGGAATTGAAGTCCACAAGTCTTAAAGTTGCCAAGTTTGAAGACCTCTGGCTTACACAGTTCTCCTGCCCAGAATTCTATGAGTAAAAGTCCACAAGTCTTAAGGTGGCCAAGTTTGAAGACCTCTGACCAGGTTTGAGCTGCAAGGGGGACAATGTGGAACGCTGTTTCACTGGCAGAAATGAAGCTGTGTGTGCAGCTTCGTTACCACCAGTGGTGCACGTGTGTGCATGCGAGATTTGGCTTCTGTGCGTGTGCAGCAGCCAAATCTCACCACCCCATCCAGGAAGGAGAGAAGCTCTTTGAGGAGACGACATTGCTCCCGCTTTGCCTGCTTGCCAGAGTCTCCTTGATGAGCTGTTGTCCTTTCTGGCAAGCGGGTGAAGTGGAAGTCACATCATCTCCCCAACAAGCTGCTCTCCTTCCTGCAGGATTTCTTCCTTCTGGTGGCTCCCAGACAGGATGGATTGCTGCCACCACCATCGCTGCGCAGGACCCAGCCCTGTGGCTGCTGGCTGGCTGCATCGGCAAAGGTGCCTGGTTAATCCCAGATTTCTTCCTTGTAGCAGCTCCTGGGTGGGACTAACCAGGGCGCCTTTGCTGATGAAGCCAGCTAGCACCCACAGGACTGGGTCCTACACGGCGATGATCCATCATTTCCTTCCTGCAGGATATCTTCCTTCTGGTGGATCTTGGGTGGGATGGACTGCTGTCACTGCCATTGCTGTGCAGGACCCAGCCCTGTGGCTGCCGGCTGGCTGCATCGGCAAAGGTGCCCTGTTTAGTCCCAGATTTCTTCCTTCTGGCAGCTCCTGCATGGGACTAAATGGGGCGCCTTTGCCGATGCAGCCAGCCAGCAGCCACAGGGTTGGGTCCTGCATGGTAGCAGCAGCGGTTCATCCTGCACAAGAGCCAGCGGATGGAAGAAATCCTGCAGGAAGGAAAGGATTTTCTTCCTGCTGGCAGCTCCCGGGCAGGATAGACCACCACCGTCACCACCACGCAGAATCCAGCTCCATGGTTGCTGGCTGGCTGCATCGGCAAAGGCACCCCATTTAGTCCCACACAGGAGCTGCCAGAAGGAAGAAATCTGGGATTAACTGAGGCCCCTTTGCCGATGCAGCCAGCCGACAGCCACGGGGCTGGGTCCTGCATGGCGGTGGTGGTCCATCCCAGCCGGGATCTGCCAGCGGGGATAAATCCTTTCCTTCCTGTAGGAGCTGGTGGCTCCCAGGCAGGAAATTGAAGGGTGTGTGTGTGTGCTCGTGCATGCCCACTCCCGTGCGCCCCCCGAGCATTCCAGTAGAGCCGCGAATGGCTGCTCTTTACTGCCTCTGACCTAGATAATTATCACTTAATCATTGAAAAAGGGTACAAAAAGTTGTTGCATTAAGTTAAAGGGCTATTGTAGGGAAATCTTCCCAAAGCTGCTTCTTTCAAAAGGCAACTGGATTTTGGTTTTCTTTGAAGATGTTTCGCTTTTAATCCAAGAACTGAAGAAGGTTCTTGGATGAGAAACAAAGCACATTTGAGACAACCATGTCCTGGATGGATGACTGAGTCTATCTTCATAGACTTCCAAAGAAATATATATCTGTTTAAAAATCTCAACAGCTGATTGTACAATTTCTGGGAGTTGAAATTCACCCAGATGAAAGTTGCTGAGATTAAGAAACCCTGGTCACAAAATTTCATAAAAAATTGTTCCGGAAGATTCATAGAACATCGACAGAATGCCGGTTTTGCAGTGTAAATAGAAATGTTGTAACTCTCTCCGTTTTGCCATTTTCCAGCAAACATTTTAATAATATTGAGGCATCTTGGGAGAATGCTTGCAGCATGACACTGGTATGGTTTTGAAGAAAAGCAGATTTGGCTTTATGATTAAGAAATGAATAATGCTGGAAATACTGTATAATGTTTGAGTTTTCTTCCCTTCAGCTGCCTTTAATCACATAGATACCTTGTCAAAAAAGAACAGGCTGAGCTGCTTTTGTGATGTTTTTTCAATCAAGGTCTGGGTTTACCTAACATTAGCTCCTTATTCAGCCAATCTGCACAAGTTGAACTATCACTCTGGATTCACATTTATTTATTTATTTATTTATTTATTTATTTATTTATTTATTTATTTATTTATTTATTCTTTGTCCAATATATAATACATATGGAAGAGAATAGACATTAAGTAATATATATAACGATAGAAAGTAAAAAAGAAGAGAAGTAGATGGGAGGGAGAGAATATATATGATATAAGAGACAAGGAGAGAATATATAATATATATATATATATATATATATATATATATATATAGATAGATAGATAGATAGATAGATAGATGATAGATAGATAGATAAATAGATAGATAGATAGATAAGGAGAGAATATATATGATATATGAAATAAGGAAAGACAATTGGACAGGGGACGATAGGCACATCAGTGCACTTATATACGCCCCTTACTGGCCTCTTAGGAACCTGGAGAGGTCAATCATGGAGAGTCTAAGGGAGAAGGGTTGGGAGTTGACACTATTGAGTCCGGTAATGAGTTCCACGCTTCAACAACTTGATTGTTGAAGTCATATTTTTTACAGTCAAGTTTGGAGCAGTTAATATTAAGTTTGAATCTGTTGCGTGCTCTTGTGTTGTTGCAGTTGAAACTGAAGTAGTTGTTGACCAGAAGGACGTTGCAGCATATGATCTTGTGGGCAATACTTAAATCGTGTTTTAGGCGCCGCAGTTCTAAGCTTTCAAGACCCAGGATAGATAGTCTATTTTCGTAGGGTATTCTGTTTCGAGTGGAGGAGTGAAGGGCTCTTCTGGTGAAATATCTTTGGACGTTTTCAAGAGTGTTGATGTCTGAGATGTGGTATGGGTTCCAGACAGATGAGCTGTATTCGAGAATGGGTCTGATATAGGTTTTGTAGGCTCTAGTCAGTAGTGTGAGATTTCCAGAGCAGAAGCTATGTAGGATCAGGTTAACAACTCTGGAAGCCTTTTTGGCGATATTGTTGCAGTGGGTTTTAGCACTTAGGTCGTTTGATATTAATATTCCAAGGTCTTTTACTGAGTGTGGGTTGGCTGCGAGAATTTGTTTATTCAGTTCATATGCGAGGTTTGGATTCTTTTTGCCGATGTGGAGGGTAGAGCATTTGTTGGTTGATATTTGAAGTTGCCAGGTGTTAGACCAATCTGAAACAAAGTCAAGGTCTTTTTGGAGAGTGAGTGTGTTGTCAGTGGTGTTGAAAAGTTTCACATCGTCGGCAAAAAGCACACAGTTGCTTGCGATATTATCACAGAGGTCATTGATGTATAGGATGAAAAGAGTAGGACCTAGTACGCTGCCTTGGGGAACGCCGCTTTTGACAGGGACGGGGGTGGAAAAGGTGCTTCCGATTTTGACAACTTGTTGCCTGTTTGACAGGAATGCAGTAATCCAGTTGTGGAGGAGTCCTGAGATGCCATAGGATTTGAGTTTTAGGAGAAGTTTGTCGTGAACCACTGAGTCAAAGGCTTTGCAGAAGTCGATATAAATTGCATCGATGGATTTTCCTTGATCAAGGTGGGTAGTCCAGATGTTTTTGCAGTGAAGTAGCTGTAGGTTGCAGGATAGTTTCTTTCTGAATCCAAATTGTTTTTTTGATAGTAGTTTATTAGATTCTAAGTAAAGGGTGATTGATTGATTGATTTATAATTGATTCCATGATTTTACAAGGGATGCAGCATAGTGATATTGGTCTGTAGTTGTCAACTAGTGATGGGTCTCCTTTTTTGAAAATGGGGACGACTACTGCTTTTGACCACAGCTTCGGGAGAGTGCTGGTCCTGAAGGATTTTTGGAAGATAATGCTTAGGGGTTCAGCTATGGCAGAAGAAAGTTTTCTTAGGAAGCATGCACAAAGACCGTCTGGTCCGACAGATAGGGAAGGTTTGAGGTCACGGATTGCTTTTTCAACGTAGTCTATATTGAAGATGATTTGGGTTAGGTTTTTTAATGAGTTTGGAATGCGGAGCCAAAAAAGGAGTTGAAGAGGTTAGCTTTGGATGGGTCATTGTGGTATTCTTTGTTGTTGGGTCCTACAAGAGGTGGAATAGGTCTGGAGTCGTTAAGTTTGTTTTTGTAGAAGGCACGGTTAGATTTGGTGCGTAGGAGGTTTTCCTCTTGTTCACTGTGATAGTTGAGACATTCTACTTTTATTTGTTGGCATATGCTTCTGTAGCGGCTTTTAAAGTTGGTTACTGGGCCTTTTTTATTTCTACGCCAGAGGGATCTTTTTTTGGTTTGTAGTTTCTTTATCGAGACTGGTACGTTATTTTTTTGTTTTCTTCTAGGAGAGGTGAGTGGAACATGCAGATCTATAAGTCTATTAATTTGGTGTAAGAACATGTTGTAGAGGTCATCAATGGTGATGCAGTTAGAGAACAAGGATTGCCAATTAATAAATGAGAGATTGGCGTCTATGAGTTCATAGTTGGCTTTCCTGAAATTGTACTTAGACGCCGCATACTTCAGGTGAGTGTTTAGATGATGTAGGTTGAGGTTGAAGTTGATCGTGCTGTGGTCGCTGTTGAAAAGGGTTCTTTTGTGTGCAGTCCATAGATAGCACTTTTGCTGTTGCAGAATATGAGATCGAGACAGTTGTTGAGTCTGGTGTTGGTTGATACTAATTGTTCTAGTCCTAGGCTGGTGACGGCGTTATAGATGGCGGTATGTATAGGTTCAGTGGAGCATTCGTTTAGTGACCAGTTGATGTGTGGTAGGTTGAGGTCACCAAGGAAGATAATGGGATGGGGGCAGGAGGTTGCCCAAGTTAGGAGGGAGGTTAGTTTAGTTGCATAGGTAATGTTGTAGTTTGGAGCTCTGTAGCACAGAAGGAAACGGAGTGTAGTGTTGAGGGAAATGTCGCAAACTAGACTTTCATGGAGGATGAGATCTTGTGTAACTTGAATGTTTTTTAGGTTGAGTGAGCTTTTGTAGAATATGGCTATATCACCCCCTCTGCGGGAGTCGCGGTCAGACCGGAAGACCAGGTAGTTACTTTGTGTGATGATGGAGTCAGGATATGAAGAGTTCAGCCATGTTTCACAAACAAATATTAAGTCAAATATGTTTGTGTCAAGTAGGATGAGGAATTCAGATAATTTGTTGATTATGCTTCTTGCATTGATTAGTTTACATTTGAGATTGTGTTTGTGGTCAAGGGTGGGATTGGGTTGAGTTGGGTTGAAATTGGATTGGAATGAGGTAGTAAGAGGCGCACTATCCTATTTGTTTATCCCATTACACGATAAAGAATAACATAAAAAAGGAAATGCGGGTTAACCTTAGCTAGACTGAGAGTAATGTAAGAATACAGAAGTACAACTGACCTGATTTAAATGTAACATGTGAATCAGAAGTGGGTTTCTCCCAGTATGTCCTGGTTCACCCAAACTGGTAGCAAACTCCTGATCATGTTATGATGGTTTCACAAAAAAGGATCAGTCAGTGCTGGTCCATGGGTGCCGTCTTTTTTTTTTTAATGGATTTTTTGGGGGGGCGGGTTGTTGAATTTCCCCCCGAGTTTTTTTTCTTCTTCTGTGCATTTGCGGAAGCTAAGTTTCTGGCACTACGCATGCATGTCTTTGGCTTTGGCGATATTTTTTATTTTTTGCATTGTGCATGCAATCCCATGCAGCACATCTCTGCAACAAAGGAGGAAACAAACCGGCAGCAAGGTAAGTTAGAGCCCACCATTGATATGAATCAATCAGAATTTATTTCTTGAATAGATCTTGCCCTCCATGTGGTCTCTAATTATGTGGGGGTACAAGTCCCAGGACATGTATATTTAGAGCAGTGTTTCTCAATGTTGGTAACTTGGCATTTAATGTAAGTATTTATCTTCTCCAATCTTGTCCATATATTCTTTCATTACTGATTCTTTACTAACACCTTCATTATCTAGTGCAGACTTTCTCAACGTTGGTAACTTGAAGATGTGTGGATTTCAATTCCCAGAATTCCCTTGCCAGCTATGCTGGCTGGAGAATTCTGGGAGTCAGAGTCCACATATCTTCAAGCTGCTAATATTGAGAAAGTCTGCACTAGATGCTGGAGGTGTTAGTAAAGCATCAGTAATCAAAGAATATATGGACAAGATTGGAGAAGATAAATACTTACATTAAATGCTTTTGATGTGAGGGAAGATGTTTCTTAGGAAAAAAAATGTAATCAGCCCCCAAATTGTGACAGAAGAGTATACAGAAATAGGGGCATTTTAAGTTCTGGATCTAAGAAAGCTGCAGCAAATATATATCTGGAAATATTGCTGCTTGTTATCTCTGTAACCGAGTCATCTGGCTATGCTAGCTCCATTAGTTTTCAGTTTCAGGCTGCTAACTAATTTTACATAATATTTGAAGTTCAAAGCTTTTAGCAGAATGACAAATTTATTGCTCCTCCTAGCAGGATTCATCCCCAAAAGCCACAAAAACGCCAATCATTGGGATTGGTGAGTAGGATCACTCTAAAAATGAGATAGTCATTACCTAAATGAGATAGTCAGTACCTAAATTTGATAAATAATTAAATAATGAAACTAAGTCTTTTTCAGCTAAAGCAGGGGTGTCAAACTCAAGCCCTATGGGCTGCATCCAGCCCATGAGGTGCTTAAACCTGGCCCATGGGGCTGGCCTGGAAATAGCCATCTTATTTTCAGGGGGTTTTGGGGGAGTGGTTTTGCCAGTGTGCATGCATGTGCTCTTAAAGTGCATATACCCCCACACGGTGCACCCGTGTGGTGCAGGAGGAAGTAAACAAACAGCGAGGTAAGTTAGAACCCACCCCTGCTCTAGATTTAATACCAAGAGAGTTAAGGTGGAGTCAATTTAAGTTTCCTGTCCCAGGCTTAACTGATGTAGGTAACTCCCAGGAAAGAAGGTGTGCAATCCAGAGGAGGAAGAGACAACTCAGCTCAGATAGCTTGTGTGAGAGACAGAGGATGAAGACAGCTCCTCCCTAATAGTTTAGGAGGCTGGTAATTTGCTTTACTTTGGCAAAATTCCGTCTGTAAGCGAGGAACAATAAAGAAATCTGCTTGGAAGAATAGCAATAGCATGTAGACTTATATACCACTTTACAGTGCTTTATAGACCTTTCTAAGTGGTTTACAGAGTCAGCAGAAGTAACCTGCTGTAATGCACTCTAACCACTGCACCACTGTGCCTCATAGAATCATTTCTTAGTTTGTGGAGGCTGTTAACAAGCCTTCTAGAACCAATTCTGGAATACATATTATGACTTCCAGGAAAGTATTCTGTCACCCACTGAGCTGTTAAAATGTAGGTCCTCCTGAATTCATTCTGAGAATCTTTGCATTTCCAGAAGCAGTGCAGAATGTTAATAATTTCTACACTTGCATCCTAGAAACCATGTTTTGGCTTTCACTGTATCTGGTGGTTGGTATTGGTCATCCAAAAGTACAAATGGAACACTCTGACATGAATTTAAAGTAGCAGAGAAAGTTAGTAACCATAATTATTTTTAATGAAACAAAAAACAGAAAATCACCAGCAAAAGCATCCAGGGTGTATCTTCAGTAATGGGCATTTTGTCCTTTTCTAAAATTCAAGCAATCTCTTGTTCATTTTATCCTTTTGGAAAAGAACTGAAAGTAACAGATATCTTTCTGCCAGACAGAGTCAACTTCTGGGGAAAATAATTGTATGATAAACATTATGTACCATTTTATTGTGGTGTAGTATCATTGTGATGAGGTAGTAGAGGTGTTGAACTGGGACTGGATAGACCAAGGTGCAGACCCTCCCTCAACCATGGAAAGTCCCTGGAAAACTTGGCATTAGTTACACATTACTACTGGGTTGTTATTGTAAGAGTCAAAAGATGGGAAATTTCCTTTGTTTCCTCCTTTCCCAATATATCTACAAAACATGCATGAGGAATAGTTTACCTTCTATTTACCTTCCCTACTGGTTTGGAAGGTTTCACACATGCACAGAGGTTAAAAAGAGAAAATGGCAACATCTGCATGAGTGGGTGGAGCCTCACGTTGCCACAGCTACCAATTCTCCGAACTACCAGTGACTGCCACTACTAGTACACCTGAACTAGGCCGAACACCCCTGGCCTAGTCTTCTGCTGGATAAAGTTGCTTGGATCTCACTTAAATTAGGCTCTGACTGGGTAGGTTCTGTTGGATTGGTTGCCTGGAAAGAGTCTTACAGAAATGGACAGGATCTACACTCTATCTATTTGCTTATTCGATTAATGACCCTCCTTGTTGATTAAGACCTCCCAGGTGATGATATATGGTGCATCCATGACTAAATTCATGCCTGAGAGATGAGATGATTCTTTCTACAGCACTCCAAAGATGGTGTTAGAACCCCTTCCTCAAGAAAGCATTGATGGATCTAACAGTTCTGGATAATTTTCATTCAATCTCCATTCCTCTCTTTTTGGGTATGGTTTTCAAGATATATATTGAGAGTCGCAGTGATGCAGTGGTTAGAATGCAGTATTGCAGACTACTTCTGCTGATCACTTGGCTGCCAGCAGTTTGGCAGTTCGGGTCTCACTGGCTCAAGGTTGACTCAGCCTTCCATCCTTCTGAGCAAAGGAGGTTCCAGATTTTTTTACTGCCAGTTCGCTTAGGGGCGGACCACGTGACTTGGGATGGGTTCCATTTACCTTTGCCACTGGTTTGCATCATGATGTTTCATGCATGCGCGATCACTCCGTTCACATGCACACCTGTGTCCCATCATCCAATTTTGCTTTCATACATGCTCAGTAGCTGTAATCAGCTTGAAACACAGCTGTGCTTCGGGTGAAGGAATAAAGATAAGTATAAACCCAGGGGCAGGCGGAAGGGCTCTTTTTCAAACAGCAGCAGAGGAAAAAACTTCAAAATACTGTAGTAAAAAATTCAGAAAAAAGTCTCCCCCCCAAAAAAAAGATGGCAGAACCTATGGACCGGCACCAAGCAAACCAAATCCATTATGCCATCATGATGTCAACAGCGGGTCCTACCGGTTTGGGCGAACTGGTCCGAACCAGCAGGAGAAACAAGATGGTGGCTCCTACGGCGCCATCAAACCGCCTTGGTGGCATAGCAAGCCTGGATAATTGCCAGTTCCAGTGACCCAGGCCACAAGTTACTAACGCTTCTATAGAACCAGTCTGAACTGGTAGGAACCCACCTCTGCTTCCGAGGTTAGTAAAATGAGGATTCAAATTATTGGTGGCTATATGCTGACTCTGTAAACCACTTAGAGAGGGTTATAAAGCACTATAAAGCAGTATATAAGTCTAAGGGCAATTGCTATTGCTTTAGAT
This sequence comes from Erythrolamprus reginae, assembly GCF_031021105.1. Lineage (NCBI taxonomy): Eukaryota > Metazoa > Chordata > Lepidosauria > Squamata > Dipsadidae > Erythrolamprus > Erythrolamprus reginae. The sequence goes on along the minus strand of NW_027248495.1, from coordinate 196,942 downwards.
CCAGGGAATTAGCTGGACTCATGTTGATTTGGTTTCAGGTCAGAGCAAAGTATATAGAGAGTACTGATCACATTATTTTTCAACCCAAAGCAGATTGCCTACCTCTGTTGTTAACAGAGGGACCAACTTCTCCTGCTTCATGCCTCCTGGTCTTCTCTTGCAGCTTCACCCATCTGGTCCGCAGCTAGAGAGGTCCCCCAAAGTGGTCATGCTGAATGGGCAGACAAGCAACTCTGCAGCTAGGAATGTGGTTCGCAGCTCAAGCATCAGTGGAGAAATGTACAACATAGAGAAGAGTAATGGTGGCAATTCTGATTCAGCAAGTCTCTCCTCCACTAAGAAGCGGCGATCCAGCCTGGGGGCCAAGATGGTGGCTATTGTGGGGTTGACACAGTGGAGCAAGAGTACTATGCAGCTCAATCATCCTGGTAAGAAACTTCATGATATATAACTGAGTCTTCCTTGTGCTGCTCTGCAACTGTCACCTGGTCTCTCCACAGATTTTTTTAGCTTGGTTGACCCAAGAACCGGAATCACATGTAAACTCCAGCCATAATGATCTTGGCTTATCTTAAGAACCAAGCTAATCTGGGATGTAAATTCTAGTACCTCTTAAGATACTGTCACATGAAGTCTCTCTGTATGGTTGGATTCATGTGTAGTGTTAAAACTATTGTGTGGTTCGTTTAAGCTTTGGCTTAGAATGTTGTGTGAGCAAAACCATTGGCATTTTATTATGAAAAGCTAACAAACTGTACTCTTCTCAGTAAACTAACCTCAACCAAATTAGGACACAAGGCAGTGTAGACTCATCTTGTGTAAGCTTTTTTTCAATATTTCTGCTTTCTATTTGTTCCAAATGCAAGTTCAATATGCCCAAAATTTAGCGGATAGGAGATCACCCTGATTTTTATTTATTTCTATATCAAACTTTTAAACCTTTTAATTGATTAAGATGACTCCTGTACTTCACTCTGTGATATAAAATAAGAAAGAAAGAAAAAGATAAGCAATGATGCTTGTTTTACAGCAAAAGGTTTTAGGCAATCTCAGAAGGTCTCAATAAATATAATGGGTTTTGAAAACATCTTAATTGTTAATTGATAAGGTACTTATAATCTGTTTTCTGTAAATCCTGTATCTGTATAAGCAATGTTTCTTCTCATCATTTCCACCCACTTTAAATCTTTCATCAATTTAGCCACTCTATACATGTGATTAAATGATTTGCAACTGAAGAAAACTTTAAGCCATTTAATGAAATCAGTTAGCTGAAAAAGGGTCTACCAAACTCCCTGTGATTTTTTTTTTGCCCCCATAGATCAACAAAGTTCTCCTCCTACAAAGCAAACCTAATTGTATAATTTTGATGGTAAATTGTTTAACCTAGAAACATAGAAACATAGAAGATTGACAGCAGAAAAAGACCTCTGGTCCATTTCAATTCAATTCAATTCAATTCAATTTATTAGATTTATATGCCGCCCCTCTCTGAAGACTCGGCTCGTCTCACAACAAATTGGTCTGCCCTTATACTATTTTCTGTAGTTTATCTTAGGATGGAAATATGTATATCCCAGCATGTTTAAATTCAGTTACTGTAGATTTACCAACCATGTCTGTTCCAAGCATCTGCTACTCTTTTAGTAAAATAATATTTTCTGACATTGTTTTTGATCTTTCCCCCAACTAACCTCAGATTTTGCCCCCTTGTTCTTGTGTTCATTCTCCTATTAAAAACACTTCTCTCCTGAACCTTATTTAACCCTTTAACGTATTTAAATGTTTCGATCATGTCCCCCCTTTCCCTTCTGTCCTCAAGACTATACAGATTGAGCCCTTTAAGTCTTTCCTGATACGTTTTATGCTTAAGACCTCCCACCATTTTTGTAGCCCATCTTTGGACCAGTTCAATTTTATCAATATCTTTTTGTAGGTGAAGACTCCAGAACTGAATACAAATGTGACCAAATGTGGTCTCACCAGTGCTTTATACAGCGGGATCACAATCTCCCTCTTCTTGCTTGTTATACCTCTAGCTATGCAACCAAGCATTCTATTTGCTTTCCCTACTGCCCGACTGCACTGTTAATCCATTTTGAGACTGTCAGAAATCATTAGCCCTAAATCCTTCTCTTCTGAAGTTTTTGCTAACACAGAACTGCCAATACAATACCCAGATTGAGGATTCCTTTTTCCCAAGTACATTATTGTGTTGTGGTTGGCTCTGGGCCAACTCCTGCTCCAAGGACTTTGGGGGTTGATGTGGGAGAATCCTCACATTATCAGAGGCCAGTTTTACTGCCAACAGCTTCCAACAGCGAAGCATCTGTGTCAGGGGAAGATTCTAGTGAAGTAGGATCAACGGAGGAGGTAATTACAGGCAGCCCATTAGCTAATCCCCCCATTAGTGAACCATCATCATCATCATCATTATCATTGTTAGGTTCAGAAGAGGAGGCATTCATAGATGTTCGAAGATGCAGGTTGATGTCAAGGAAGGAACAACTGTACAAGTATTATAGGAAATAAGGGAGAACACCCGTGGTTGGGGCAATTAGGCTAATGGGGCTGCTGATAAATTGCCTGCGTTGTTACCTCTTGGTGTGGGAGTTTATTCGTTTTGAGAGAAAGAGACTTGTGGTTTGCTTCAGAAATTTACAAAGACTTTTGTGAACGGCTTCAGGATTTACAAGGTCTTTGTGGAACAATTCACAGTTAAGTTTAAGCATGAAGACTCTTGAATGGGTGGTGGTGGCTGTGATGTCTTCACAACTGTTTTTTTATCTGCTTTGCTTTTGTTTTATGTTTTTCACAGCATTCAAGGCTTGTTTGTGTGTGGGAGAGCACTTTGGCTGATTAAAAGTGCATTTTGGATAATATTTTCCTTTTCATAAACCAACTTTGTTTATTTTACAAAGGTGTGTGTTTGAATTTCTCCTTTGGATTTAATTGGGGGCTTGTAATGTGAAGCCCGGCATAACAACAAAGATATTAAAAAGAATAGGACCCAGAACAGACCCTTGTGGCATACCAGGCTCTGCTCAGAATAGTCGCCATTAACAACAACCCTCTGATATCTACGCTTCAGCCAGCTGCAAATCCACTGAATTTTCCAGGGATTAAGACCAATCTAGACTAACTTATCTATCAGCTCTTTATGTAGAACCGTATCAAAGGCTTTGCTGAAGTCCCAATAGACAATATCTATGGCACCACCTTCATCCAACACCTTTTGACCTAGTCAAAGAAATCAATGAGATTAGTCTGACATGATTTGCCCTCAATAAAGCCATGCTGGTTTGGGTCCAATAAGTTATTGGTTTTGAGGTGCTGATTTATCCTCTTTTTGAGCAGAGTCTCCATCATTTTAACTATAACTGATGTCAAGCTAACTGGCCTGTAGTTACCAGCTTCTTCTCTACTGCCCTTCTTGTGGATAGGCACAACAATGGCCATTTTCCAATGATCAGGAACATTTCCTGTTAAAAGTGATTGGTTAAACAAATCAGTCAGGAGTGTAGCAATGACAGATCTGAGTTCTTTAAGAACTCTGGGGTGGATGCCATCTGGACCCATTGCCTTATTTATCTTTAATTGTTCAAGTTCTTCTAAGCCATCAGCCTCTGAGATCACTGGAGCCAAATCCCTACAGCTGGAAGCAATTTAAGGGAGAAAAGCTATCTTTTTTTAAAGTAACCCCTTTATTAGGAATGGGTTCTACAAGTGAAATGAGAATAAGATTCAGAAGTTACCCTTATTTTTTAGAGTATAAGATTCAATTTTCTCCCCCCAAAATGAGGGTGAAAATATGGCTGCATCTTTTTTCAGAGGCTGAAAAAAGCCTCTAAAATGGAGTTTCAGGGGAAAAAAGCCTCTGAAATGGAGGTTACAGAGGCAGGAAAAAAGCAAGGCGCAGAGCTCAAAACCAATGAGCTAAAATTCACCTCTGGGAACAGCTGATTTGGGGTATTCCAGGAGGCTGATCCACCTGCCAATAAGCTTTTTTCTTATTTTCCCTCCCCCAAAACAGGGTATTTTGTTATTAAACTCTAACTCTAAATAGTCTCATTTGTTATTGCTTATGGCCAGTGATTGCATTATTTGTATTATGAGTCCTTCAGGATTGGGCGGCATAGAAGTCAAATAAAATGCATAAATAAATACATAATAAATTTCGTTTATAACAGTACAATGATTTTTGGTAATTAGGTCTTGATTATATTTGAGAGCAGACATTTAAAATAAGATGGGCCATAAAAACAGAGACCCTTTTGAAAATGGAGCACATGATGCAGAATCAACTAATAAAAGCCCCCAGCAACACATCAGAGGAGAGAAAGGGACGACTCAAATGAAAAGAGGAATATCTTGGCCTAGATCGGCATTTCCCAAACTTGGCAACTTTAAGACTTATGGATTTTAACTCCCAGAATTCTCTGGCCTAAATGATACAGGAGAGGCTGTGAGTAAAGGTAATAATGTTGATGTGGTAGTGCAACTTGGCACAAATGATTTGTCCCAAAGAAATGTTAATGTAGTAAAAAGAGATTTCCAATGTCTAAGCGTGGAGCTGAGCAAAATAACTGATTCAGTGACTTTCTCAGAGGTGTTATCGGTTTGTGGCCAGGAGGATAAAACAACTTGTATCAGAGAATTTAATGTGTGGTTAAGGCAGTGGTGTAAAGCTGAAGGTTTTGGCTATGTAAGTCATGATGTCAGTAGGTGGTCGAATAGGGAGTTGTTTAAGAGGGATGGTTTGCATCCATCATACAGAGGTACTCAGGTGCTCAGTGAGGAGTTCCGAACTTTTTTGGATAGGCATTTAAACTAGGTAAAGGGGACAGAGATGTAACTGATGTGGATGATTTCTGTCCCCGACCAGTGAGGATAAATCAGTTTCTGGAAGCTTATGAAAAGGGAGCTGCAAATAAAACAATGTTCTTCGGGTAATGTGCACGAATGCTCGAAGCTTGAGCAACAAGCTCTGTGAGTTAATGGCCATAATATCTAGAGATAATTTGGATCTGGTTGCCATAACTGAGACATGGTTTAAGGATTCTAATGAATGGGAAATATCCATACCAGGATATACACTGTATAGGAAGGATAGAATAGAGAGAAGGGGAGGCGGAGTAGCCATTTATTTTAAGGAAGGTCTAAAAACAACACTAATTCAAAATACATGTAAAGATCTGGAGACTCTCTGGGTTTGCATGCAAAGTAAAGAAGGTTCTGTCATTAGACTTGGGGTGATCTATAGGCCTCCAGGGCAATCTGAGGAATATGACAACAAGATGGTGGATGAAATTACCCAAATGGCAGTAAAGGGAGATATTGTGTTTATGGGTGATTTTAACATGCCTGATGTTGACTGGAATATCCCCAGTGTCCTTACATGCAAAAGTAAGAATATAATAGAGGCCTCTACAGGAGCAGCTCTGGCACAGCTGGTTAAGACACCGACTAGAGAGGAGAATATTCTAGATTTAGTCTTTATGAATGGTGAAGTAGACCCAAGACACAGGGTGAGTTGAGAACGGTACGTTTATTCAGCTCAGTAAGTAAAAGTGACTTTCAGCTGTACCGTCTGGCTTTGCCTGGGAGAAACCGCTTCTTTTATACATTTGCGGTTCCCGCCAAAGCAAGAGCCAGCCGCGCCTGAGCCAATCAGGAGCGACTTCCTTATTTGGCTCAGGCAGCGTTAGAAAAGAGGAACAAACCATTTCAACGATACAAGGTAGCCATTTCAGGATACAACACCCCTCCCTCCTTAGTTGGAGACATCCATCACGAAAGCCACGTGACAAAATCGTCCAATCTGTTGGGTCTTCGTGAGGCTCACTCCGACCTGCGCAGTCCAGTTGATTCCTCACTACCGACGGTGGAGGACGGCTCGCTGCTGCTGCCCCGGCGTGGCTGAGGCCTGCTTGAGGCCTCGGCCTGTTGACTCGGCCTGGCAGGCCCAATGATGGCTTCGGAGGAGGAAGATGGCTCGGCATCGCTGGACGACTCTCCCCGACCCGATAAGTCCATTTGAATGTCCATTAAATCGGGTTGCGTGTTAAAGTCTGTAGGAATGGGAGAGTCTGTGTCAGCGGTTTGCTGCAAGGGGTTTTCCGTGCGTTTCCGAATGTGGTCAATGTGTCGTTTCCACAATCGACCATCCTCTAGTTTAACCATATATGTCTTTGGAGCATTTTGTTTAACAATAATTCCCTTCATCCAGTTTACACCTCCATCAAAAATTTTTACAAATACATTTTGTCCCAAATACATTTCCCTTTCAGGATTTACATACATATGATCATTAGTACAAAACCTTGGGTGTAACCTATCCAGTGGGGACCTTAATTTCCTCCCCATTAGTAACTCTGCAGGGCTTACGTGCGTGTGAGAATTTGGGGTGATGTGCTGGGTTAGCAAGAACTGGTCCAAATTCTGTTATACATCTCCAGGGCCTGACCTGCGCAATGCTTCTTTAGCCACACGAACATAACGTTCTGCCAAACCATTAGCCCAGGGCGAGTAAGGTGAGATGAGTGCGTGTCTGACTCCCAGACTGTCCAGGAACAATTCAAACTGTCTGGCCGTTAATTGTGGCCCATTGTCAGACACTAGGAGATCAGGGCAACCATGGGTAGCAAACAGTCTGCGTAGCACCTTGATGGTGGCACTCGTGGTTATGTTGTTCATTGCTATAATTTCCACCCATTTGGAGAATGCATCGACCACTATCAGGAAATATTGTGATCCCACTGGGCCTGCAAAATCAATATGAACTCTGGACCATGGCCCTGCAGGTTGCTCCCACTCTGCTGGAGTTGTTTTGGGGGGATTGGGCCTTGATTCTTGGCATGGGTCACATTTGGCTACCCAGTCTTCAATATTAGCATCCAAACCTGGCCACCATAAATGCCCTCTAGCTAGGCCCTTCATCCTGACAATCCCAGGATGGCCTACATGTAACATTTCAAGTACCTTTACCCTTAGGCTTTTAGGAATAATCACTCTGTCCCCCCACAATAGACAACCTTTTACATATGACAATTCAAGTCTTTTGGCTTTGAAATCACACAGTTCAGGTTTAACAGAATCATTTTGCCAACCCTTGAGTACACAGTTTACCACTTGTTTTAGTATTGGGTCTTGCTGCGTGTGTGCAGCCACCTCTTTTGCAGTAGTTAGTGGGTTGTCTTCGAGCTCTAACATTAACACATCAGCAGATGGGGCAGGGTCTACCACTAACTCTGGCATTGGGCATCTACTGAGACCATCTGCGTGGTTGATGGATTTACCCCCTTTATGGATGAGCTCGTACTGGTATCCGGAGAGGAAAAGGGCCCATCTGATTAACCTTGGGGACATAAATGGAGGAGTAGGCTTGTTGGGGGCTAAAAGACCTAGTAGCGGCTTGTGGTCGGTAACCAATTCAAAACCCCTTCCAAAAAGGTAATTATGAAACTTCTTCACCCCTGCCACTAAAGCTAGAGCCTCCTTATCTAGCTGGCTATAATTTCTTTCAGTACTGGTCATCATCCTGGAAAAGAAAGAAATTGGTGCCTCTGTATTATTTGGTAACACGTGGGCCAAAACTCCTCCCACGCCGTATGGGGAAGCATCACAAGTGAGCCTAATGGGTAGCGAAGTGCTATACTGGACTACCACACTTTTGGAAGTTAATAACTGTTTTATTTGTACAAAGGCTTCACGTTCAGTTTTCCCCCATGTCCAAGGAGTTTCCTTCTGGAGTAAACGGTGTAGAGGCTCTGCTGCTGTTGCATTCTGTTTTAAGAAAACGGAGTAAAAATTAAGAAGGCCTAAAAAAGCTTGTAATTCAGTTTTACTTTGTGGCTCTGGGGCTTCACTAATTGCTCTCAGTTTCTCGGTCGTGGGGTGGATATCTTCCTTGTCAATTTTATAACCTAGGAATTCTACACTGTTGGTTCCCCAAACACATTTATCAGGCTTAATTCTTAATCCCTTGTCCTGAAGTCTTTTAAGTACTTCCCTTATTCTTTTGTTGAGTTGCTCTTGGTTCTCCCCCGCAATTAAGATGTCATCAAAATAAGGAATGGCCCCTTTTATCCCTGATAACAATCATTCCATTATGCTTTGGAATATCCCTGGGGCTATGCTCACTCCAAACTGTAATCTGGTACATTTAAAGGCACCCCTGTGGGTCACAATCGTTTGCGCGTTTGCTGTTGCTTCATCGACAGGAAGTTGCTGGTAAGCTTGTGCGAGATCAATCTTTGCAAACCTTTTCCCTTCCCCCAGAGAGTGCAGGAGTTGTTGTACCACTGGAATGGGGTAAGGGTGGTGTTGGAGGGCTTTGTTTAAGGTAGATTTGTAGTCAGCGCAAACCCTTAAGGAGCCATCTGGCTTAAGAGGGGTGACTATGGGTGTCTCCCATGGCCCCTGTTCCACAGGGACTAAAATGCCTTGGCTTATTAGCTTATCCAGCTGCAGGTCTAGTTTGGGGAGGAGTGGAAGGGATACCCTGCGAGGTTTGAGCCGGACAGGCGGGACCTTGGGGTCAATAGAAAATGAGATAGGGGGCCCTTTATATGATCCCAAGGTGGGGCTAAACACTTCAGGGAACTCTTGCAAAAAATTAGGCATGCTATCACAGTTTACAGTACAAATACCCGAAACTTCAATTCCCAAAGGCTCCATCCAAGCCAACCCCAGGAGAGAGTGCTTAGCCCCTGTAACAACAACCATAGGCAGGGTACATTTAACATTCTTAAATACAATAGGTACATTCACAATGCCCAAGACAGAGATTATCCCCCCTTGAAAATCTCTGATTATCAGTGAGGTTTGCAATAGCTCATTTTTAGCCAGGTTAGGCATGTACAATTTGAGCTTTTCCCATGGCATGATGGTGTATTTAGACCCAGTATCGAGTTCCATAGAACATGGCTTGTTGTTAAGCAATAGCGAAATTACAATTTTGCCCCCATTCTTTGTTGCCGTGTTATTCACGGAAAATAGAGTGTTACCTCTTGAGTAGTCGCGGTTAGCGGCTGAGTAATTCCTTCGGCCCGAAAAGCGGGGTTGATTTTGAGATCGTTGGTTTCGCGGCATGGAGAAGGTGTCCTCCGGTGCAGATGCTCTGCAGGCCTCGGCGATGTGGCCCCGTCGGTTGCAGCGGCGGCATGTGGCGTCCCGGAAGGGGCAACGTTGTCGCTGGTGGTTTCCTCGGCAGCCGGCGCAGGGGGCGGCGAAGTGAGGTGGTCTCTGCTGTCTCTGTTGGTCTTGTAGCAGGAAGCAGTTGTCTTCGTTGCGAGCTGGTGGGCTGAGGTCGTCTGGGTCCTCGGCGCGGGAAGGTGTGGAGTCGATCTTGGCGATGACTTCTCGCCTTTCGTGTTCTTTCAGCTCTTTGGCAGCGGCGTTGGCGACCTCTGCGGTTTGCGCTAGCTTGATCACAATTTGTAGAGACGGGTTGTCTTCGGCGAGGAGTTTGTTTCTGACGGAAGCGTTTTTCATGCAGAAAACTAAGGCATCGGTGAGGCGAGCTTCCGGGTTGTCAAACTTGCATTGAGCTAGCACAGTACGAAGTCGCGTTGCAAACTGGTTGATTGATTCCGCCTCGCGTTGCGCCATTCTGGAGAATTGGTGCCGGAAAACCATGGCTGGTTTTGTAGGCTTGAAATGGCTCGCGAGCTTGGCTTGTAGGACGTCCCAAGCGACGGTTCTTGCTGGCAGCGGGTCGGTGAGAGTCTGGGCGAGAGCGCGGATTTCTGGACCGCAGTAATTGAGGAAGATTGCCCGTTTTTGGTCGGCGTCGGCGTCCCGAATTCCTGCTGCCTCGAGGAATATCTCAAAGTTGGCCAGGTAGTCGTCCCAGGAAGTCTTCTCGGGGTCGAAGAACTCTGGAGCCCGGCCGATCTGGATGTTGTTCATCTTGCACGCGTGTTCTCTTCGTCCGTCGTCGCCAGTTAAGTAGACCCAAGACACAGGGTGAGTTGAGAACGGTACGTTTATTCAGCTCAGTAAGTAAAAGTGACTTTCAGCTGTACCGTCTGGCTTTGCCTGGGAGAAACCGCTTCTTTTATACATTTGCGGTTCCCGCCAAAGCAAGAGCCAGCCGCGCCTGAGCCAATCAGGAGCGACTTCCTTATTTGGCTCAGGCAGCGTTAGAAAAGAGGAACAAACCATTTCAACGATACAAGTTAGCCATTTCAGGATACAACAAATGGGAATTGGGTTTCAGAGGTTAAGGTTGGAGAAAATTTAGGTTGCAGTGACCACCTATGTTTGTGGTTTGATGTAAAAACTGATTGCGAGCAATCCTATGCTGCAACCAAAGTATTGGATTTCAGAAAAACAAATTTTAATGCAATGGGGGAATATTTAAATAATGAATTAAAGGGGAGGGATAAAATGGCAGGAGCGAGCACTCAGTGGACTGTATTAAAGAAGGCCATCTCAAAAGCCACTGGACTGTATGTAAGGCAAATAACTAAAGGTAAAAGGAAGAAGAAACCGCTGTGGTTTAGCAATGATGTAAGGGCTACAGTCAATGCAAAAAAGGCTGCCTATAGGAGGTATAAAGAGTCTGGAAGTATAGCTGATAGAGAGGTGTATAAAATAAGACAGAAAACTTCCAGCAGACATGGTTGGTAAATCCACAGTAACTGAATTTAAACATGTCTGGGATAAACATAGATCCTTCCTAAGATAAAATACAAAAAATAGTAAAAGGGTAGACTAGATAGATCATGAGGTCTTTTTCTGCTGTCAGTCTTCTATGTTTCTATGTTTCTAGGAACAAGCTTAGCTGGAGGGTGGGATCAAATGCATCATTAGTTTGGAGTCACTACGCTCCAACAAAAGATCCAAGTTCAGCCTCTCCATTCTGAATTCCATTGACCTTTATCGAGTACCAATTTGGTTTGACTGTTAGTAGATCCAATTATTGTATATTCTAGGTTGCATGTAATAAACATTTAGGTCTTTGAAGTCAACTTCTGTTTCTGGTTCATTGCTCCTGACAGCTATTCTGCAAAATAGCAAACTGCTGATTGGACTGCCTGGATGACATGTTTAGCCCAGTTACCAATCATCATAAGCCAACCCAAAGTCTGGATGCTTACACAGCCTAACTCTAAAATGTATTAGTCAAGTTTAAAAGTAACCAGTATTCATTTTCTAAGTGGTAGTACCATTGAAGGCTTGCAGTCATCCAGTTTCTAAAAGTTGAATCATAGCAACTGGGCAATTTTTTGTTAGCCTTGAGATGTTTCGCTGCTCATTAAAGCCGCTTCATCAGTCAATTGAGTCATTAGGCAAAGAGCCCTTGGGATGTAGCAACTCTTGCCATGCCATCCTCAGTGGTTTTCTCTCCAAAATACCTTGCAGAGGAAGTGCCTCCATTTGGAGTGGCAAGAGTTGGTCCATTCCAATGACTAATTTGCTCTGACTGATGAAGCTGCTTTGCCTGTCATGGTTCGACCTTCAGACAATTGCTAGTACTCATTATTTACATTGGAGGGATTCCAAACTCATCACACCAAATATAATTTTAAAAAATCACACTATTATTGGAAGAAAGGAGGTATCCAACATATATACAAAACATTTTTAGGATTGGAAATAAGATGAGACATACTGTATGTTAATGCAACTTTGAATGATCTTGGAATTTGTGTGTGTGTGTTTCATTGCCTCCCAGGTATGTTTCCTTTTCACACTTACAGACCACTTTTTGCATGTGGGGTCAAATCCAATTCTTAGGAGCCATGGCTCAGTTTCAGAGTCCGAAGGGCCAACTTATCGTGTTCTGCTGCTCTACAACTCATCTCTCCTTTTCTTTAACTGTGTTTGCATTTTGCCTCCTTGGAAAAAAAAAATCCATGCCACTGTTTTCTATCCAGCAGGCAATGAATGTGTTTTTGTTCTTGCTGAGTGGTGAACATCAGGATCAACTGATGCTAGTTGGCACCTTGACTGGCAAGCTATTGCTTTCTTCCAGGACCTTTGGAAAAGTTGGAAGGTTAATTGACAGCTTATGTTCCCTCCGCCACCTGCACTTCTCTTGCCAGAAGAGCAATCGAATTATGATCATTCAAGCAAGGGAATACCATTCCTCTTGTAGCCATTAGAATTTGATAGCTATCCTCCAAGAAAAATATTTCTATGGCTGCTTTTATGCCTTTAACTGGTTGTAACCTTCCCAGAGTTTTTGTGTCTGGGCAGGAAAAAACAGAAATAAAATGAATCTCAGAGCAGGAATATGGGTTATGTAAGTATGCAACTATCCTGAATGATTTAGTAGGAGAATCAGAAGATCTCTTATGCACCCAAAAAGGTACATGATATGATTTGAATGAAGAATTCTGACATGTTGTTTTGGATTTGGGGCAGAGGTGGGTTCTTCTTGATTTGGACTAGTTAGCCTGAACTGGTAATAACTTGCTTGTGATCAATGTTCCCTCTAATTTTTTTTCGGTGTGGGCGGAAAAGTGTAGTGTCTGAGCGGCAGTCCCCTTGGGACTGGGCGGCATAGAAAAATAAATAAATCCCTTCTTTTTTATTAAAAGAAATTAATAATTTAAAAAAACCAAAATCCATTATTATTAAAACTAAAACAACCAGCAAAACCAAAAACATAACTATTAATAAAAACAGGTGAGGGCTGGGTTTTTTTCCTCTGTAATTATTTAAATGCTTTTACCATATGCTTTAAATCAAAAGTCACTTCTCTCTCTGTTTCTCTCTCTTTCCTGTCATTCTCTGCCTCAATCATTTTCTCATTTCTCTTTTTTTCTCCCCTTTTTTCTATCATTTCTCTCTCTCTCTCTCTCTCTTTCTTCCACTTTTCTCTATCTCTTGCTTTCTCTTTCTCTCTTGCTTTCTTCCTCTCTCTCACCCTCTCTTCCTTCCTCTCTCATCTCTCTCTCTCTTTCTTGTTCTCTTCCTCACTCTCTCTCCCCCCTCTTGCTCTCTCTCTCTTTTTCTCACTTTCTCTCTCTTGCTTTCTCTCTCTCACACTCTTTCTCTATTGTTTTCTTCCTCTCTCTCTCACTCTTTCTCTCTCTTGTTCTCTCTCTCTTGCTATCTCTCTTTCTCTCCCCCCCTTACTCTCTCTCTCTTTCTCAGTTTCTCTTTATCTTGCTCTGTCTGTTGCTCTCACCCTCTCTCGTTCTCTCTCCGTTCTTCTCACAGCGGAGACCAGCGAAGGTGATTTTCAATGTCGGGTGCGTGGGCGCGTGCGCTCCCCATTCCCCTGCCAGCCCACCTGGAACATTCAAAATAAGAAAAAACTTTGCTGGTGAAGGTTTTTCTTACTTTGAATGTTCCGGGCAGGCTGGCAGGGGGATGGGGAGCGTGTGTGCCCGCACGTCCAACATTGAAAATCACCTTCACCGGCCTCTGTTGTGAGAACGCCTGCCCTGCCTCTCCTGCAGCCCCCTCACTGACAGCCTGGGACAAAAGCACTCTCGGTGAAGGGACTGCGAGAGGGGCGGGGCGGGCGTTCCCAAAATGCTTGGAGCGGTTAGTGGCCGGATGAGGAGGATGAGAAGCCACAGCCACCACCACTGCTGCAGGAGGAGCCATGCCCCAAGGCAGGAAGTGGAGGAGGAGAAAGAGGGGGGCAGCGGCGGGGCATGAGGGGGCTGGAGGCACTGGGGGGGCGGCTGCGGCTCCTTGCGCACCCTTGGTAAAGGGTGCGTGGGGGGATGTTTTGGGGTGCGTGCGCGTGCATGTGTGCAGCTTAGAGAGTATAGTGCTGGTGATGTCACGATGACTCAGGGAAATGGTTCAGTCAGTGCCATTATGTGGGCACCACCATCTTTTTAAAATGGTTTTTTATTTTTAAAAATCTGAGCATGCACAGACGCCAAGTTTTCAGCACTGTGCATGTGAGTGCTATCTTGTTTTTGGCTTTTTTGCAGGGATTTTTTCCAGATTTTTTCACATGGTGCAGGAGGAAGCAAACAGGCCGCTTCTATTACATTCTTGGGGAGTATTGGACAAAGTATCTCATTACATCCTTATTGAAAAAATTGTCAAGTATGGGATTGACAAAAGAATGGTTAGATGGATTCAAAACTGGCTTAGTGATCGTACTCAAAGAGTGATAATAAATGGTTGCACATCCAATTGGAAGAATGTTTCAAGTGGAGTACCACAAGGGTCTATCCTAGCCCAGAGCTATTTAACATATTTATAAATGATCTATTTGAAGGAATTGAAGGAAAGCTTATCAAAATTTGCTGATGACACAAAACTAGGTGGTGTTGCTAATGCTAAACTAGATAGAGATAGGATTCAAAAAGATCTAGACAAGCTTGAACAATGGGCTGAAACTAACAGAATGATATTTAACAGAGAGAAATGCAAGATCCTACATCAGGACAAAAATAATGAAAACAGCACATATAGAATGGGAGGAATATGTCTGAGCAAGCAGCACAGGTGAGAAGGACCTTGGTGTATTGGTAGATCATAGATTAAACATGAGTCATCAGTATGAAGCAGCTGAAAAAAAGGCAAACACAATCCTGGGATGTATCAAGAGGAGCATAGAATCTCGCTCACGTGAAGTAATTATTCCTCTCTACAGTACTTTGGTACGACCACACTTGGAATACTGTGTTCAGTTCTGGGGACCCCAATTTAAAAAGGACATTGATAAACTAGAGCAAGTTCAAAGGAGAGTTACAAGGATGGTGAGTGGTCTGGAAACCATGTCCTATGAGGAACGGTTAAAGGATCTAGGGATATTTAGTCTGCAAAGGAGAAGACTGAAAGGAGGCTTGATAGCTTGATAGCATTGATCTCATTAGCACATGGAAGGACTAGAAACAATGGAATGAAACTGCAAGGGAGTAGATTTAGATTAGATTTCAGAAAAAACTTTCTAACGGTAAGGGTGATAAACTGGTGGAACAGTTTGCCACAGGAGGTGGTGAGCTTGCCTTCACTGAAGGTCTTCAAACAGACACTGGACAGTCATCTTTCTGGGATGGTTTAATGAATCCTGAATTGAGCAGGGAGTTGGACCCAATGACCCTGGAGCTCCCTTCCAACTCTATGATTCTATGAATTTGGAACTGGAGATCGTAACTTTGATTTGATTGAGATAGCAGTTAAGCATCAAAGACATCTCATAAAAAAGATGCCTTGTTAGGAGGAATGGGATGAAAAACTTAAGTGTTATTATAATGGTGACATTCTGGTTTCTCTCTGACCTTTCTCTCTCTCTCTGCCAGCCACTGTTCCAAGGGATGGCATTTGCTAAACAAACCTGCATTGGCTTTGAGGATGAATAAAAACGTCATGGCATCAAACAGAAGTTGTAGTTATGAGTTCTTGTGTAGGGAGTACAGATAGACCTCAACCTATCGCTTAGTAACTGTTGAAATTACAACCTACCCAGATGGGGGTTGCCACTCCCGCCACTACTGGTGCACTGTGGGTGCAGCTCCTCATTTCCAGCATGCGTGTGTGCACGTCTGTACAAGCTTTTGGTTTCGCACATGTGCAGGAAGCAAAATCTTTCAAGGAGATGTGCGCAAAATGTTGGTGATTTGTTTTGCTTCCTTGCATGTACAGAAGCAAAAAATTGATGAAATCTCTCTCACACGCACATTCCCTTGTGAGCATTTGCTTCCTGCGCATGCGCTGAAGCAAAATCTCGCTTGGTCGTGTGGTGCATGCATGCTGGCGACATGGAGGTCCCTGCGCAGCTCAATTTTCACTATCGGTTCAATGGCATCAACCGTATCAGCAGGAACCCGCTACTGAACCTACCTAAAAAAGGGAATTGACAACCTGGATGCAAATTTCTGATGGCTGGGCCCCTCGTTGTGATCATATGACCAGACTTTGGCTGCTTGACAACATGGGTGCTTTTACAGCCCTGTGCAGCATACTGCAGTCACGTGACTTCATTTTATGATGGTTTTCCCAACAGTCAGCACTTCTTGTTTTCACCAAAACCATGCCTATATAGAAAAGGGTGGGTTTGCACTTCTGATTATGGTGCTCATCTAACGACTGGGGTGTTCCTTTAGTGCCTGGGGTGTTTGCACTTACAATTGTGTCATTCATACTTATGACAGCGGCATTGTAAAATTGGGTCAGTCACATGACCAACCTGTTTTTATGAGGGTCATGTACAATGTTCCCTCTAATTTTTTTTGGGGGGGGGGTGCAGAAAAGTATAGTGATTGAGCGGCACATTTTCATACATGAACACCTGAATTTTTTTCACAGATGTTACCCAAGACAACAATGAAATAGGTGCACAATGTGCCTATCGTTCGGTCCGTCCCTGTCCTAACGTTTCTCTATTATTAGTATCAATATCATGTATATTGGTTCTAATTGTTATATCTTTGTATATCACCAATACATACTTGACAAATAAATAAATAAATAAAATTTAAGTTTGGATGAAATGACAACATGATGGGATTTGAGATAAAAGCCTTTTCTATCATCATACCCACCCTTTGGAACATCATTTCCTCAATTGATTACCATTTGAAAGCTGTTCATTTTAAAATTGTCTTTAAAAAGTACAGTGGTCCATTTACTTTCGTGGGTCTGACTTTCGTGGAAAGGCTATACCATGGGTTTTCAAAAAATATATTTAAAATTCCTTGGTTTTTTTTTAACAAAACGGGTTTTCCTGCAGCTGCCCAATGTACAATACTGTGCGTTTTAACTCTCTCCCCCGCCCCCAGCGGTCCTGCTTCTTTAAATAAAAGCTCCGCTTCCACCCCAGCCTTCCAATCCCTCCCCTTTAATTCTCAGAGCATTGGTACGCTCCACTTGAAGCTGAGCCTTACTGCCACCCGCCACCACCTCTTCTTCCCCCATCCACCTAAGCCGTCTCCCTTAGTGGTAGCATCTGATCTCCCAACTGACTGGCCTGGAATCCAGGCTTCGAGTCCTGGCCTGGATCCCTCTTGCCTTGAGCTTCCCCTGCCCTGACCCTGAACACTGGTGCTGCTGCCGCCGCCGTGGGAGACACCAGCAGCGAACGCAGCAAAGCCCCCAGCTTGCCTCCCCATTGCCCCTGCGGGTTCTGGGGGTAAGTAAAACCAGAAATGGAGGAAGGAAGGGAGGGAGGGAGCGTCTCTACTTTGTGGAAATTTGACTTTCCCGGGCGGTCTTGGAACGTATCCCCTGCGAAAGTCAAGGGACCACTGTATATATCTAACTGTGATGGTAATGATTTTGGTACTCTTTTTTTTTTTTAGCAAAAGGTTTTTTTATTTTTCTCCACCTTCACAAAACAAATTACACGTATATATATATACCTTCCAGTGTTACAAAAAACATATATACATACACATTATTATCCATTATTCGGGAATCCCCATCTTCATCTATTCTTTTCAGAACCTATCCCAATCTGCTCCTTTTATTCTTTCTCAGACTCCCCTCCTTCTTTCTTCATCTCCTCCTCCTACCTACTTCTTCACTCTTCCTCTACCTCTCTTTCCTTCTCTTCCTTCCTTTCTATTTCTTCTTCCACCCTCTTTAACCTTTTCAGAATGTCTCCCACCTTATATTTAAAGACTAGTGTTACATAATCAAATTTAAGGAATATCCCTAACTCTCCCCCTCCCCCCAAAAAGAGAATTATTTTTGTTTATAACATTTCAATCATAAACCTTAAAATAAATATATTAAACTGGGTATATAATGTCCAACAAGAAAGCTACATCCAGTTTTAAAAAATCTAGTTTTGTCTTCTGAGTTCACTGTTAAATTAATCCAGCAATAACTCCTACAGTTAATCACTATAGTTTATCATTCCAAAATTGTTGTTTATTTCTCATCCTTTTAGGCCTGCTGCTCCTCCCCCCCAGATCATTTCCTCAATGTCTATTTTTCTGACCTCTATTTGGCCTTTAGACATATAGTCAAGCATATTATATTGTATTAATTTTCATTATAAGTATCGGATTTTCTTAATAATCAGGAGTTTATGTATTATTCCAAACCAATTAATTAATTCAGACTTGTATATTGTAAATCTTCACATTTTCCATTTAAACATTATTTCATAAATTAGAATCATTACTAACTCAATAAATATCAAATCAGGAATTACTCCATCCTTAATCATGTAATCTTTCATCTATAAAATAATATAACACCTTGTACAAAAAAGAACCAATCTCTCTCAAAAAAATACCCATATTAATTAAATAAATCAGATCATTAACATCAAAATTCATACTGTTATGTTATCATAACCATTGTATCATTATTAAATCTATTAAATAGCATATAGAATATATTTGCTTATTTCAAACAGAACTTTTCCTTTTAAACAAATCTCTCTTATAGCACTAGCTAGTAGTGTTGGGCGAACCCAACGAAGTTCGGGTTCGGTGGGTTCGGCTGAACTTGGTGGTGGAGTTTGGGTAAGTTCGCCAAACCCGAACCCGATTTGCCTAGTACAAAGTATTTCAACTTTTCCCAAGGTGACACCCCTGGGAAGGAACATGTATTTAGGCTCTCAGAAACCATCTGTGCCAAAAATAATTTTAATGATGGGCAGCTACAGTTATACCATTGACAGGATTCGAACCCAGACCACACACAAATATTTCCATTAAAAAAACCCTGAATATTTCAGCTTTTTCCAAGGTCACACACACACACACAAACACGGGAAGGAACATGCATATACGCTCTCAAAAATCATCTGTGACAAAAATAATTATTTTCATTGGCAGCTGCAGTTATACAATTGACAGGATTCAAACACAAACTATACACAAATTTTTACATAAAAATAAACCTGAATATATACATACATACATGAATTTTACAGCTGAATTTTATAGGCACTCCAACAGCACATAGGTAGTTAAGAATAATTCAAAGGATAATTCATGTTTAAGCGTAATATTCTGATTAGCATGCAATGACATAAGTAAAATGTTAAGGGACACCCTTCCGGTCCATATCCATTCTTAGTGGGAACATAGGATGCAAAGTGTACCTGAATGTCCCCCTTCAGGCCATGTGGGCACGCTGAGCCCGGTGTTTAAGAAGAATGGAGCAGCGAAGGGGGATGGGGGACATCGCTCTGCTAGAGCTGCATTTACGGAAACAAACCCAGGCGCGGCCTGAAACAAGGCCCCCGCCACATGTGCAGCTCCCACAGTGTACAGTGTACATGTCCGCTCTTCTACAGCCCCGGCAAAAGACGGCACACGCAAGGGCGCAGAGCCACCCACAGTGGTCTCGCGTTATTATGTGATCCGCCAACGTTCAGGCTGGTGAAAATGCCCAGATAGGCTGCATGCAGGGGCATGAGCCTGCAGCGGTGATCTCACGGCCCACACAAGACTGCAGATGCCCAGGCCAGCATCAGTGTCGGGGGGGCATGTTTTCCCTGCTCCGGCGCAAATTCCGCCCAGCCGTTAAATCAGCCAATTGTGCAGTTCTGGGAGTTGCAGTCCACAAGTCTTAAAGTTGCCAAGGTTGGAGACTCCTGGTGTCAGTGAACCAGCTAGCAGCTGAGAAATAAATTCAAACCCACTTCTGTGTAAACACAGAAAGTTCCATTTATTATCAGAGCCATGTCTGGATTCTAGCCGTGATAATACCAGCACTGAACTTCACTTACATGATTTATTTTTAGGTTAAAGTTCATTTCCACAACCCCACACCCACAAGTGCATCACATGTACCAATCCGGGAAAGGGAATGCTAGCTTCTCCTTGTACAGTCGATCTATGGCTCTGCACAAAGAATGTGCTGTAGTTCCAATGTCTCTCTATCTCTCTCTCTCACTCCTCCCATTTCCCTATCACTGTTATTCTGTCAGGAGGCCTGATACCTGGTCTAAGGAATTTCTTGTCACTTTGGTAATGAATCAGAACTATTCATTCAAACATCCCCTTCTCTGGCTGACTACCAATCCGGGACCATTTCCTCTCTCATAACCCTCCAATGGAAGCACTCAGGAGAGACCAAAGTTAAATGACAGAGCGGACTGACCAATGGAGTACAAAAGTCATCCTATGGGCGGAGCTTCCATGGCCCTCTGAATTAATGGGATAAAGAGTCTCAGTCTTATAGGCAGGGTTTGTGTTAGGGAAAAAAGAGGCGAGTAGGGAGCAGCAGCAGCAATCTGGACCCGAATAAAGGGTAAAAGGCACTCAGACCCCTGGAATTCTTTGCTCAGTGGGAGGGCAAGTTGTTTGCTCAGTGGGAGGGCGGGTAACTGAGTTCAGACTTGCCAGTCTCTGTCAGGAGCCAGAGGGGAATCTCCTTTGCAGAGCCTTGGGCTCCTGCAGCTTCTATGTCGGATGTCTGTGCTGAAATTGAAAATACTGTGCGGCAGTTGATTATCACGTATGCGGGTTCGCAAGCAGTTCATTCACTGACTGCTCAAAGTTACAATGGTACTGAAAGATGGCAGGACCGTCTTTTGCCTCACATGTCCCAGCGACCAATCAGAGCCCACAGGGTTGGCCTTCTCTAGGTCCCATCAGCCAAACAATGTTGGTTGGCGGGGCCACAGCAAAGGGCCTTCTCTGTAATGACTCCAGTCCTCTGGAACCAACTCGCCCTGGAGATTTGCATGGCCCTCACCCTTGTGGCCTTTTGAAAGGCCTTAAAAACATGGCTTTGTCGGCAGGCCTGGGGCCTTTGAGTGGTTATTCCCTGCTCTGGCCAGTATTTTTATTATATTTTTTATTGTTGCACGCCACCCTTCCATTTGAAGGACAGCCTATAAATTTAATTAAATAAATAAATAAATAAATAAATTATGAGCAATAAGTTATGACCATTTTCACACTTATGACTGTTGCAGCATCCCCATGGACCCATGATCAAAATTTAAACGCTGGGCAACTGATTCATATTTATGACAGTTGCAGGGTCCTGGGCTTATGCAATCACTTTTTGTCACCATCTGAAAAACAAAGCCAATGGAAAAGCCAGATTTGCTCAACGAACGTGTTACTAACTTAATAATTGCCATGGTCCACATAACAACAGTGGCAAGAAAAGCCATAAAACTCACTTAACAAATGTTTCACTTAGCAACATACATTTTGGGCTCAATTGCGGTCATAAGTCGAGGACACTTACACTTTATATCTTTAATCTACAAAAGAAATCTTTATATAGAATTACTTTTTCAAAACTAAAACGGTTCATCAGCTGTGGAAGTTTAAGGAAAAATTTATGTACACCAGGGAGGAAAAAAACCCTTCTCAGTATGAAGAGACAATTATACTCTTGGTGACTCGCCTTGCATTATTTTGTTCTGGTGCTGGTAGGCATTTTATGGCTCAGCTGCTATTTGAAAAGAAGTTTATTTGGAGTCCTATTAGACTCTGCGTTTGAGACACTGCAAAAAGGTTGTAATTATGTTCAGAAAAGCTAAGAAAAGAAATAGGGGAAAATCATAAATAGAGAGGTGGGAAATAATAAGAATCCATGCTAATTCAGCTAGATAATAAAACTGGAGAAGATTTGGGGACATTAACAAACAAATAAAAAATAACAATCTTTTGAACCACTGTGTCTGCATGGAAGAAAGAACAGATATATTTTTTCATATATAGAAATTCTATTAAAAGTTTTAAAGGGAACATAAAGTGTAACAAAAAACTTACACAGATTAGAAAATTTGCATAGAATAAAGAAAGAAAAAGAGAGAAAAAAGAAAAAAGTTCAGAGAGAAAAGATAAAAAGAAATAGAAATAGAAAAAAGCTTCCAATTTCCTTTCTGGGAAATACAAGTATAATTGCAAAAATATCTTACTGTGTGTGAATACAGACAGCCCCACTTTTTCTATTATGTATTTTTTTTCCCTAATCGTCAAAACCACAAGTTTTGTTCCATTTTGAAAGTCTGGAATAGATATAAAGTAAGATTGGCTCCCAAAATTCCTTTATGTTTACAGGCCGGATAAGAATTTCTACAAAAAAGGCCAAGAGGCATTTTTAGAACAGAAATGATAACGACACAAATTTAGTTGATGTATTCTGATTTATTGACTTTTACCTTAACATGATTGTTAGGTAAGAGACGATTAGGCTGAACTGAAGGAGGGGGTCAAGTATGCCATAAGTCTTGAATCCCTTTGTGCTCACAAGAGATCTAAGTCCAGCCCACCTTGAATTCCATTGACTCTTAATTTGCTGCCAATTCACTTTGGCTTTTAGTAATTCAGATTCTTATAGAGAGTGTAAGCGTGCAATAAACCTAGAGTCATTTGCCTTGCTTCCTGATTCATTGTACCTGACAAATGAATTTGTTAAAGATTGTAAGATCAACTAGGTGGGAAAATTTGGTTGTAGCATAGCGCTTGATCAATAGGAGCATATGTTGGGTAAAGACTGCAATTTACATTGAATTATGACCTAAAAGAGAATTTTGAAAACAATGATGTACCACTGGCATTTAGCACCTGATAAATTGTCAGGGTTGTATGAGGATCAGGGGTGAAATGCTCCCAGTTCACTCGTGCCTGTCGGTCGTCAGAGAGCTGGTCATGAAGAGAGTGCAAGGCTCCACCCAGCTGCCTAGACGCTGACATTTGGGTTCTTTTATCCTCTGCACATGCGCAAAGTGTTCTGTGAATGCGTAGAGGGTAAAAGAACCCAAATGGTGGTGTCCAGGTGGGTGGGCGGAGCCTCACGCTCTCTTTGCAATCGGCTCTCTGACAACTGACAGGCATGAGTGAACTGGGATCATTTCACCCCAATGAGGATGTGTCAAATGTATGTTGGAAAGATTGAACAGTCTGAAAGGCATTTTTATCTGATGGGCATATAAGAAAATTAAACTAATTGGAATCAGATGTGTATTTTAATTGAGATAATTCTTAATTGGAATCTACACTGAGGCAGAGGCTTCTATTTTAGGCTTCATGGACTAACAGCTTGAAATGTATATAACTTTGTTTTTAAATATGACAAGAGGGCAAGGCTTTTCTGTATGCATATCCATAATGCAAGAATGGATGATAAAAAATAATGGCGTTTGGGTGGAGGTGGCGAAATTGACTCTTGTGATTAAACAAAAGACTTTATCCAGCCAAGTTTCTACATGCAAACTTCTTTGGAGCTGAAATAAATGACATTTTCACCTTAGCTTTTAACAATTAGACATTTACAATTATAGAAATGCTGTTTGTTAGAGTTTATTCTAGTTCAAAGGGTTGTTGTTGTAGGGAGCCGGGAAGGACCCCCTCCCCAAAGAAGCGTTCACAATCTCCTGGGCCCAGCTCCGTGTCACCTCCCTGCTGGCCGAAACAGGATCCAGTAAGCAGATGGCGGAACTCACAGCTCCAATGACCTTGTCCACTTCATCAGGTGTCATCAGATCAAACTCTTCCCAGACAGATGGACAAAGATGGGCCCCAGTCATCTCGACTGACTCGTTGTCAGTCGACTCTGTTATCCAATTGGAGTTGAGGTCCGCCTGGATCTGAGCGACTTTAGCAAGGAAAAATGTGTTAAAATCCTCGGCGCTACTCTGTAAGGGCTCCCCAACTAGCCCCTGGTTAAGAAGGGAGCGGGTCACCCTAAACATAGCAGCCGGGCGAGATTCCGCTGATGCAATCAAGGCGGCACAATACACGCATCTTGCCGCCTTGCGCACCACTTTGTAAGTCTTAATATGAGCTCTTACAAGTGTTTGGTCAGATTTGGACTTACTCTTCCTCCATCGCTTCTCTAGACGTCTCTTCTGGCGTTTCAACTCCTGGAGCTCCTCGGTAAACCAAGGAGCTCTCTGGGGTCTAGTGCCGTGGAGAGGTCACAATGGCGCAATCCAGTCAAGAGCCTCCGTTGCAGCCAGGCTACAGCAAGAGACAGCCGAACTGTGGACGAGTACATCTGGAATAACCCAAGCGCCCTCTGAAAGTCCTCTGGGTCCATCAGGCATCTGGGGCGGAATCACCTAGCCGGTTCCGCTTCCCTGCGGGGGAGGATTGGAGCCAGGAAGTCAAGCCGCAGTAGAAAATGGACTGGACTTTCAGCAGAGGTACCTCTGCATAATTCAATTTGCACGTCAAATTGTGGGCATTTCATTATGCTCCCCACTGTTACAAAACACCCATGTCCCTTAGCAGCCTAGTTCTAGAATGGTTTCCCTCACTCTGTGAGCCCCCTCCCAGTATAGATTTAAAATCAAGCTCTGCCTTGTTTCTGACAAACATTGATGGATTGGGCTCAGATGTAGCATAAAGCTATCAGGGCAAGAGCTAATCAGAGAAACATCAGAATGAAGCAAAATCCTCCACTATTTTCTTGCAGAAGACCTCCTGATCTCTAGCAAGTGCCACTTTTGAACAAGCAAAATATCTTCCAAATGAATTGAAAGGTATCTGGCTGCAGACAGATCCAAAGGCTCAAAATCACCAATAATTCCTTCCTTCTTGAGGAGGTGTGTGTGTGAGAGAGAGAGAGAGAGTGAGAGAGAGAGAGAGAGAGAGAGAGAGAGAGACTGTCTGTCAGCCATAAGAACATGCATATACGAAGCGCGTTTCTTCTCACAATCCCCACAGACTCTCTTTTCTTCCCTGGCCACAGCCCAGTCTCCAATTCCAGGTCTCCTTCAAAATCGCAACTCACAAAACCTACAGCACTTATAGCCAGTTCGCCTACTTTCAAACGCTCAAGAAACACAGCTCCTTCCTCAGCCCTCCGGGACTGGCGTTTTCCCTCTGGGCACTGGTGCAGAAATATACAGTACATGATACTGAGCATCCAGGGATTTTATTTCCAAACTGAGCTTTCAAATGTAAACTACAGCCATCTTTTTTTTATGACAGCAGAAGAATTATGTATTAAGAAATCTCCTTTGACATTTATACTGTATATATATCCTTGTTGCAGGCAGCAGTTTTGCTGTTGAACAGCTTAGCCCCATAAAAGATAGACACCTCCAAATTATAGATTTTGCAGACAGTTGCAAAGAACCAGCTCACCAATCCAGGACCAAATGAAGGCTGATTTTGGTCCTGGACAAAAGAACCCACAAAAAAAAGTCTCATGTACTTTAGGGCAAATTGTTGATTAGAAAATACAGTGATGCTTGGCAAGATTTAGGGAAGTAGAAAAAAAGCAAGGCAGGTGAATGGACAGGATCAAAGAGAGTGTGAGAATGTCTTTTGAAAGAACGGTGAGTTATTATTGAAGGAAGATCAAGACGGTGAGCGTTGATCCTTGTACTCACTGGGTATCAACTACAATTCTATGGCATCATAGCCAAACAGATTGAGTTGATTTGCTGCCTTAGATAGAAATTCTGTTTTCATTTTTTAAAATCTATTGTTTTAGAGAGCCAATTTGATATAGTGGTTAAGGCTCCAGTCTAGAAGCCAGGAGGCTCTGCATTCCAATCCTGCCTCAGGCATGAAAGCCGGCTGGGTGACTTTGGACCAGTCCCATTTTTTCAGCCCAATCCACCTCACATGATTGTTATTGAGTGGAAAATAGGAGGAGCAAGGAGTATTATGTTCACCACCTTGAGTTATTTATAAAAATAATAAAAGGTGGGATTAAACATGAATTTATCTCCTAGAATGTCTCTCTCCCTGGCTGTAAAAATATTTTTTTCAAAATCGTATAATATTGTTTACTGTATTTTCATTATATTCCAAACTGGCCCCTTATTTCTGTGAATTTTCTCCAATATATATCTAATTGGTTATTAGAGAATATTCAGTGAGTTATAATGCTATTGTAAACTGCATTGTATGTATCAAATTTAAAAAGTGAACATTGGGTGAAGACAGAGATAGAGTACAGGAAGAGAAGTTAAATCTGCTTATCAGAATTTTGCTTTGTTTTGGAGTATTTTGAGATAGGTTATATGGGTGCATTGATCCAGGGATGGCTTCTGAATTTGTTTTTAAAAAGAGTTCTATGCCTTTTTGTTTATTTAGTTTTAGGCACTGCCCAACTCCCGAGAAACTCTGGCCAACTTGTATCATCAAATATTTAATATTTAATATTGTAAATTATTAGATTTGTTATAAACTGTTTTTATTGTGTTGTGAGCCGCCCCGAGTCTACGGAAAGGGGCGGCATACAAACCAAACAAACAAACAAATAAACAAACAAACAAACAAACAAACAAATAAATATGCTTGGCAGGCCTACCATTCCCAAAATAAACATTTCTTCAGTTTACCTGTGTAGTATATAAATGAACTAACTAGTCTGTCATTCCCTTAGCATTCCCTTAGTTGTAGCATGACTCACAGTGTGAAGGGCACTGTTATTCAGGGTACGATCAATGGAGATGAGTCACCTTCAGAAACTTGAAGGAGATGTCATGTCAGATTAGTCTACTGGCTTCTCTTGTGGTCTTCCCGGTGACAGACGTTTGCTTTAGGATCAACAAAGCTGTTGTTGCTATTCCATACTGCTGTTGGCTTTAGTGCTATAAAAGGTAGTATAAAACTGATCCACCGCTAGAAGGTCACTTCTTGACCTGTAAACCTATTGAAAGTCTTACTTGCTGTGATGTTGTAGCTTAACATTTTCAAAAATTGTTCCTCACAGAACTGCAGATCAAACCAGGTTAATAAATATGAACATGAATTTTGGACATGAGGAATTACCATATTTTTCGGAGTATAAGACGCACAGGAGTAAAAGGCGCACCTAGATTTTAGAGGTGGGAAACAAAGAAAAAAGTATTCTGAACCAAATGGTTAGTAATATATTGTTTAATATAATATCAGTGTAGCAGAATACTTTTTACAAACATGTATATTTTTTACAAACATGTACATTTTTTACAAACTTCAAACGTGACAGCTTTAAGACTAGTGGAATTCAACTCCCAGAATTCCTCTTCCAGTCATGCTAGATAGGGTAATTAGAAGGTAAAAGCAGCCCCATTTTTGTGAAAAATGGGCTGTTTTTGCTCATTTTTTTCACAAAAAGGGGTGGGGAAGGGGTCTGGGTAGCCTGCAGACAGCTCTTAAGGACTGGGGGAAGGGGGTTTTGCCCGTTTTTTGTGAAAAAAGTTGTGTTTTTGGGAAGACCGTAGTCTGCGGAGAGGGGCGGCATACAAATCTAAATAAATAAATAAATAAATAAATATTATAGGTAAAACTTGAAAAATTAGAATATCATGCAAAAGTTCATTTATTTCAGTTATTCATTCATTCATTCATTCATTCATTCATTCATTCATTCATTCATTCCTTTTTTTAATGCTGCCCTTCTCCTTAGACTCAGGGTGGCTTACAACATACATACAGGGTAGCTTACAGCAACAGCACTTTTTAACAGAGCCAGCATATTGCCCTCACATATCCGGGTCCTCAATTTACCCACCTTGGAAGGATGGAAGGCTGAGTCAACCTTGAGCTGGTGATGAGATTTGAACTGCTGTTCTGCAGATCTAGCAATCAGCTTTAGTGGCCTGCAGTACAGTACTGCACTCCACCCTTTGTACCACCTCGGCTCTATTGCAACTTAATTCCATAATGCAACTTAAAAGTGAAACTAGTATATGAGAGAGATTCATTATGTATAAAGCAAGATAGTTCAAGCCATGATTTGCATTAATTGTGATGATTATAGAGTATATCTCATGAAAACCCCAAATCCACCATCTCAGAAAATTAGAATATTGTGAAAAGGTGCAATATTCCGGTCTCAAAGTGTCTTACTCTAATCAGTTAATTAAGCCATAACACCTGCAAAGGGTTCCTGAGCCATTAAATGGCCTCTCAGTCTGGTTCAGTAGAAATCACAATCATGGGGAAAACTGCTGACCTGACAGTTGTGCAGAAAACTATCATTGACATCCTCCATAAGTAGAGAATGGTCCAATCCTTTTTTTATTGATTGCATGTAATATTCCAATTTTCAGATGGTGGATTTGCAGTTTTCATGAGCTGTACCCCATAATCATCACAATTATGACAAATCACAGCTTGAACTATCTTGCTTTGCATGTAATGCGTCTTATGTTTCACTTTTTGAATTGCATTACTGAAATAAATGAACTTTTGCACAATATTCTAATTTTTTGAGTTTCACCTGTATTTTGTGCAGAACAAAGTTTCTGTCTACAGGTCAGCTGATCCCCAATTTAAAATTCCCAGGGAAATTCAGCTACAGAGAATGTCATCTGCATGCACTTTCTCCTGATATCTGAACAATATCAGATTGAGACCAAGAATTTTTTGTTGACCATGCTTATTGGTAGAAGAACGTCAAATGGCTTCTGGATGTCTCCTGAATGGGTCAAATTGTGGAATGATATTGTGAAAGCAGCTTTATGTAACAAGGCATTGAAAAAGGGCGAGGATCCTTTTTTAAAAAAAAGTTACCGTAATTAATTGGGATTTTAATGTCCTTATTCATAAATAACTAATTTAATAATCATATCAAACTAATCAACTTTGCAGATGATACCAAGCTGGCAGGGGGATGCCAAGCACCCTAGAGGATAGACTCAAAATACAGAAGGATGTGATTAACACTGTGGGCCCAAAGTAACAAAATGATGTTCAATGTCAGGAAAAGTAAAGTCGTCCTTCAACTAGGTAAAAAAAGCCCTAGACATGCATACAGACTGGGAGGAATCTGACTTAGCAGTAATGACTGTGAAAGGGATCTTGGAGTCTTGGTGGATAACCAACTAAATATGGGTCAGCAACATGCAGCAGTGGCTAAATAAAGGCAACACAATCTTAAGCTGCATCAACAGGGGGATACACTCCAAGACTAGGGAGGTATTAATACCACTCTATAATGCACCAGTCAGACCACACCTGGAGTATTACACTCAGTTATGGCCACCACACTTCAAAAGAGACATAGAAACTCTGAAAAGGGTACAGAAAAGAGCAACCAAAATGATAAGGGGACTAGAAACCAAGTCATATGAAGAGAGGTTGCTGGAACTGGGCATGGGTAGTCTAGTGAAAAGAAGGGCCAGGGAGGACATGATAGTAGTATACAGGTACTTGAGGGGTTGCCACAGAGAGGAGATGGTCACACTATTTTCCAGAGCACCACAGGGCCAGACGAGGAACAATGGATGGAAGCTGACCAAGGAGAGATTCAATCTGGAAATAAGGAAGAAGTTCCTGACAGTCAGACTGATCAACCAGTGGAATGGCCTGCCAGCGAAGGTTGTGAACGCCCCAAGTCTGGACATTTTCAAGAAGAGATTGGACTGCCATCTGGCTGGGGAATTGTAGGATTTCCTGCTTGAGGAGGGCGTTGGACTTGATGACCTGGAGGGTCCCTTTCAACTCTCTCTCTCTCTCTCTCTCTCTCTGTCTATCCATCCATCCATCCACCAACCTACATACCTACATACCTACATACATACATACATATACTGTACATACATACATACAGTGGTGGGCTACGAGCCGGAATGCTAAATTGTGCTCGCCGCTGCGGTTTGTAAGTTCTTGCGGGGTCAACGCAATTTTGCTGCTGCACCTGTAGAGTTAGCAAAATAGCTCCACAGTTGCAGCAGCAAAATCACGCCGGCAAGAACTTATGAGCCGCGGCAGCGAGCACAATTTAGCATTCCTGCTCATAGCCCACCGCTGCATGCACACATCAACAACATTATATACATGTCACCTGGTTTCAAAGTTCTGAGAGCTACTCTCTCCCTGAAGTCACATGATTGCGTTTTGGGCACTTGGCCTGCATTTACAGACCCTCAGCAGTGTCTGTTGTATGTGCAGTTATATCACTATTATATTTTTGTTGACAACCAGTGTTTCCTGCCAGCACCACACCCCATAGAGAAGAATGGGTTGACTGTAAAGCAGCAATTGTCTACCATATTTTTCGGAGTATAAGACAAAAATAGGGGGGGAAATCTGCCTACAAGATATTCATCTGGCTAGTGTCCTTTCTGGTCAGCTTCAGCACATTTTATTCCCTGGTTAGCACTGAAAAAAACCCTTATTTGAAGAGAGTAACAATGAAAGGGCTTGCAAGCGTGTAAGAGCTGGGAACATCGTTAGCACCTGGTTTGGGCTGGAAAGAAACATTTGGAGCAAGTTGAGCAATGAAAAAAACCCTGCTGAGACTGAGGGCTTGGAAAATATTCTTTGCAGAGAGTAACAATGAAAGAGCTTGCAAGCTGCTAAGAGCTGAGAACATCATTAGTATCTTGTTAGGGATGGTAAGAAACATTTGGAGCAAGTAGAGCAATGAAAAAAAAACACCAGCAAATACTTAGGGCTTGGAAAACATTCTTCACAGATAAAAACAATGGAAGAGTCTGCAAGGTAAAAGCTGGAAAGATCATTAGCAGCTAGTTAGGATTGGAAAAAAAGCTTTGAAAAAACCTACAGTCAGAATATAAGACACACCCAAATTTTTAGCCTCTTTTAGGGAGGAAAAAGGTGTGTCTTATACTCCAAAAATATGATAATTACCATGGACCACTTCACAATCATGTTGATTTCTTAATGACCACCACAAAAAAAGTTTTTAAGAACTGGCCAATCATGTGATGATCCCTTTAAGACCAATACAACTGCAATGGGCAGGGCTTCATTATGTTTGTTAATTGAGGACTATCACTATTGTGACTATAAAGGGGAGAGGATTTTCTTGGGATGTTTTTTTAAATTCCTTCGAAAACACTGCCAGCAAATGTTTCTTCTGAACCTTCTCTTTCTTGGGAAAGTGGGGAAGGCTCCCCGTGTCTGCCTGCAAATCGGAGAACAGTGGTCCAAACCTAAATCCATGTGATGGAATGTAGCCTGGATTCCCAGGAGGGAAGGGCTGCTATCCAGAGAGGAAAGGTAGCAGAGATTAGAAAAAAAATTGGTCAGCAGGAAAAGGATTAAAATATCTCCTCCCTAGAAGTTCCCAACTGCAGGTATTCAAATAGTTGCTTTAATCTGGCAAGATTATGTGTATAGGTGATGAACAACAAAGGAAACTATTTTTAAGTAACTCCATGTGTCATTCTTGGTTCTTAGAGCCTGACAATCCAGGAGTGAAGGAATAAATAAAAACGAAGGATTTCCTTCCAGGAGAATTTCATATTTTCTATGCTTCTCTCTTTAGTTTCCAGGTTGATCCCCTTTGTTTCAATTCTCCTCATCCACTTTCTTGATTCTTAGAGTCAGATGAGATTTCATAAATTGAAGATGTCTAAATCTGTCCTTGATGTCTTTCTCTGGGTAGTATCTGGCCATTCAAATCTGCAGCCCACATCCTTTCTCTGGGCAGCAAGAGTTCTGCCAGATCTCTTTTCTGTCCCTGGGGACTAATCTGCTGGAGGATGCAGGCACACACATTAGTATTAGTGATGGGAAGACAAAGCACAAGGCTGGTTTTGCAAAAGGGACAGAAAGAAGAAATGGGTTGGGAGAAGGGGGGCAAGAGGAGGAAGAGTTGCCATGGTGACCTGTGAATGAGACACCACGGTGCATGTGAAGTGTTGATTAGGAAAGAAATTGAGTGCTGAAAGAAGCTAAAATGATATTACCAATTGCTTTCTTGCTTTTGTAAGACTATACCACTTGCTTTCTTTCACAGGTGTTCCTCCTTGGGCAGTCTGTGAGGTCTTGTGCCTTTGGAAATCATCCAAAAATGTTCAACTTCACCTGCTTCACATACAGACTCATTAGAGATGAGTCTGTATGTGTATAAAAGAAGGGCCATGGGGAATCAATCTAACTGGCCAGATCTCCCAGGGAACTGATTTTTTTTAATTCTAAGCTAGGTAGTACTATGCATGCCAATTATGAGGTGTAAATCTCAAGAGTAGATTTGTTAGTGTTAAAAAGGTGCCAACAGTCAAGGAATGGATGCTTCAATTGGTGGAATATTGACAAGATTGTGCCCTTGTAACCAAAGGACCATGCACTGGTTGGGCAGAAATAGTACCAATGTACAGTTGAGTTCTAGATAATTGATGGTTCTAATTACTGTAATCTATTTTTTTTTTCAATTGTGTAATCCTAAAGGGGAAATCTGTATGTGCCTTCAAGCCAGTTTTTGACTCCGGTTGACTGTCTGGACAGGTCACTGCAGTTTTCTAGGCAAGATTCCAGAAGTGGCTTGCCATTGCCTCCTTCCCAGGGTTGAGAAAGAGGGGCAGCATCACCCAGCTGGCTTTGTATCCAAGGTGGGGTTACAACTCCCGTCCCCTGGTTTCTAGCCTTAACTATTACACAAATTGGCTCTCGAAATACACCCTAGGATGAATTACATATCTTTGGATAGATCATTACTTCTTAAAATATTGGACTTTAATGCAAGTTGAGGCCAAAGAAAGTGGTCACAGCGTAGTCACAGCAAACTGGCTCTCCAGGTTATCCCAGAAGAATCTTAAAAAGAGTGTTTTTCTTTTAAATGGCAAAATCAGATTTTATTTAATTATTCAATTTCTATCCTGCCCATTTCACCTAAGCAATTCTGGGCATTTGATAACCAATTGTATGTTTCTAGTCCTTACAGTATTAAAGTTTGAAGGCACAACACAGAAGATATCTCAGATCTGGCTTTTTGCAATTTGCATGCCTTTTGCAGCTGTTAGCAAAATGGCAAATGTAGACTTCCTTCTATGAAGTCGTGTGTGTGTGTGTGTGTGTGTGTGTGTGTGTGTTTAGTGCAATTGTTTGCATGAATTAGTCTCATTTGGAATTTGTTTGATATCGAACCCTATGATTAATGGAATGATTCCTAGAACCACCTGGTAAGCATCTGGCAAGATGTAATTTAATTTGGCAATTTTCTTCTGCCTAAAAATTAGCCATTGTTTCTGCTTCTACAAAGGGAGGATTTGCTGACTTGGAAAAGATCCCTTAGTTTGAGGTTCCCTCTTTATGTAAATTATAATCTCAGAAGCTGAGTTAATTCTTCAAAAACAAGTTTTGAATTGGGTACACAGCTCTTGTCATATCCAGCATTGCACTTGTTCTAAAGGCCAATGAAAGTATGTTATAGTTAGGTGTTTTGTTTTTTTAAGTAGTATTTTTGGAACATTGGTTCATCCCAGTGAATTTGTAGCAAAAGGATGGCATGGGGACCAGAAATGTCTCTGGAACATGCAGTGAATGCTGCTTCTCCATTCTTCTCCTAACTCTTGATCTGCAGAAAAAAGTACATTTTTTTTGTGGGTCAGTCTTGCGAGATAGTCTAGGAGCAAAAGCACACCGAGAAGCACTACTTCTATCTTAATTGTAAGGTTACATCAGTATTTCTCAACCTTGGTGACTTGAATAAGTGTGGACTTCCAAGTCCCAGAATTCCACAGCCAGGATTCTTTTCCACATATCTTCAAGTCCATAAATCTTCAAGGTGCCAAGGCTGGTTTCAGATCTTGCAAGTCTGAAAATATCCCTCTCCCCCATCACCTTTACAGTCCAAGAAACTTGCAAGGGAATCTCCTGAGGCATTTATTTGTTTGTTTGTTGAAGGGACCTTGTAGGTCATCTAGTCCAACCCCCTGCTCAAGCAGGAGAACCTATACCAAGATGGCGAACCTTTTTGAGACCGAGTGCCCAATCCAGCTTTCCATGCCAAGATAGCTGCAGCTGCAGCTTCAGCCGCTGCACAGAGTGGCTGCCAGGCAGAAAGGGCATAGGAACAGGGTGCTCCTCCATAGGGCACAGGGCTGAAGCTGCAAAAGAGCTGGGTCGGAAGCGTGCCCTGCCAATCCCAATGGCCACATTGCCAAGCAAGCTGCTTCCCACCCGGCTTGAGCCCCTCTCCTACCGCTGACTAACAGCGATAGTGCAGCTGCTGTGGGCAGTTGCTTGATGCCGTGGCCAATTCCATCGGGATTGGCAGCATGCGGGGCACAGAGATTTCAGTCATCACTTCTGACACGGCTCCCTGTGCTCAAGATAGCCGCTGCTGCAGCTTCAACACCTGCACCCCTTTTGCCCGGCAGCCACTCTATGGCTGCATGGTGGCTATTTTGGAGTGGAAAGCCAGATCGGGAGCAGTGGCCAAAACCTTTGCGCCCCGTGTGCTGCCAATCCCGGTTGCTAAGGATGCTAACAACGATAAACCGGTTTGTTCATTGGGTGATTATTATTTTTTTGCCTCTGGAGCTTCAGGGAAGCTTCCCAAAGGGTCTGGAGGACAAAAGGCCTTTTTCAGGGCTGAAAATCAGCTGGCCAGTGTGCATGCACGCTGGAGCTGAAACCTGGCAAAGTGTTGCATGCCCTCCAATATGGCTCACATGCCATAGGTTTGCCATCATGGCAGTCCAGTCTTCCCTTGAAAATCTCAAGTGTTGAAGCTCCCACAATCTCCACAGGCAAGCCGTTCCGCTGATTGATCACTTTCACCGTCAGAAAGTTTCTCCTTATTTTCATGTTGAATCTCTCTTTGGTCAGCTTCCATCCATTGTTCCTTCTCTGGCCTTCTGGTGCCTTGGAAAACAGTCTGACTCCCTCCTCTGTGTGGCAGCCCCTCAGGTATTGGAACACTGCTATCATGTCATCCCTGGTCCTTCTCTTCACTAGACTAGCCATGCCCAGTTCCTGTAACGTTCTTTATAACATAACCATCCTCTCCTCTGCACTTTCCCTAGAGTTTCAATGTCTTTTTTGTAGTGAGGTGACCAAAACTGGATGCAGTCCTCTAGGTGTGGTCTAACTAAGGTTTAATAGAGTGGTATTAGTACCTCCCTAGTCCTAGATTGTATCCCTCTGATAATGCAATTTAGGATTGTACAATATTTGCTTTTTGGGCTGCCACTGCAATTTGCTCCATCCCCATTCCTTCTGCAGGCTCAGCTGCCTCTTATCTGATTGATACTTAGCTTCAGCTCTTCTTCCTGTCTTCCTC
Source organism: Erythrolamprus reginae (assembly GCF_031021105.1). Taxonomy (NCBI): domain Eukaryota; kingdom Metazoa; phylum Chordata; class Lepidosauria; order Squamata; family Dipsadidae; genus Erythrolamprus; species Erythrolamprus reginae. The sequence continues at coordinate 162,166 of NW_027248495.1, read as the reverse complement.
CCTTCTTCTAAGATCATTCTCACATCCCAAACTGAGGTTTCTATCACCTTTCCCAGAGGAAAAGATCATGTCTAAGGCTTGATAGCTGAACAATAAAACTGAAGCACAGAGCAGTCGTTTCCTTTCCTGTCCTGTCTGTGGAGCTCTGCAAAATTAGACCTAGGAGTAGGAGAAAGCCTTGAGCAGAGACAGATTTATTGCTCTGAATTCATTGCTGTGAATTCTGAAGAAGTTATGAAGTATAGGAAGATCAAGTTGTCTTTGGTGTGTCAGACTACCCACTAGGCATGGGGGGGGGTATGCAATTGGTGGGTGGGTGGATGTTTTCTTGGCTTTCCAAAAAATTAACATGCATCAAGGAGCTAAATGCTGATAAATCAGTTGATTTGGATAGGTCTCCCACATCAAGTAGGAATTACCGTATTTTTCAGACTATAAGACACACCAGTGTATAAGATGCACCAAGATTTCAAAGAGGTAAGAAATTTTTAAAAAGTGTTTGTCCTCCCCGGCCTTTAGGAGCACTCTGCAAGCTTCCCAAACCCTCTACATGCTCTGTTTTTTTGCAAAAATTGGCCCAGTTTTCATAAAAACACTCTGCGGGCCTCTGAAATCCTCTGTACATCTCGTTTTTCAGAAAACGGGCCTATTTTTTTTTGCAAAAACAGAATGTGAAGGCCAGGCTTCAGGAGGACAAAAATGGCTGTATTCGGTGTATATGATGCTTCGACATTTTCACCCTCTTTTGGGCGAGGAAGAAGGTAAGCTATATGCAAGTGGTGGGTGGGTGGATGTAAGCAGCAGGGTTTAAATGCGAATCCCTTTCTCCCATTCTTTATTCAGTAGACTTTTTAGCTGTTGTTTTCTTGGCCTTGGGAGTCAGAGATACCTGCTCCATGTTTATATAATATTCTTTCTGGCCTGAGAATTGTGGCTTTGCCAGTGTCAGCACTTACAACAGCACATTCTGTATTTTGTAAAGCAACTTGACAGCAACAATCAGGAGCAGTCATATTTATTTCAGAGCCCTGAAGAACATTCTTCCTGCCACAATAGACCTAAGAGAGGATGTTTTTCTATAGACACCACTGTGTGAAGACAGTGAGCTTTGAGCCAGGAGGAGCCCGTACTGTATGAACCTTAAAAACTCAGGCAATAGGCTTTGGAGTATTAATTTTTGTGGAAGAGTGAGTAGGTCTACTTGGGGGCATCAGGTATCTTGATCAACGAGGCAGTATGAGACCTATCTTGTCTCTCGTTATGACCGCAAATCCCGCAGAGGAGGCGGGGTAGCTGTATTTTACAAAAAATCTCTAAACCTAAAAAACATCAAAGTTGCGCAGGATCTATTACTCCCTGAAACTATTGTCTGTGATCTATCCCTAAATACCACAATTTGCTTCTTACTCTGCTACAGAGCTGCTGACTATGACATCGCACGTGCAAACAAATTATCAGCTCTACTAACGTGGGCTACCCACTGCCTATACCCCATCATCTTCCTTGGGGACCTCAACCTACCACATATTAACTGGACATTAAATGAATGTAGCACGGAACCTATCCACTATATATAACACAGTCACCAGTCTGGGACTTGACCAACTAGTAACTAACAATACTAGATTAGATAACTGTCTGGATCTCATCTTATGCAACAGCAAAAGTACAATATATGGCTTAGAAATAAAATAACCTTTTTCCAACAGTGACCACAGCATGATAAACTTCAGTCTCAACCTAAGCCACACTAAGATCCACCCAAATAATGCAACTCCGAAATTCAACTTCAAAAAAGCGAACTACGAACTCATTGATGCCCATCTTTCAACATTAAACTGGCAAACCTTATTATCTAACTGCAACTCTATAGATGACCTCTACAACACATTCTTGCTTGAGATGAAAATAATCATCAGACTTTTTTTAAAATGACGCTAGTTATTCCATATAAAGAGAATATAGTCAAAATGTTCTATAGATGGCACATCACCCTTATAAAACTAGCAAAAGTAAATAAAAAATTGTCTCCCACTTGTTGGAAATGTCAAAAAGAACAAGGTACTTATTTCCACCTTTTGGTGGCAATGTAAAAAATTGCAGGTTTATTGGAAAAAAATTGGAATTTGGCTAGATGAAATCCTTAATCTTAAATTAGACAAAACACCAGAATTCTTCCTTTTAGGTATTTTAAGACAGAAACTGGAAAAAAAAAATCATACTTATCTAGTTATCCATATTACTACAGCGGCCAGATTAGCATTTGCGCAATGGTGGGAAAATGAAGATATACCTCAAGATGGCTTAATAATAGAAAAAATTAGAAATTGTGCAGAAATGACTAAATTAACTCTGGAACTTAGAAATAATGAAGAATCTGCATTTTATAAATGCTGGGACCCCTTTTACCACTGGTTGGAAAAAAGAAAAATCCGACCAATAACTGCTTAAAACTTATTACACACTTGTATGTATATATTTAAAGATAATACTCTGGTGTTTAAATTGCTTCAGTAAAGGATTGAAATATGTTATAGATAAAAGTTAAACCTATCCTCTTAAAATATATTTATGCTATGTTACACTCAACTTTACTTCTTATTTATATATAATGTAATTTTTAGTTATAAGGTAACGGGCTATAGAGAATATTTAGAACACAAATTTCTGATACAGATCTGCCGTTCACCCGCCCGATTTTTATTATTTGTTTGTTATTATTGTATACTGTTCATTGTACAATCCAGGGATGTTTGTCTTTTTTTTTTCTCGATATTTTATTTTATTTTATTTGTCTAATATTGTATTGTTATTTGTATTGTTGATGTGTTTATTGTATATATTCTTGTAAATAAAACTATTAATTTTTTAAAAAAAGAATCAGAACTTCAAATGCAAACTGAATAAACAAATTATCACAGATAATCCCCACTCAGTTAAGGACCTTGGAATACTAATAACTAAAGATCTAAGCACCAAAGGCCACTGCAACAACATCACCAAGAAGGCCTCAAGAGTTGTTAATCTAATCCTACGTATCTTCTGCCCTGGAAATCTCACATTACTTACCAGAGCTTACAAAACTTTCACCAGACCCATCCTAGAATACAGCTCATCATACCACATTTCTGACATTAACACCCTCAAAAATGTCCAAAGATACTTCACCAGAAGAGCCCTTCACTCCTCTACCCGAAACAGAATTCCCTACTAGACTTACAATCCTGGGTCTTGAAAGCTTAGAACTATGACGCCTTAAACATGATCTAAGTATTGCCCACAAGATCATATGCTGCAATGTCCTGCCTATCAAAGACTACTTCAGCTTCAACCACAACAACACAAGAGCACACAACAGATTCAAGCTTAATATTAACCGCTCCAAACTTGACTGTAAAAAATATGACTTTAGTAATTGAGTTGTTGAAGCGTGGAACTCACTCCATAGTATCATCCCCTAACCCCCAACTTTTTACCCTTAGACTATCCATGGTTGACCTCTCCAGATTCCCAAGAGGTCAGTAAGGGGAGTACATAAGTGCGCTAGGGTGCCTTCCGTCCCGTCCTATAGTCTCTCCTATATCTCGCATTTCTTCTCTACTATATCCTCTATAACATTCATTGTGTATTATTGTGTATTGGACAAAATAAATAAATAAATAAATAAAAATATATGATTAGTGGTCAGAAAGAGTTTGCAACTTTGCTATATCACATCACAGATCCATAGTCTTTTTTCATTGAATGTCTTTTAATTTCCTACTAATGCAAACTGAGTGAGTTGCACTTTAGCTTACCTCAAGCTGCAACATAGGGATGATAATGATGATTAACTTCTATTGCTATTTTTATGGCAAAATCTGTTCACTTTACAATGTCAGAAAATCTTTTTTGAAACATTTCTTATAAATGGATTGTAATTGTCAACCTCCATTCTGCCTGCTTGCTTCGGCTGCCATAGAAATGGGGGGAGAAGGGAAGGTTAGGTATTGGGGTAGGGGGTGGGGAACTATGCTGGAGATGTCTCTGCTTGTGTTTGATTTAGGGGCCTAGGGAGAAAAGTTCTCATCAGATACTGCCAAGCTGCATGAGATGTTTACAGCCTGCTCAAGGTCAACGGCTTCAACTGGCCAGATGTGAAGCCTCCACCTGGACCTGTCTTCTCCTCTATTCTACCCACAAGAGGACCACATCCTGTCAGAGAACACAAAATCCCACAAATAAACCACTGGCTAAAGAGATGGTGTCGCCAAAACAACTTTGGGTTCCTCGACCACGGTCTACAATACCTTCAAGAAGGGTTCCTAGCAACAGATGGGCTATACCTTACCAGAGCTGGAAAGAACCTCCTTGGAAACCGACTAGCCCAACTTATCAGGAGGGCTTTAAACTAGATCTGAGAGGGGCGGGTGACCAAAGCAAGAAACTGAACAATGAACCAAACAAGAAAGGGGTGCATATTAAGCCCACAAACATTCCTGAAGATAAACAATGTCCACCCAGAATCAGACACAAACACCTGAAATGCCTGTACACTAATGCACAAAGCCTGGGGAACAAACAAGACAAACTAGACGTACTAATGCACGAGGGCCAATACGATCTAATTGGTATTACAGAAACATGGTGGGACGAATCACATAACTGGAACGCACAGATAAAGGGCTACAATCTCTTCAAGAAAAACAGGTCAAACAAGAAAGGAGGTGGAGTTGCACTATACATAAAAGACCACTACACCGCCACTGAGCTATATCAATCCAAAGAAGACAACCCCCTAGAAATCATATGGGTCAACATAAAAGGAAAAAAGGACATTACAATTGGAGTTTACTACAGGCCCCCAAACCAAACAGATACAATGGACAACCTCTTTGCAACCCAACTATCAGCAATATGCAACAAGCACAGCACAACAATAATGGGGGACTTTAACTACCCAGATATTAACTGGAAAACAAACTCAGCACCAAGTGGAAAGTCTGACAGTTTTCTCACCAGCCTCGCCAATAACTTTCTAACTCAAAAAGTGGAACCAGGAACCAGAGGGAATGCAATACTAGACCTAATTTTAACAAACAGGGAAGAAATGATAGAGGGAATAGAAGGAGAAGGGATGCTAGGTGAGAGTGACCATATCATCCTAAAATTCAACATTGTGCAATCACTAACTACAACACCCATTCAATTATAGTCCCAGACTTCAGAAAAGTGGATTTTAACAAGCTCAGAGCAAACCTAAAGAATAAACCCTGGAAAGAACTTCTAAAGAGTAAATCCACACAGGAAGCCTGGGAAGCCCTAAAGAACACTATCACTGAGGCCCAAAACAATTCAATCCCCACAAAAAAGAAAAGCAGAAAAACTAAAATGAAACCAGCATGGCTAAACAAGGACCTCACTGACAATGTAAAAGAAAAAAAAGCCAAATACAATAAATGGAAAGAAGGACTCATAACCAAGATAGAATATCAGCAAACAGCCAGAACCTGCAAGCAAAACATAAGAACAGCAAAAGCTCAACACGAACAGCACATCGCAACTAAAATTAACGACAATAAAAAAAGCTTCTTCCACCACATAAACAACAAGAAAAAAATTAAGGAAACAGTCACCATACTAAAAAACAAAGGTGGTAACGAAATCCCGGAGAACAGAGACAAAGCACAGCTGCTCAATAATAATAATAATAATAATAATAATAATAATAATAATAATAATAATAATTTATTAGATTTGTATGCCGCCCCTCTCCGAAGACTCAATGCCTACTTTACATCAGTCTTCACACATAAAGGAACCACCAACCAACCAACCTACAACCTAACTGCAACTAACAGCCCCGGAACCGAACTCAACGCAGACAAAGCTACCATTAGGGATTACCTGCAGGATCTCAACGAGTTCAAATCACCAGGACCTGACGGACTCCACCCCAGAGTCCTAAAAGAACTGGCAGACATCATAGCGGAACCTCTTCTCCTCATCTACCAAAAATCTTGGGCCACTGGAAACGAGCGGACGTAGTTCCCATCCACAAAAAAGGTAAAAAGACGGATCCAAGCAACTACAGACCTATCAGCCTGACTTCAATACCTGGAAAAATACTGGAGAAAATAATAAAAAAAACCAGCTTTGCCATTGCCTGGAAACAAACAAGATAATATCTAACAGCCAACACGGGTTTGTCAGAAACAAATCATGCCAAAACAATCTCATATCCTTTTTCAACACCATAACCAAATCAGTAGACCAGCGCAACATGGTGGACCTCATTTACTTAGACTTCAGCAAAGCTTTCGACAAAGTCGACCACTATCTCCTAATCAACAAATTTTTAAAAAGTGGAGTAGACTACAACACTTGCAGATGGATTAATAGTTGGCTGACCAACCACACCCAACGAGTTGTCCTCAATGGTTCCAAATCCACATGGAAGAACATAGGCAGTGGGGTACCACAGGGTTCTGTCCTGGGCCCTGTGCTCTTCAACATTTTCATCAACGACTTAGACGAGGGAATAAAAGGGCAACTGATCAAATTCGCAGACGACACCAAGCTGGCGGGGGTAGCCAATACCCTAGAAGATAGGCAAAAATTACAGAAAGACCTAGACAGACTAAGACAGTGGGCCCATACCAACAAAATGATGTTTTGATTGATTGATTGATTGATTGATTGGATTTATATCATCGACGAGAGCAAAGTCCTTCACCTAGGCAGAAAAAACCCTGGACACACATACAACCTGGGAGAAACCCCTCTTAGCAGTAGCGAATGCGAAAGAGACCTCGGAGTCTTGGTGAATAATCAACTAAACATGAGCCAACAATGTGCAGAAGCAGCTAAAAAAGCCAACACAATCCTAAGCTGCATCATCAGAGGAATACACTCCAAGACCATGGAAGTCTTAATACCACTCTACTATGCCCTGGTCCGACCACACCTGGAGTACTGTATTCAGTTCTGGTCATCACACTTCAAAAGAGACATTGAAACTCTGGAGAAAGTGCGAGTCCACGGAGAGGGGCGGCATAGAAATCCAATCAATACATACATACATACATACATACATACATACATACATACATACATACATACATACAACCAAGATGATTAAGGGACTGGTAACCAAGACTTACGAAGACAGACTGAGGGAACTGGGCATGGATAGCCTAGACAAAAGGAAGGCCAGAGCGGACATGATAGCAGTCTACAAGTATACGAGGGGATGTCACAGAGAGGAGGGAATCACTTTATTCTCCAGGGCACCAGAGGGCCGAACGAGGAACAACGGCTGGAAGCTGACCAAGGAGAGATTCAACAAGGAGATAAGGAGGAACTTCCTGATGGTCTATATGTTTCTATATGTAATGTAATGTAATGTAATGCAATGCAATGCAATGCAATGCAATGCAATGAATTGAATTGAATTGAATTGAATGCTGCCAAATTCCTTGTGGACTCTGGGCGACGTACAGTAATAAAATAAGAATGTATAAAAGCAATATAAACAATGATAAACAACATAATAGCAATGGCAATATAAGACAATTAAAAAACCTCAAAGTACAACAATCATTCAACAAACATTCATATTTCTTGGGCAGGGCTAGTTGGTCATGCTCAATGACCCCAGGCCTACCGGCAGAGCCATGTTTTCACAGTCTTTTGAAAGACTAGGAGGGTAGAGGCAGTACGAGTCTCTGGGGGCAGTTGATTCCACAGAGCCAGAGTCACCGCAGAGAAGGCCCTCCCATGTGGTGCTGCCAATCAGCACTGTTTAGCCGACAGGACCTGGAGAAGGCCAGCCCTGTGGGTTTTAGTTGGTCACTAGGAGATACGTGGCAGAAGATGGTCCTGTAAATGTACGCACCTTTTGCCTCAGACCTTGCTTTCATTTTGTTGCTAACAGTTCTTGTCTAGTAAAAGTCCTCTTCTCTATCATCATGGAGTTAGGGTCTTTCTTTTCTGGACTTTGAATGGAAGCACACCTGACAGTAACACAATAACCCACCTTATCTGGTTCTTGGATTGATGACTTTCTGGGCTTAAAACAACAACTGGCTCATCTCTTGCCTCTCTGTCATAATCACTCTTGATGGAAAGACACCTATAAGATCTTTCTTCCCAGATTTTTGTATGGAAGAGATACCCCAGATCCTATTTGTGTCATATAATAAGGCACAACAATACATTGAATTGCATCTGGAAGCCAGCTGGCAAACTGTATCACTCTCTCAGAGTGAGTTAGGAGGCAAAATCTGAATTGAATTACTACCATGCAGACAGCTGGAGCTTCTGAATGATCTTCATGGTGAGCCCATGCAGATAAATTTCAGTAGCCTGGTTGTAAGGTGATAAGCACATGAATAAACACGAACAATGCGTCCTGTTGCAGGAAACGCCTGAAACATTAGCCAAAGTCAGACTAAAGCTTTCCTGGCCATCTACCAAGAGATATACGTCCAGGAGATTGCCAGATTGCAAATCTGGCCTCTATTTGAGTGCATCTTCATGTAGAGACAAAGTTGGAATTCTTCTAGAATCTGAGGACTTCAGAATAAACAGCAACTGTTATCCTGCTTGATTAATACCAAGCCCAAATGGTAACTATTAAGTGTTAAGGAGTGTGCAGAATAATCTCTGAGTAGTCTAATACAGTAGTCTAATACACATGCACAGAGGAAACGTGGAGGTTTTGCCCAGCTGATAGCCCAGTAATAATTCAGTAATACAATACATATACATGGTGAATAAAATATTATTTACTTTGGCAAATATCTTAGTCAAGAACAATCCTAGTCATACACAATTACACCAGTTAATAGAATTCTTTATTGGCCAAGTGTGATTAGACACACAAGGAATTTATCTTGGTACATATGCTCTCAGTGTACATAAGATAAAAAAATACATTTGTCAAGAATCATGTGGTACAACACTTAATGATTGTGATAAGGGCCAAATGAAGAAATAATCAATATTAATAAAAATCTTAGGATACAAGCAACAAGTTTCACTCATACAGTCCTAAGTGGAGAGGAAAAGGATGATAGAAATGATGAGAAAAAACTAGTGGAAATAGAAGTGCAGATTTAATAAAAAAATTGACAGTGTTGACGGAATTATTTGTTTAGTAGAGCGATGGCGTTCGGGAAAAAACTGTTCTTGTGTCTAGTTGTGTTGGTGTGCAGTGCTCTGTAGTGACGTTTTTAGGGTAGGAGTTGAAACAATTTGTGTCCAGGATGTGAGGGGTCAGTAAATATTTTCACTGCCCTCTTTTTGACTCGTGCAGTATACAGGTCCTCAATGGAAGGCAGGTTGGCAGCAATTGTTTTTTCTGCAGTTCTGGTTATCCTCTGAAGTCTGTGTTGGTCTTGTTGGGTTGCAGAACCAAACCAGACAGTTATAGAGGTGCAGATGACAGACTCAATTATTCCTCTGTATAACTGTATCAGCAGCTCCTTGGGCAGTTTGAGCTTCCTGAGTTGGCACAGAAAGAACATTCTTTATTGTGCTTTTTAAATGATGTTTTTGATGTTAGGTGACCATTTTAGGTCTTGAGATATGATAGAACCTAGAAATTTGAAGTCTCTACTGTTGATACTGTGTTGTCTAGTATTGTGAGAGGTGGAAGGATGGAAGGGTTTCTCCTAAAGTCTACCACCATTTCTATGGTTTTGAGTGTGTTCAGCTCTAGATTGTTCCGGTCACACCACAAGGTTAGTTGTTCAACCTCCAGTCTATATGCGGATTCATCATTTTCTCGAATGAGTCTGATCACTGTTGTATCGTCTGCAAACTTCAGTAGTTTAACAGATGGATCGTTTGAGATGCAGTCATTGGCTTATAGAGAGAAGTAGTGAGACAGCCTTGGGTGTGTGGGTGTGTGTGTGCTAATCTAATTGTGATTTTTCCTAGCTTCACCTGCTGCTTCCTGTCTGTTAGAAAGCTTGTGATCCACTTACAAGTGGTCTTAGGTACCTCTAGCTGATTTAGTTTGGTTAAGAGAATGTCTGGTATGATGGTGTTGAATGCTGAACTGAAGTCTACAAAGATGACCCTAACATAGGTTATTGGAGATTCAAGATGTTGTAGGATGTAGTTTAGAGCCACATTAAGAGCCGGCGTGGCGCAGCAGGTAGAGTGATGTACTGCAGGTCAGCGGTTCAGATCTCATCACCGGCTCAAGGTTGACTCAGCCTTCCATCCTTCCGAGGTGGGTAAAATGAGGACCCGGATTGTGGGGGCAAATATGCTGGCTCTGTTAAAAAAAGTGCTATTGCTAACATGTTGTAAGCTGCACTGAGTCTAAGGAGAAGGGCGGCATAAAAAAAAAAAAAAAATAAAATAAATTAATTAATTAATTAACAGCATCATATGTCGATCTATTTGCTTGGTAGGCAAATTGCAGGAGGTTTTGCCCAGCTGATAGCCCAGAGATACCAGTAATAATTCAGTAATACAATACATATACATGGTGAATAAAATATTATTTACTTTGGCAAATATCTTAGTCAAGAACAATCCTAGTCATATACAATTACACCAGTCAATAACTCTCAATACATATACAACAAGCTTACTTGTTCAGCTTACAAATACATGAAACCATCATTTGAACATACAGTTCTACAGCATAGTCACAAAGATAAAGTACAAATAGCAATGAATAGCAGAGAATAGCCGAGAGAGAAAACCACGCTTCTAGCTCCCTCTTATGACAATCCGTAAGACTATCTTGTAAAGCGATAGTGTTCTATTACATGTAAGCATACATTGTTGGTTTGTGTTATATATATTGCCAAACCCAAATAGTTATGTGTTGTGATTGGCTCACGCCCAGCTCCTCTAGTAACAGATTTTGAACTGGATGAGCTGGGTCCATCAGAGCATCGGAGCCCTGTGTGGCTCTCAGAGGATTCAGACAGTGAGGGGAAAGAAGAGATAGAAGCTGAAGGTGCTGGGGAGGTAGAGGTAGAGGCCCCTGCAATGCCTGTGGAACCCCCAGTTAGAGCCTCGTCTGGGTCAGTTAGACCCCATCCTCAATGTGCAGGTGTGCCGAATGATGGGAAGACAGGAGCAGCTGCGCAGACAAAAAAGATCTTAATCACAGCTTGGAGTAATTAAGGAATTCTGCAGCAGGCCTAAAAGGGGAGGTTTTATTGTAGTGCTCTTTGCAGGAGTTATCATTGATGGTTTAACAGAGACAAAGAAACAGATCCGGAGTTTCGTCTATAAACCAACATTTTGCACCCTCGGAAAAACCGAGCGTTTGGACAATTGTGTTTTGAAAGACTGTAGCTCTTGAAAAATAGAGTGAGTACCTTTGCTGCAGCTCAGTTTGGAGACATTTGTTATCAGTTTGGCAAATAACCCCAACCTTTTGGTCATAAACAGACTGTCAACAAACTAAATAGCATCTGAGAAATAAATCACATTCCACTCCTGTGCTTTCACACAGGGTTTGATTTATTAGCATCGCCATGTTGGATTCGTAGCTGTCATTCCAACACTAAATTATCTTCAGTTCAGGGTTCCCTCTAATTTTTTGGGGGGGTGGGCGGAAAAGTATAGTGTCTGAGCGGCAGTCCCTTTGGGACTGGGCGGCACAGAAATATTAAATGAATGAATGAATGAATGAATGAACGAACAAACAAACAAACAAACAAAAAACCCACCCTGTTTTGCCTCAGAGAATTTCAAAATAAAATACTGTACTGTGTATCTATAACAGTGAGCTCATAATAGGGCTACTCTATCAATATCAAAATGCCACTTAAATAGTTGAGCTAGTTTCAAACTAGATTTTGATTTTCTTTCTCTCTTCCTTACTCCCATTCTTTTTCTTTCTTTTTTCCTTCCTCTCTTTTTTCTATCTGTTTCTCTCTCTTCCTCTCTTACTCTCTCTCTCCTTCCCTCTCACTCTTTCCCTCTCGGCTTCTGGGCAGGTTTGAAAAACTCTGAGTTGATGATGATTTTTAAGTCAGCGATTGCTCACTGCTCAGTTTAGAGGGAAGTATGCTTCAGTTCCCCATCCAGGTTAAGGTTCATCTCACATCCACACACCATAAGTGCAATCACGTGGACCAATCCGCTGCAGGGATTCACTGGCTTCTTCACTTGTTCAGTTGACCTTGGAATCTGTGTAAGGAATGTATGGTGGTTATCAATCTCTCTCTCTCACCCCTCCCGCTTCCCTATCGCTGCTAACTGTGGCAGGCCCAAAGCCTCTAACTTCACATAATGGCTTTGGGCCTGACACAGACATTTTTCTGCCATCATTGCAGCTCTCAGCCAATTTGTAAAACAATATATTTTGTGTTTTGGAAACCTCCAGGTTGTGTGTGTGATTTTGTCTTTCCATGCTGCTCATCCGGCCCATCAGGCAGAACATTATGTACATAGTACGAACAGTAACCATTCAGGTAACATTAAAAAAAACCCTACAAATAGTACTAACCAAGAATAAAACTAATCAAGCTTAGTATATTGTCCAAATACAGCTGTTAAGGCTGTAAGCAGAGGTGAAATGCTCCCGGTTTGCTCTTCCCTGTTGGTCATTGGAGAGCTGGTCACAAAGGCAGTGCAAGGCTCCACTCACCCATCCAGATGCCGCTATGTGGGTTCTTCTGTGCATGCACAGAGAATAAAAGAACCCAAATGGTGGCATCCAGGTGGGTGAGTGGAGCCTTGTGCTGCCTTCACAACCAGCTCTCCTACAACCGACAGGCATGAGCAAACCGGGAGCATTTCACCCCTGGTTGTGAGTAACCTGGTGAGCTTGTAGTCTGAATCACAATACCTGATCCTATGGCCTGCAGAAATACCATAGTCTGACTATAGTCATTTGGAACTTTTTTCTACAACAGTGATAGCAAACCCTTTTTTCCTCAGGTGCTGAAAGAGTGTGTGTACTATTGTGCATGCATGAGTGCCCACACCCACAATTCAATGCCTGGGGAGGGCGAAAACAGCTTCCTCTGTCCCCCAGAGGCCCTCTGGAGGCTGAAAATGGTCTGGTTCCCAATTTCTGGTGGGCCCAGTAGGCTCGTGTTTTGCCCTCCCCAGGCTCCAAAGGCTTTCCTGGACCAGGGGAGGGTAAAAATGCTCTCCCCCATCCCCCTGGAGGCTCTCTCGAAGCCAAAAACACTCCCCCAGAGCCTTGGTGCAAGCCAAAAATCACCTGGCCGGCACACATTTGCATGTTGAAACTGAGCTAAGGCAATGGCTCGTGTGTCAGCAGATAGGGCTCTGTATGCCAACTGTGGCACCAGTGCCATAGGTTTGCCATCACTGTTCTAGAATGTATGTCCTCCATTGTACTTGCAACCAACTGATTGGCTGACTAAAAGTTGAGAAACTGATTGATTGACTAAGTATTGAGAATTTTTCTGTGCTAGAAATTGTACATGCAAAAGCAACAAAGATTTATCACCTTTGTTGCTTCTGTCTGTACTCTTTCTAGCATCTCAACAAATCTGGAGGCTAAATCGTATGAGGAATGATAGAGGGAACTAGATATGTCTAGCCTAAGGCAGAGAAGGACTAGGGGTGACATGATAGCTGTCTTCCAATATTTGAGGGGCTGTCACAAAGAAAAGACGTTTGACTGTTCTCCAAAGCACCTTAGATCAGGACAAGAAATAATGGGATGAGGATCATTAAAGAAAGATTCAACCTATAATTAAGGAGAAATTTCCTATCAAGAGGAATGGCTCACCTCCGGAAGTTGTGTGTACTCCCATCACTGAAGGTTTTCAAGACACTGGACATGCACTTGTATAGAACAATATGCAGCAGAGGTCTTCAAACTTGGCAACTTTAAGACTTGTGGACTTCAACTATGCTATGTTTCAGCTATGCTGGCTGGAGAATTCTGGGAGTTGAAGTCCACAAGTCTTAAAGTTGCCAGGTTTGAAGACCTCTAGCATAGAGTCTTAATTATTAAAGTTTGTTGCATAAAAATAAAAACCAGAAGCACACACAGATGACTTATTCAGCTGGGTTCATAAACTTCTTTATAAACATAGTAACAGATGAATTTACAATAGCATTAGCAGAGTTCTTCTTCAAGTATACACAAGCAGGAGTTAGTTTCATTTCAGCCAAGCACAGAGAATACAAAGTGGGCCGAGAGCCACGCCCAGCTTTAAGCTTAAGTTTTAGTTTCAACTCTCTGCACAGACTCAGAAATGGTTAGCTCCTATTGGCTGACTTAGTTGCTATGCCTATTCATTAGCTGACCTTGTAACCATTGGCTCTCCCAGTTCATGAATATCTTAGCAGGATTGGAGTAAAAGATCTCCAAGATCCCTTCCAACCCTATTATTGTATGTTCTTTATTCTAAATATCCTGGCTGACACCTACTGTATTTATATTTCACTGATGTGGTGGGAGTCTATCCAAGCCAAACCATAAATCACATACAACAAACAACTGCATACAAGTATTTCATCAGATCAGGAGCAAAACATTAAAAGAGGTTATATGGAAGCCTGCAGAGACCATCATAACTGTTCCATGGTTTGGGAAGCCCAGGGGTGAGATGTTTCTATCGGCCCTGCTCCCAGGGACAATCATTCACCCAGCTTGTCACTGTTTCTATCACTGTATTGGCTGCGGAGAGGGGCGGCATACAAATCTAAATATTATTATTATTATTATTATTATTATTATTATTATTATTATTATTATTTTCTCTCCTTCTGGGTCTAATCTGCTCAGCTTCCCAGAGGTAAAAACATGTGGCAGTGACTATTCATCCTAGATTCTTTTTTTGCTTGCAAACAGAAGGCAGAAGACTTGTGGAGTTGTCCCTCACTAGGACACAGGCTTTGCAGATACCCAATAACACTATCTGTGCATGCTAATCCTAAAGCAGACATATCTGCCCATGGCAACTGTTTAGATTCAATCTCTGATGATTTTACAAAGAGAGAAGAAGGAGGGGAGGCAAATCAGTATTTCTGCTTTATTGAAACAGGCTCGCTTTCATTTGAAAGCGTAGAAGACTGGAGCCCTTTGCTTCCATCCAAAGGCTAGAGGTGGGCTAGAAATAAACAAACAAACCAATATCAGCAATAGATCTCCTTGAAAGTATTGTAGGACAGGTCCTCTCCTTTCCTGGCTGTGAGACGATGCCCACGGACTGCCTCATCCTCTTATTTATGTGACTTCTCTACCCCCAGATGGTGGCTTAAAGAAACTTCGAAGTAACATTCGTCGCAGCACCGAAACTGGGATTGCTGTGGAGATGAGAAACAGGGTCACGCGTCAAGGCAGTCGGGAATCAACCGATGGAAGTACTAACAGCAACAGCTCGGATGGCACGTAAGTCTTGCTGTTGGTTAATGCAATCATGGAATAAAGACAATTCACAGAGAATCTAAAAACAAGTGTTCCAATTTTTTTTAAAGGAAAAATATCCTGTTAATATTAGCTGATAGATAAGACTCTCAAAACCCGAAATATCTTTTGGGTACTTTATTGGCCCGTCTCATGTAAAGGGAGGAAGAATACTCTGGGACAAAATGTAGATGGAGCAAAATGAATCTCTTTTCTGCATGTTCTTTCAGGCTATGTCTTTTTCTTCTCACACACTGTCTTTCTCACCCTTTCCTCCAGATTTATTTTTCCCACAACCAAGCTGGGAGCTGAAAGCCAGTTCAGTGACTTCCTAGATGGCCTTGGACCAGCGCAAATTGTAGGGCGACAAACACTGGCGACTCCACCAATGGGTGAGTGAATTTTTGGTAACCAACTCAGCCCTTTTGAGGTTCAGGGTCACTTGATGGAGGAGAATCTCATTTGGATCTTTCTTAACTGACAGTTTCCCTGGGTGCATGTTTTGTGAGGGACTGTGTAGTGTGCACATATATATACTGGGTCCAGGGGCAAGTTCCTTCCTACCAGTGCGCTGCATGTGCATAATGACATTTCATGCATGTGTCCCCTTGCACAATTTTCCTTCTGCGCATGTGCAGAGGGACAATTTTCCTTCTGCACATGTTCAGAGAGCAAAACAAATCACCAAAAAGTAGGATAAAAGATGGAGTCATGCATGGACTGGCAAAAACAGCACCAGAGCCATCATGCACAAATTGCGCAATTGGCGGGCCATGACCAGAGCAGCACACTGGACTGCATCCATAGAAACCTACCTCTGACTGGGCCATAAACTGTGTTTTGCCCCCGTAGTTTAGAAATCATAGTTTATGGCCAAGTGTGTTTTGAACCTGTCTAATTATCTCTAATAAAATCTTCTTCAATGTAAACATGATTCCTGAGGACACCTGGCTGGGGAATTCTGGAAGTTGAAGTCCATACATCTTCATCTGCCAAGGTTCAGAAATATTGCTTCGTACTCTACATTTTTGTAGCAAAACCCTAGTATTGTATGAAATTTGTGACCATAAAGGTTATAAGTCATAATACGAGGGTTATCCAGAAAGTAAGGTTACAAGGCATGTAGCTCCCGTGGAGAATGTTTGCGGGGGAAGTTGATATTACTATCGTGTAACAAGAAGCCAGCGGAAGAGAATGAGCAGTGCCAGTGGGTAGGTCATCAGTAGTGGACTGGCGTTGTGGGGAAGGTTAGAGATGAGCTTCCCCATTCCATTTCCCTCCAAGGGTGAAGTGTGCGCTTTCATACGCTACCTGAATGTTAAGGGCATGAATGCTGCTGTGATGGGTGCCCAAGATTTTTCTCACTGATTGCTGAGTTTTGAATTTTTTGGCTGAAGGAGAATGGGCATGGTGCCACTGCATTGATTGACGTTTGCTCTCTGGAGTATGGTGATAAGCCCAAGTTTCATCTTCTATGACTATACAGTTGAGAAAAGCCTCCCCTTCAACCTTGAAATGGTCAAGAGATTCTCGGGCAGCACTGATTCTATCGATTTTGTGCACTTCAGTAAGCATCTTGAGCACCATTTGCAGTAGTGTTCATGTCCTTAGCATTCAGGTAGCATATTACAGCACACACTTCATACTTGGAGGGAAACAGAAGAACCATTGAACTTACCTGAACAGTCTTCTCAATGCACTGCAAGAAGAGGCCAACATGGGTGATTCTTTAGCCTTAATGACTGAGTTAAAATTAGCATATTAATTATGTCCCATCCTCTAGCTGCCCCAATAGGTCAGTCAATAAAAACGAAGAAATAGTGCAAAGACAAGAACTTTATTAACTATAACAGAACTATTAATTTCACCCCTGGGCCAAAAGGCCAAGAGGGCTTGGACTCACCTTGCAGTGCATCGAGAAGACCTTTCAGGTAAGTTCATTGGTTCTTCTCCACTGCATTGTGAAGGAGAGTCCAACATGGAATATACCCAAGCTTACGGAACCAGGGCAGGAGAAGGCTTGACCAGGGTGCAGGAGCAACGCACACCCCTTGCAGCACTCTACATTCAAATGCCACTTCGGCCAAAGTGTAAGAGTCCAGATGGTAGTGTTTTATGAAGGTTGTGGAGGTGGCCATAGTCGTCGTGCAACAGATGTCTTCAATAGATGCCTGCATGGCCCAAGCAGCTGTGGTGGCCACGCTCTTGGTGGAATGGGCGGTAATGCCAGCAGGAAGTGGAGTAGACTTTGTCCTCTATGCTGTTATTATACAGGAACTAATCCATCAGCTGATTGTCTTAGGTGACACACTTGAACCCATTGATGATGGGAGGAAGGACACAAACAGAGATTCAGTCTTTCTGAATTGTTTTGCATGATGAACATAGATCTTTAAAGCCCTTTGTACTTCAGGTTTGTGCCATCTCAAATCCAATGGGTGTGACCCATGAGTGCAAAAGTCCGGTAAGGTGATGTCTTGAGAGTGATGAAAAACCGTATTGACCTTGGTTAAGAAAGTTGAATCTAGATGTAAGACCACTCTGTCAGAGTGAAATACGCACAGGTCACATCTCACCGATAATGCAGACAACTCTGACACTCCCCTTGCCACCAAAAAGGCCATTTTAAACTATAGCAGTGGCTCTGAGCACCTACAAGACTAAGGGAAGGTCCCAGGTAGGGAAATGATGGACTATCAGCAGACGCAGATTTGATGACCCCCTAAGGAAATCCCTGACTGATGGATGGTGTGAAATGGGTCAAAGGTGATCCGATCTAAGGATGGTAGCTATGGCTGCAACCTGTCTGCGGAGGGTATTGGCGCTAGCCCCTTGTCCAGGCCCATCTGCAAAAAGGCCAGTAACTGAACAACAGAGGAGGACTGGGGAATAATATCTCGAGTCCTGCAGAATTTGCAAAAAGCTGCCCAAGTGGCCTGATAAATCTGAGTGATTGATGGTTGACGCGATGCCTGGATGGCGTTGATGACGTTGTCCGGCAAATGTTATTTCCTCATGTCCCCCTCAAGTGCCACATGACAAGTTTCTACCACTGGCGGTCTTGGGTGGACTACTGACCTGAGTCAGGGAAACTCGGTGACAGGGAATGCGCCATGGAGGGGCGATCGACAAGTCCATGAGATCGGCAAACCACGGGCATCTGGGCCAGTATGGTGTCACCAGTAAGATCTCCACCTTTTCCAGGAGATGAGGCAAACCGGGGGAAATGCATACAGCAGGCCCTCTAGCCAAGGTGAGTGCAATGCATTGATGTGTTCTGCCCCCAGAGATGGAAAATGGGAGAAGAATCTTGGCACTTGGTTGTTGTGATGCATTGCGAACAGGTCCATCTTCAGTCTCCCATACTTGGAGATGATTTCCTGAAAAAGTCTGGGCTCAGACTCCATTCCGCCGAGTTGAGCATTATTTGCCTCAACCAGTCCGCCTGGACGTTTGAGATGTCCGAGATGTGCTCAGCTCGAAGCGAGGCTAGATGTACTTCTGCCCAGGTGAAAAGGGTGTGGGCCTTTTGCATGAGGCGGCCTGATCTTGTTCTCCCCTGATGGTTGACATGGGCATGCGTGGCTATATTGTCTGTCAGGATGAGCATGTGTCATCCTTCCACCAGATGTGCAAAGCTCTGCAGTGCCAGGAAAACTGCCCGGAGTTTCAGAAAGTTGATGTTGATGTCAGAGAGGTCTTCTGGAGTCCAGAATCCCTGGGCCACATGCAAGGTGGAAAGGGCACCCCAGCCCGAGAGACTTGCACCGGTCGTTATGGTCACTTCCTGATGTAACAGGAAAGGGGAACCTCTTTGTAGCACCATGGAGTTCCACCAAGGAAGTACACAACGAACCTCTGCACTGATCGAAACTGGCCATGCGGAGTGACTGGTTCACACCCTCTGGAATGGGAGCAGGAACCATTGCAAAGGTCTGGCGTGGGACAGGAAAGCTAAAGGTACTCTCTTCTGGTGTTGTAGGTAATTTACTATGGTCCTGATTTTTTCCTGACGTTCGGTGGAGAGGTACACCTTGCAAGCCAGTGTGTCGATGTTTGTTGGGTCCAAGTGGCTTTTCTGACAATTGATCACAAAGCCCTGTATTTCTAAGGTTCTTATAGTCTCCGCAAGGTCTATCCGTGCTTGCCGAGAACTCCTGGACAGAATTATAATGTCCTCCAGATACACCATCAGACGTAGTGAGCAAGTTCAGAGATCTTCCGTAAGCACATTGAGGAGTTTTGTGAAAGTTCTTGGGGCCGTTGACAGGCCAAAGGTCATTGTCCTGTATTGGATGTTATAGCCCTCGAAGCAAAAAATGGAGTCTGGATGGGTGTCAACAGACTCAAAGTCAACCCGGATAAGACGGAGTGGCTGTGGGTTTTGCCTCCCAAGGACAATTCCATCTGTCCGTCCATAACCCTGGGGGGGGAATTATTGACCCCCTCAGAGAGGGTCCGTAATTTGGGTGTCCTCAATCCACAGCTCACATTAGAGAACCATCTTTCAGCTGTGGCGAGGGGGACGTTTGCCCAGATTCGCCTGGTGCACCAGTTGCGGCCCTATCTAGACCGGGACTCACTACTCACAGTCACTCATGCCCTCATCACCTCGAGATTCGACTACTCTAATGCTCTCTACATGGGGCTACTCTTGAAAAGTATTCGGAAACTTCAGATCGTGCAGAATGAAGCTGCGAGAGCAATCATGGGCTTCCCCAGGTATACCCATGTTACACCAACACTCCGCAGTCTGCATTGGTTGCTGATCAATTTCCGGTCACAATTCAAAGTTTTGGTTATGACCTGTAAAGCCCCTCATGGCATCGGACCAGAATATCTCCAGGACTGCCTTCTGCCGCACGAATCCCAGCAACCGATTAGGTCCCACAGAGTTGGCCTTCTCCGGGTCCCGTCAACTAAACAATATCATTTGGCGGGTCCCAGAGGAAGAGCCTTCTCTGTGGCGGCCCCGACTCTCTGGAACCAGCTCCCCCCGGAGATTAGAACTGCCCCCACCCTCCTTGCCTTTCGTAAACTCCTTAAAACCCACCTTTGCCACCAGGCATGGGGGAATTGAGATATTTCCCCCGGGCCTATACAATTTATGTATGGTATGTCTGTGTGTATGTCTGCTTAATAACTGGTTTTTTAAAATGTTTTTAAATTATTAGATTTGTCATGAATTGTTTTATTGCTGTTGTGAGCCGCCCCGAGTCTACGGAGAGGGGCGGCATACAAATCTAATAAATAATAATAATAAATAATAATAATATGGTCAGAGTCGGTGAAAAGACGTGTAACTGGTTGTATGTCCACTGATGGGTCAGACTGTTTACTCGCAGTGCCTAAGGCAACCATTTGTTTTGTTCAGCAATATATGGAATCAATGTTCCCTCTAATTTTTTTTCAGTGTGGGTGGAAAAGTATAGTGTCTGAGCAGCAGTCCCTTTGGGACTGGGCGGCATAGAAGAATAAATAAATAAATAAATAAATAAATAAAAAGAAAAAAATCCCTTCTTTTTTATTAAAAGAAATTAATAATAAAACAAAACCAAAATCTATTATTATTAAAACTAAAACAACCAGCAAAAACAAAAACATAACTATTACCGTATATACTCGAGTATAAGCCGACCCGAGTATAAGCCAAGGCACCAATTTTTGCCACAAAAACTGTGAAAACTTATTGACCCGAGTATAAGCCGAGGTTAGAAAATGCAGTGGCTACTGGTAACTTATAAAAATAGAAACCAATAAAATTACATTAATTGAGACATGTTTTAGAATATTTATTTTAAAGAAAACCAGTAAACTAGCTTTAAGCGATCAAGAGATGAATGGGTGAATGAATGGACGGAGGGTGGGAAGGAAGGAAGGAAAGAGGGAAGGGACAGGAACAGAGGAAGGAAGCAAGGAAACTTATGAAAGGGGAGAGTAAGAGAGGAATGAGTGAAGGGAGGGAGGGAGGGAAGAAGGTGGGAAGGAGAAAGAGAAGAAGAAATAGAGGAAGGGAAGGTAAAAGAGAAAGAAAAAGAGCAAGAAAGAAAGAAAGAAAGAAAGAAAGAAAGAAAGAAAGGGAGAAGGGACAGGAACAGAGGAAGGAAGCAAGGAAACTTATGAAAGGGGAGAGTAAGAGAGGAATAAGTGAAGGGAGGGAAGAAGGTGGGAAGGAGAAAGAAAAGAAGAAATAGAGGAAGGGAAGGTAAAAGAGAGAAAGAAAAAGAGCAAGAAAGAAAGAAAGAAAGGGGGAAGGGACAGGAACAGAGGAAGGAAGCAAGGAAACCTATGAAAGGGGAGAGTAAGAGAGGAATGAGTGAAGGGAGGGAGGGAAGAAGGTGGGAAGGAGAAAGAGAAGAAGAAATAGAGGAAGGGAAGGTAAAAGAGAAAGAAAAAGAGCAAGAAAGAAAGAAAGAAAGAAAGAAAGAAAGAAAGAAAGGGGGAAGGGACAGGAACAGAGGAAGGAAGCAAGGAAACCTATGAAAGGGGAGAGTAAGAGGAATGAGTGAAGGGAGGGAGGGAAGAAGGTGGGAAGGAGAAAGAAAAGAAGAAATAGAGGAAGGGAAGGTAAAAGAGAAAGAAAAAGAGCAAGAAAGAAAGAAAGAAAGAAAGAAAGAAAGGGGGAAGGGACAGGAACAGAGGAAGGAAGCAAGGAAACCTATGAAAGGGGAGAGTAAGAGAGGAATGAGTGAAGGGAGGGAGGGAAGAAGGTGGGAAGGAGAAAGAAAAGAAGAAATAGAGGAAGGGAAGGTAAAAGAGAAAGAAAAAGAGCAAGAAAGAAAGAAAGAAAGAAAGAAAGAAAGAAAGAAAGAAAGAAAGGGGGAAGGGACAGGAACAGAGGAAGGAAGCAAGGAAACTTATGAAAGGGGAGAGTAAGAGAGGAATGAGTGAAGGGAGGGCTTTGGAAGCCGCCGAACGCCGTCAGAGGGGCGCGTCAGCGGCGGGAGCCGGACCCGGCCGCCACCCCCCCCACGTAGAAGCCAAGCCCCCCCCCAGCCGAGCCTGGTGGCAAGCTCGCCCCCAACCCCCGAGATCGAGCGCACGAAGAGGCATCTCTCGCCTTCTACCGCTGGCCGCCCGCTCTCTTTCGCCCAGCGCTGCTTTGGAAGGCGCGACGGGAAAGCGCTCCGGCGGTCCGGGCTTCTCCCGCCACGCGCAGCCCAGCAGCGGCGGAGGAAGGCGAATGCGGCTTGGAAGCTGGGAGGGGGGCGGAACGTCTTTGGCCACTTAGCTCTTCCGCCCCCCTCCCAGTTTCCAAACCGCATTCGCCTTCCTCCGCCGCTGCTGGGCTGCGCGTGGCGGGAGAAGCCCGGACAACGCCGGAGCGCTTTCCCGTCGCGCCTTTCAAAGCAGCGCTGGGCGAAAGAGAGCCTTCCTCCGCCGCCGCCAGCCGCGGTTCCGAGTGGGGCTGCACCCTCTCTCTCTTCTTCTCCGCGACTGCCCCGATGGCGTCCGAGGGGGAAAAGGCGAGGGGAAGCCAGCAAGGTGGGGGGGGGGGGGCTCGTGAAGCAGGAATCCACCCCCTGACCTCACCATCGCCTTTTCCCCCTCTCGCACGCCATCGGAGCAGTTGGCTGGCGCCTTTGCTGGAGCCAGGGAAGGGAAGGCACCTGCAAGAAGACAGAAGCTCCAGCTCTAAGAGCAAAGGCAAAGGGCTGGCGTCTTTGCTAGAGCTGGGGAGGAGGCAACTGCCCCACTCTTGCCACAGCCGCTTCGGTTGGAGCGCCCTTTGCCGCCGCACTTTGCCCTTTCCCACACCCGCCCAAGCCAGCAATGTCTGACAGGCTCCCGCGGTGCGCCCTCTTGTGGTGATCCGGCGCCCTCTTGTGGTGACCTGAGTATAAGCCGAGGTCGGGTTTTTCAGCCCATTTTTGGGGCTGAAAAACTCGGCTTATACTCGAGTATATACGGTAATAAAAAAGGTGAGGGCTGGGTTTTTCTCTATCTGTTATTTAAGTGCTTTTACCATCTTCGGAGAGGGGCGACATACAAATCTAAATAATAAATAAATAAATAAATAAATATGCTTTAAATCAAGTGTCTTCCTCTCTCTCACTCTCTCTCACTCCCTTCCTCTCTCTCTCTTTCTTTCTTGCTCTCTCTCACTTTCCCTTCCTCTCTTGTCTCTCCCTTTCTTTCTCTTTCTCTTGCTTTCTTTCTCTCTCTTTCTCTCTCGCTCTCCCCCTCTTGCTCTCTCTTTTTCTCACTTTCTCTCTCCCTCTCTCCTTTCTATCTCACTTTGTCTGTTGCTCTCTCTTTCTCTCTCTCTCTTGTTCTCTTTCTCTCTTTTCTTTCTCTCTCTCTTGCTTTCTCTCACACTCTTTCTCTCTTGTTTTCTTTCTCTCTCTTGCTTTCTCTCTTTCACTCTTTCTCTCTTGTTTTCTCTCTCTCTCTTGCTTTCTCTCTCTTTCACTCTTTCTCTCTTGTTTTTTCTCTCTCTCACACTCTTTCTCTCTTGTTTTCTCTCTCTCTTGCTTTCTTTCTCTTTCTCACACACTTTCTCTCTCTTGTTCTCTCTCTTGCTATCTCTCCCTCTTGCCCCCCTTTCTCTCTCTCTCTCTATCTCTTTCTCTCTCTTCCTTTCTTCTCTGTGGAGGCCGGTGAAGGTTTTTCTTATTTTAAATGTTCCGGGCGGGCTGGCAGGGGGATGGGAAGTGCGCACGCATGCACGCCCAACATTCCAAATCCTGCCTTCGCTGTGAGAAGAACGCCTTCCTCGCCTCTCCTGTAGCCCTTTTGCTGACAGCCTGGGACAAAAGCGCTCTCGGTGAAGGGACTGCAAGTGGGGCCGGCCGAGCATTAGCGGCCAGATGAGGAGGATGAGAAGCTGCTGCAGCCACCCCCAATTCCCCCCTCCCTGGGCGCCTTCCAAAGGTCCCTGGAAAAAGGCAGAAGGTAGCAATGAGGCATGAGGACAAGCAGGCAGCTTGGCGGAGGGGAAGCGCTGAGGGGCTCTCCTCCTTCCCCACCCCGCGCTTCTCTCCCGCCCTGGCTTTTGCTTCACCCTGCGATTTTCCCACAGTTCAAAAAGAGGCAAGAGGTGGCCTGGATGAAATTGCGGGGAAATCGTGGGGCGAAGCGAAAGCCAGGGCGGACTCGCAAAGGCAGGCTTGAACTGCATGAGGAGAAAGAGGCAGAAGGAAAGAAGGCAGTGGGATCCATAGCTCGGTGGGTGTCTCCTCGCGGGACAGAACCCTCTCTCTTTCTCATGGTGCCACCCCATCCTGTGGCTGCTCCCACCATGGCTGCGCGGTCCCGGCGCCCCTGGCTGAGTGTAATCCTGTGGCTGGTCTTGGGCTTCACGGTTGCTTCCTGGTTCCCTCTCCTCCCACACTGTGTCTACCGCCAGCGCCTCCTTCCTTGGGTCAGAGCTGCCGCTTCCCTCTGGGCAGCCCAGCCAGACAGCCATAGAAAGCACCGAGGTTATTGCCGCCGCCTCTGCCTCCACTCAGGGAGCCAGGAGGAGGAATAATAGGAGAAGCTGCAGCCTCCGCCACAGCTGCAGCCACCGCCGCGGTAGGAGCCAAGCCGGGCTCCAATGTTTGTAAAAGTTTCTGCGCCTCCTCTGTGGCCATGATGCTTGGCAGGGAAGGACGCCATGTTCTGCTTTCTTCTGAGGTCGCAGGGGAGGTGGGCGCACGTAACCGCAGCCTACCAGAGCCGGAGAAGCTGGGGGTTTCTCCCCCGTCCACAGCTTGGGAGGGGCAGATCAGCTGTCAGGCAGGGAGAAATGGCGCGGTTTCCTGTGCACTAACTTGAAAAGGGTGTGCCGTCCTTGGAATTTGCCCGCGCCCCAGCTCACAGCACAGCTTAGAGGGAACTATGTACGGAATAATGAAGAGCCCAGTGAAAACAGGTTGCTCTGGAGAAGTACCTTCATCTTTGGACAGGTCGTCCTCTGGGTCAGTGCTAGGTTCCCTCAACCGAAATCATTGTGAAGAGAGTCTTGTAGGGAAGGCAGTGGTGCAGGAACTGACCAAATGTACTTATGAACTGGGCGAGATGGGGCAGGTAATGAATATTGCTGGGCCCCTGCAGTGATGCCCTGGGAATAGGCGGTAGCAATTATGTCCTGAATGGATGGAGACGTGTGCTGCCAAGAGTCTTGGGAGGCGTGCATTCCAGCAGCTGCTAGCGTGAAGGTGGCTGAAGGTGTGTGTGCTCTTTGTAGTCCCTGGAGAGGATGCTGACAAACCTGAGGGTTAGTTAAGGCCAGATCCGGCCTGGTAGGCCTCTCTGTCGGCAGGAACAAAATGGTCTGGCGATCAGGAGATAAATCTCTATCTGTGACAGATCCGCTTATCTTGGGAAGCGCTCTTGGTGAGGCTGCCGGGGCCAGGAGATTCAATGGCTGAGCGGGAGGTAAGGTTGTTAGGGGCAGAGCCTAATTTTGGGCTGCTTCCAGCTGTGCCTCAAGGTCTTTGATCTTTTTCTTGGCCTCCCTCAGGGCAGAGGAGGCCTGTGAATTTTTTGGTTTGGATTTGGGGCCATGTCCCTTATCCTTTATCTTAGGGGTCATGTTGTTGGACCTTTCTGACAGGCTAATCTGAGACTGGTCAGCCATAGGTGCAACAGGATAGCATCACTCACTGAGAGAACTGAGGAAATGCTATGAAACCATGTTTGTGATAAGCACTATGAATTTAAATGGTGTCCCTGTGTGTCAGTGAGGAAAAAACCGCCCACAAAATGGTGGGCGCCACTCTGAGACTTGTCAAAGGACCCTCCAGAGCCTCCATAGGTTGTGGTGCCTCCAAAATCGCAGGCACAACAGCAATCAGGGAAACACTGCCCCCAAATGGCGGGCATGCCTGCTGTGTAAATCACCGATTGTGCCATTCTTATCTGATTGGCTAGCAGCAGTGCGAAAACCCTTAGAAGATTTGCCTCATATCCTGCCCTCTCTGTGTTCCCATTCTCGTACGAGGGAGGTGGCCTTTGAGAGCTTCCCCACCCCCACCCCGGTTCTGCCCACTGCTCTGAGGTGATTTCGGCAGTGATACATGCGACAGGGGAAGGGAGGGGCAACGGCCATCTAGAGGCTTCAAAATGGCGCACGATTCAAATCTCCCTCTCCTCAATCTCCCGATGATGCTTGCAGCTTGTTTGTTTGGTCACTGGGCCAAAAGGGTATGACCGCACAGGATAGGGACCCCACCCACGTGACTCCCTGTGCCAAGGCAATACTCCAGAGCAGTAGTGGCCCTAATGGGGATGAATGGTGAGGGCGATACCCGTGGAGGGCAGAGGCCCAGACTCCAGGAGATGGTAGGATATCTTCTATCCATCTTCTTTTACCTGTTAAGAAAGGAAAAACAAATTTTATTAACTAAGAAAAAAATACAATAAGTTAGGATAGAAAACTCATATGTCCCTGCATTATGACTGAGTTTTTAAGACTGACCTATTGGGGCAGCTAGAGGGTGGGACATAATTAATATGCTAATTTTAACTCAGTCCCTACCAATAAGGCTGAAGAATCACCCATGTTGGACTCTCCTTTGCAGTGCACTGGAGAATGAGGATGCTCATCTCTAACCTTCACCACAATGCCAGTCAATGATCTACTGATCACTGGCACTGCTTGTTCTCTTCTGCTGGTTTCCTGCTACACAATAGTAATACCAACTCCCTCCACGAACATTCCCTGCGAGAGCTATGTGCCTTGTAACCTTACTTTCCGGATAGCCTGCGTAGAATCTATATAAGTCCTTGAAAATGTTCCTGCCTAATATTTGAATAAATTTGACATGAGTCAGGTTTGGCCATCTGCAAATTTCAGAATTGAAGTGGGATTCAGGTTGTTAAAGTTGCTTCAGTGTATGCACAATATTCTAGGACTATTTTTGATTCATCTTTCTATGTTAATAGATCAAGGTAAATTGTAATTAATTTTCCATGTTCATTTAAGGAGAACATAATTCATTTTGGTAAAAACTCATGGATAAAGAATCTGGGATTCCCCAGGTGCTATTGAATTTATTTATTTATTTCTATTTATGAGTTAAATTTTTAGGCTTTCTGTTTTTCTTACCATGTTTCTTAGATTTTCTGGAATGTACAATTCAGCAATATTTGGAGAATCCTAACATCTCCTTCACAATTCCATGATTTCCATAACTTAAGAAAGGTCTCCTAATATAGATCTATCACAAAACATTAAGATGAGCCAAGATACCGCAATCACACATGGAAATGGGGTAGGGCATTGGTGTGAAGGGCAAAAGGCTATTCTTTATTATATAAAAAAAAATCCACTGAAGTTTGAAAGACAGTTTTCAAAAAGCTTATTAAAGATGGATGCACACCAACTGTTTTGGGACTTTTTTAAAAAAAGAATACTTTTCTTCCTTTCATGCTGTTTTTCCCTCTTCATTTTACACAATCACATGTAGACAGCACAAAACTCTTGAGTTTTGTCCATGCTGACTTTATTGCTGCTTCCTAGGCGATGTCCATATTGCGATGATTGACCGGAATGGACAGCTAGAAGTGGAAGTGATAGAAGCCCGAGACCTCACGCCCAAACTAGCTGCCAAATCTTTTCCTTGTAAGTAATCCCTTCCCGATAAGACTGAACAGAAATAAAATGAAAAGCTGCCTGGAACAAGTCTTGGTATTTATAGAAAATCAATCGTCTAATTTATGTCTGTTCTTAATAAAATTGAATGGGCCCAAAGACGGGCTACAAAAATGGTGGAAGGTCTTAAGCATAAAACATATCAGGAAAGACTTAATGAACTCAATCTGTATAGTCTAGAGGACAGAAGGGAAAGGGGGGACATGATCAAATGATTTAAATATGTTAAAGGGTTAAATAAGGTTCAGGAGGGAAGTGTTTTTAATAGGAAAGGGAACACAAGAACAAGGGGGCACAATCAGATGTTAGTTGGGGAAAGATAAGAAGCAACGTGAGAAAATATTATTTTAAGGAAGGGTAGTAGATGCTTGGAACAAACTTCTGGAAGACCTGGTTGGTAAATCCACAGTAACTGAATTGAAACATGCGTGGGATAAACATATATCCATCGTAAGATAAAATACAGGAAATAGTATTAGATGAACCATAAGGTCTTTTTTCTGCTGTCAATTGTCTATGTTTCTATGTTTCTTTAAAATACTACAGATGTACATTCACACAATCGACCTAAAAAGAGTCTAAGCAAATTAACATGTTATGAAGTCAATTCAAACTTTTTAAACATTCAGAAGCTAATACAGAGGCTACCTGCTTTTGATGGGGTGTTACCCCAAACAAGAAGTAGATTGAAAATTCCTTCCCTGTCAAAAGAGACTCACTTCTAGCCCTTTACACAGATCATGCAGGAGAAACTGGTAAAGTAATTTGAAGATCACCTTAGAGAGGGGTGCTTTACACCCCTCTCCAAGCGGTTTACAGAGCCTCCAATAATCTGGATCCTCATTTTACTGATCTCAGAAGGATGGAAGGTTGAGTCAACCTTGAACTGCTCAGAATTGAATTCCCAGATACAAATGGAGTTCCCATTTTAACACACAGAAGTAACTAAAATCCTTTTCTACAATAAATCAGAAATACTTGTATCTTTGTGTGCCTACTTGTTATACTCCTGTTTAGTGGGTTGAAGCCCTATACACTGCTACCCTGTTCACTCCAAAATAAGACATCCCCTGATAATAAGCCCAATCGGCAAAGCACTTATTTCAGGGTTCAAAAAAATAGAAGACAGGCTCTTATTTTCAAGGAAACACAATATTGGTATATCCATATTATATTGAATTTGGAATACTGGATTAACTTGGCATTTAATATAATAGATAATTGCATTAAAATATATTTAATCACATATATTATTAATAAAATATCTATGGCCTTGGACTGAGAACTTATTCTTAAATCCAATAAATTTGATTTCAGTTTCTTGGCACATCCAGGTAGCCCTTGAGATATGACCATAGCTGAATTTAGCAATTACAGTTACAAATCAGGACAGTCATAGAATGGGTCACCATGTTACCAAGCCAAATTTTATGACTTTTTTTACATTAGTGACACCATGGTCATTAAGCAAGCCCATTGTTTATTACAGGGCATCTTTTTTTGTTGTTGCCAGAACCAGAAGCAAAATCTAATTTCTGGTGAAATCATTGTAAATCACAGTCACGTGACCAAGGAATGCTGCAAATGTCCAAGTACCTCAAGTGAGGTCACATGACCGCAAGGGAAGCCCAACATCAGAATTTTGAAACTGGATTTGTGGTAACTTACAGTAGAATGATTGCTAAGCATTGTAATAAGTTGAGGAATACCAGTAGAGCAAAGGTCTTCAAATTTGGCAACTTTAAGACTTGTGGAGTTGAAGTTCACAAGTCTTAAAAGTTGCCAAGTTTGAAGACCCCTGCTGTAGAGGGTTTTGCCAGACAAAAATGTTATTGCAAGAATTAAAGCATTCTTGAAGGGTCCTTGATGATCTCTGAGCCTGATTGTTTTCTTGTGGAATGTTTCATTACCCAAACTAGATAACATGTTCAGTAACTACCATAGTACTTATGATATTATCGAGTCAAATAATGAAACCTCTGCAAGAAAACAACCAAGCTCAGAGAGCATCAACCCTGTAGCTCACAGTTGAAATGAGACTCCCCATTTCAACCGTGAGCTACAAATATTCTCTTTTATTGGCAAAGCAGCCTTGCTATGAATGCACGCATATTACTTCTCCAGATGCATCTAGTAAAACATTGAAAACATCTCAGCCTGGGGCAAAATAGCTATTATTAATCTCCCTGCCTTTCCCTCTCTCTGCCAATACAGCCACGTACGTTAAGGTGTATCTGCTGGAAAATGGAGCTTGCTTGGCCAAGAAGAAAACAAAGAGCGTCAAGAAGAACTTTGACCCACTCTACCAGCAGGCCCTTCTGTTTGATGAGGGCCCTCAGGGTAAAATGCTACAGGTGAATGCTTTCCTCGTCTCTTTGAAGAGTAAGAGGATCCTCCTTCTGCCCACATGCCTTTCAAAGCCATAATTCAGCCACAGGCCTACTGAGATGCCCTCACAGCAGTCCCCTCATGTCCCCATGGGAGAGAACCCTCTGCCAAGTTTTCGACAGGCAACCTGTATAGGTCCAGTAGAAATTCTGGTAACTATTAAGAAGATAATCTGTACGGCTACAGGAGAGATTCCTGTTGGGTTTGTCCTCTGAAAAGGGTCTCTGGTGTCCTCATCAGAAATAAGATTTTAGCTGCTTTCATCTGAAGAACTTGTATAGTTCCCACGAGAGGTTCTGAAGGTCCCAGTAGGGAGGTTGAATGCTATGAAGATACAGTACTTGAAATTGAAGAAGATGGTTACCATGAATTGCCTCGACTATTGACTTTAAAATCTAATTTTCTGTGAAGTCCCAATTTAAATAAAAATGGAGATGTTTGGCTTCAGAAAGATGCTGAGTTCAAAGTTCAATTAGGCAGTTAAAAATGAGGAATAAATGGCCTTTCAGGTACTGTATTGCTAAGGAAAACTTCCAAAAATCAAGGGAGGTATTGTTCAGTGCTAAACAGGGAAAAACACAGGTTCCACAATATTGAAGAAGGAAATAATAATTGGTTGGAGAATCAGGAAAATATTTCCGTGAAATCTTAATTGAAATCTCGGTGTAAGCAAGATTTTTATTTTGAGCAATGGGATTTCATAGGATTGGTTGTATGGTGTCCAGAGTCACTTTATGTGAATTGAATGGCCATGTATATTTGATTATTAAATAAATAAAATGAATAAAAGACAACTGTCCATAAATTATGAGCTGTTAAAGGCATGGGAGTTAAAAATTATTGACTAATTTTGGGTTGAAAGAACAATTTATGATATACTTATTTTCCATCTCTCCCCTTTCAGGATCTCAATTAGGGAAAGCCAAAAATGACAGATCTGATTCTAGATTTCAGAGGAGAGTAAAAGGCAGATTCCTAATAACTCCCACTGTTGCAGAACTTTAAGATAATATTAAAAGGATACCAGAATCATGGTGCTTCTCAATTGATCAATTTTAATGCTCCTTCTGGCTTCGTACACTGACTAAAAACTGATGCTATAGGGGACAATTTTTACAACTAACTGCACTTAGTTCGGTTATGTGGATGCATTCACACAAATCTTTAAATTGAAGAAGCATGTCAGGGTATTTTCAAACCATTCATCATTTTTAAATAGCTCCTAGGACTACCAGTCAAAAGGCATTTTAATATCCCTTAAAAACTGTGATCCACATCAATTAAGCAAGTGCATATATTTTCCCATTTCCAGGATAGTCAATGATTGACAGAATGCAAAGTTAACTTTTTAAAGGCTGCAAGGTTTATGCTAATCAGTTTAAAGGAATATCTTCGAGAGGCAAAATAGACCACTCCCTATCATATTTAAGAATAACTTTTGGAACCGAAAGAATAGAATAGGATAGCATAGGATAGAATAGAATAGAATGGTACCTTTACTTACGAACTTAATTCGTTCTGTGACCAGGCTAGAAAGGTTCGTAAGAAGCAGAAATTTTCTGATAGGAATCAATGTAAAAGTGAATAATGTGTGCAAACTCATTAGAAAAATCCAAAACTTTAGAAGCAAGGCAAATGGAGGGGAGGGGCAGCAAAAGGGGACTTATGGAGGAAGAAAGTGTGTGTGTGCTTGGACAAGAAGTGAAAGGGGGCAGATGGATGCCTTGCTTCCTTCATATGTCCCCTTTCACTGCCTCTCCAAGCACCCCGCTAGCCTTGCTTTATCCACCCGCCACTCCAGGGCGGCTGCAGAGAGCTCCTCGGACGTACCATTTTCTAGCAGAAGTGATGGTGGTGTGGGGACCCAGCATGGCAAAGCCTGGCTCCAGTTCCCATGCGATCATTGGAGCCAGCAGCAGCAGCCAAGAGAGAAGCGAGGCTTCATAAATTTAAAATGGTTTGTGAGTAGAAAAAGCCTTGAACACCCAGTTCCTACCTCGAAAAGTTTGTACGTAGAGATGTTCATAAGTAGAGATACCACTGTAGAATAGAATAGAATGGAATAGAATGGAATAGAATAGAATAGAATTCTTTATTGGCCAATTGTGATACACAAGGAATTTGTCTTTGGGGCATATGCTCTTAGTGTGCATAAAAGAAAAGATACAAAGAAAAGAAAAGAAAGGTTAGTTAACATAAGCAGGACTAGGCTGTTAATGATTTATATAGTATGAAGAACCAAGCTGTTAGCCAAAAACAGAAACGACCCCAAGGATTATTTATGGGAGGTTGATAAAGGCCTCCTTGCTTTCTACTTGACCCTCTTAAGGTATTCTACTCTTCTGCTTCTCCTTTCTTGGATTCTCTTGATAATTCAGTTTGTCTTACTTTTTCCCTTTAGGTGATTGTCTGGGGAGATTATGGTCGCATGGACCACAAGTGCTTCATGGGAATGGCTCAGATTGTCCTAGATGAGCTGGACCTGTCTAGTGTAGTGACAGGTTGGTATAAGCTCTTTCCCACTTCCTCATTGGCAGACTCCACCATTGGATCCCTTACTCGTCGCCTTTCTCAGTCTTCACTAGAGAGTTCAATAAGCCCTTCTTGCCCTTAAAGAAGACAATACTCAACAACAGAGAATGCCTTGTTCTACCACGGCTTCCGGTAGCATGGTTTGTAAATATTCCATGTCTTTTCCTCCCATCACCCTTTCTTCTTCTCCTTTTCCTCCTCCTCCTCCTCCTCCTCCTCCTCCAAGAAGAGAAAACTGTTCCGGTGACTTTAAACATGTCTGACCCTCCAACTCTGGATGAACAAAGTAGGAGAAATCCAGAAGGTGACGGGGGAGGAATTGGAAGGGAAAGAAAAGAAACACGTATTAAGGGAAAAACAACAACAATTTGATTTTAAAATTGCCAGTTTCAAGACTGTTACATGATCAACCCAAAGAAAACGGTCTGTGAAAAGGAGTAAACTGTTTCTCATGTTTGAAACATCTTAGACAGAATCTCAACCACTAAACCCACTTCAAAAGAGCATGTTAGGTTTTCTTTCTTTCTCAATCCTGTTTTCTTTTGGCATCTCTGGATTTGGCTTGTTCGCCTAGTGTTTCTTTAAAAAAAACAAAAGAAGGGGGGAAAAGTGGAATGCGGCCACTGCTAACAATTTTTTTTAAAGGAATGTAGCATTTTCAGACCTTATGTAGCTTGCCATGTGCTTAATGGATTCCTCTGCAATATTTGTATAGTACGGCCTTCTTCCCACCCAGCAGGAACTGTCAACATTTCACTTCCTGCTTATATCCTGGGTTTCAAATCCTGAAGAAAGCAATTTTGTTTGTGTTGCATATCTGGAGAAGAATAGGAGGATCGGCCAAAGGTGCAGAAGAAGAAAGAGCTCCAAAGGGTGCATTTGACTGTTAACTTCAAATAATATTAAGACTCATGTTTTTTGCTTTGTTATGCTTAGAAAAATTTAATTGTGTCTCCTCCTTCAGACACTCCTGCTTTAGATACCAGATCCTTGATGCTACTTTAGCAAGCCATATGCAAAGAACTGAAATGGGGCCATTATTCCGTTTTATCCTCATTGTGTCTGAAATGATTTGTAGCCCAAAAGGCAAGATAGCAAACCAAACAAATTTTCAAGCAGAAGATGAAACGTAACAAGAAGATATGTACTGGGCCAATGTGGAAGCCCTTCAAAACTTCATAGGATTTCTCAAAAGGTTGAGTACGGAGTCTCTCCATTTATTAACTGTTTTCAATTTAATCCAACCAGGCTGCAATCCTAAACCAACTAATCTGTTTTTTTTTAAAAAAATCAAACATTTGATGGAATTTTGCTTCTGTGTAAACCTGCATAGGATGGATTATTGGTTGTATGAATGTGTTTTATGTAGCAATCTGGTCTCTTGGTGATGACCAGTTCCCGTAGCAAAATTGAGAATTACAGAAGTTTTTCATGAAGGTGCCTACTAAAATTTGTTGCAAATACTCAGGGGAGATACTACTGAAAACCACAATTTCTTTATTGTTCCTGTTATTTTTAATTTTTTTCCATGGACTATAGGGACAGTAAAAAGCTGACGGATTGAGTGTTGAAGTGGCAGCATTCTGAAAGCTACTGATTTGTTTCTGAATACTAGACAGCCTTGGAAATAGCTCTTAAATTGAAATGCTACAGTTGGCAAAGAACTCCTTTTAGCTATCCACACTTCATTTTAACTGAAGGTTAAGAAACTGTTTTACTTCTTAGGTGTATTATATAGGTAAAATAAACATGGGTTCTTCTCTAACTCTAGCTAGGATGAAACACAAGGGAAGTTCTCAAGAAGGAAATAAAACCGACAGCATTTAATTTTCTTCCTTACAAGGATGACAAATTTCCAGAGTATGTGTTGATGGGAATCCTGTCACACCCGTCAAAAAAGCATATGTAAATATATTAGTAACTTATTTCAGCAACATTAACCTGCAGCAATTTTTTGGATATGGAATTTCTGTAGCCGTACAATTTCACCAGACCAAACCCATCTACAGGTATCAAAGCAGGGAGCTGAGCTGATGACGCTATCTTGGCCTTGTTCTTCTTGAACACACAACTTTCTGTTGCTCTCTACATGTATGGTCTGTTGTGACATTTTCCAGAATAAGCAATATATTGGTTTTGAGTTCACACCTGAGACATGCTGTCTTGTTCACTTTTGAATGTTTTTTCTTGGCAAAAAGACAGAAAAGGTGCCATCTGGCATTCCCCTCTAAACCAACAAATGTTGCCTAGTATGACCGCATCCTGAATCTGAGTTTGAATAAATGCAATTCTCAAAAGTTTTTTTTTTTAAAAATGCAAAGCAGAACTAACTCAAAGTTTGCCTCTAATGACAAAAATGGGGTCAATTGCTCAGTCGTCTGTCTTGCAGAAAATCGAGGACTGCTTTCAAAGTAGAAAAATTATGAAAGCCTTGTGATGGTTCATCTTGTTGAATCAGCACAATTTGCCCTATCAAATACAGTTTTGAGTGAATAGCAGGACTGTGCCTCCTTCCTCAACTTGTGTCTCTGAGATTTGAGGAGCTAATGTGACAATTCTTCTAAAGGATACTACTTAGCACAACAATTATTTAAAATATAAGCAAAGGAAGCCAGTAAAGATTTTATGCAACTGATGACAGGCTTCTTTCTCCAGAAGGGGCTCAGCTTTGAAGAAGTGGCAGAAAATGAGTCCATGAAGTGCCTGAAGAAAGTACAACTGTCAGGGCAAGTAGAAGCTTGCCCTGGTCCAAGAAATCCTGCCGCAGAAAGAGCAGCTACTGTCAATGAAGTGCACAAGTCCACTCTTCTTCTGGTTCCTGAACCAAGAAGAGTCCTTCAAAGACCAACCACATTCTTGAGACTGAAGTTTTGCTTATCCAAGGATCCTTGCACATTTCCCCAGATAGTTGGCAACTCAGGCAGCAATTCAACCCTTTTCTCTAAAGCATAGAAGCATCGTTTGAACAATCCCCAGTGCTCCAGACAATTGCTTTACAGCCCCCAAGCTTGCCATGAACCCAGAATCTCTGGGGTCTGGTTTCCTACCTCGACCTTAGACCTCTCTGGATATCTGCTTGTAATCATCTCTTTGGCTTGGACTTGTTTTGTCATTTCCAGTGTCTTGATTGCTGACCCTCAAAACAGTCTGTGCTTGTAAGGTCTTGAATTGTGTTTCATATTAGCTAAGCAGCTCCTGGAAAATATTTCATTGCTAGCTTCAAGCCGTGGTCTACACTGAACAGTGCTTGCTTAGCAAGTCACACTAGTTGAAAAAATACACCTAGGCAAATAGGCAAGACGATGCATTATGGAAAGGTTTGTATAATGAAGCCCATGGTATAAAAGAACATGGATCAGACACTGCCACATCTGGAGACATCTCACCTACTTTAGATAAGGCACCATTGGTCTGAAAGACTGGAACAAGATAGCAGGGAAATAGAAATAGAAATCAGATTAATTCTGTTCCCCGTGTAGTGAAGTTAATGTACTAGGGATTTTTAAACAGCTTCAGTATTTTTATAATGGTTCAGACAAGAGAGATATGATGTGATCCTAAGAATAGCATGCATGTTATTGCAGTCAGGCAGATATTGAAAGTACACTTGGAACTTCTACGACATTTCACCTGCTTTTATAAATCCAGCACTGGAGGACAGAGCTATAAGATGAACGTCCCAACATAAGAACTACAAATCTACATGAAATGTGGAATTAGCCCATTTCCATCTCAATAGAAAGTTTTGAATTTGTCCACCAGCCCACAATCAGTTTGATAAAACCACAAATTATTATCACAGCCAGGGGCTTATGGTAGAGAGATGATGAGACCTCAAATAGAGCTTCGTGTCTAAAAACTGCTCCCCAAAACTGAAATGCATTTCATGAGAACAGAAAAAGAGAGAAAGCAACTAATTCCAGGCCATTAAAGGAGCTTTAGGTTTTTATTCCATAAGCATCAATTCTCTGATAGTTGATAGTAACTCTCACTCAAGAAGATTTGATGAGAGCAAAAGTCCCAGTGAGGAATCACAAATGCCTTAGAATGTGTCTAAGAAAGACTACTCTGGATCTCGGTTTTTCTATTTGAATTCTAATGAATTCTCTGCACAATAAATAATCCCAATGATAAAACGTAAAAAAAAATCCTGTTGAAATGTCAGCTATTTAAAAAAAATATTGGGGTGAAATACTGTAGTTATATCCCAAGATATAACTTATATTGGCTTCAAATTGAGTATATCCAGAGCAGGGGTCTCTAACCTTGGTGACTTTAAAATTTATGGACTTCAATTCCCAGAATTCCTCAGCCAGTGTACTGTACTTTCATCAGCAAAGCTGGCTGAGGAATTCTGGGAGTTGAAGTCCATAAGTCTTAAAATTGCCAAGGTAGGAGACCTCTGATCCAGAAGACGTTTATATCTCACAATCTGCATTTTGAAGTGGACCACTGGCATTGCCACATTTCTGGAGGATGCTGTTTTTCACCCTCTAATATTGCTTCCTTGTCTTCTATTTTATCTGACAGGAATCAATGAAATTTTGTTTTATTTATCTGGCATATTTACATCCCATTTTTCATCCATCGT
Organism: Erythrolamprus reginae; assembly: GCF_031021105.1. NCBI lineage: Eukaryota > Metazoa > Chordata > Lepidosauria > Squamata > Dipsadidae > Erythrolamprus > Erythrolamprus reginae. The sequence goes on along the minus strand of NW_027248495.1, from coordinate 124,723 downwards.
GGAATTCAAAGTGGTATATATAAATTTGCCAAGCCCCAACAAACCGTTCATTTTACCAAAGGGGCTGTTTCATATACATTATTGTCAAGAAAGGGCAGGAAAGTTGGAAAACAGGTCCTGTTTCCATTTAAAGGTTTGCCTCTGAGCACTATTTACCAGAATTATTAAATGGATGGAACCTGATCCAAATGGAACAAGAAATCTGGTGAATTGTACACTTTGAATTTTAATCCACAATAATTCAGTGCAGAATAAGAGTTAATAATAACAAACCGCCAGCTAAAATGGAGAAACAAGCTACACAATATTGGGATCCAGATAGAATTTGCTAAAGAAACTGCTCATTTTGGGGGGTAGGGGTGGGGGTGGACAGGAGGGGGGGGGGAAATGGACTTTTTCCAATACAAAAGGCAATTTAATCCAATTTACAATAGACATGCATGATAGATTCAATACTGCCATCTGCTGGCAAAGGCGAGACTAAAAAGGAGCAGCTCCCATCATAAAAGCATCCTAAACCTTGATTCATGCAACCGGAGGCTTCACATTAAGTAGAGTTAAAGAATGAAGAAATTGATCATTTTTCTGCACAGTCTATGAACTGAAATATATTAACGCTGATTAAGGATGCAAGATAAGCTGCAAATTGTTGGTTGTATACCTCATGATTTTATAACTAATATGTTGTGATTTGTTTTGTCTGTTAGTCTAGTAGAAGAGGATGGTAAGGGAGAGGGATGGTAGGACTCTACTAGCACATCTCTTTTCTTTTGGCCTTCTCCTTTAGCATGGAAAGGAATTAATGTGGGAGAACTACTCCAGTATTGGGTGTTTATTTTAAATAATACATATGTATTTAAAAAATTAAATACAAAGTTAAACTCAAAGCAGAAATAAAACAAAATCATAGCTAGAACAGGGCTAGATTCTTAAGGATACAATATGGAGAGAAGATAATAGGTAGTAGAAAAGCTTATTGATTTCCAACTGTTCAAACAATTAAGTTGGATCGATTTTTATGAGAATCTCCCATTCTGTACCTGGTGATTCTGGGAAATTGAGTCTCAATACCCCTGGGATTCTCCAGGGTACAGGTAGTTCTGATCTATAACATGATAAATAGCCAAGGCTATTTATTTTGTCCCAGCATTTTCCATAAGGAAAAGTGTGCATAGTTACAAAAGGTATTCTGAGGTCTGCTGTTCTCAGGGGATGCAATACTGTTGCACTCTTAAAGATGTGGGATTAAAATGAGAATACAAGATGATTAAAGTGCAATAGAGCAAGGGTACTCCAACCTTGGGACTTTAATAGAGAAAGGGATCCTGGGCTGAGCTTTTGAATGTCTCTCACCTGAAATTAGTGGAATGTCCCTCATCTGAAACCCCCAACCCCAAATTACAGAATATTGTTGCCTGTCCTGTAGCTTTTAAAGGGGAAAAATAGTATATTTTAAATAAAAAAACCTTTTGGAGAGGATGACTGAGAAAAGAGTTGTGTGTGTGGAGGTGGTACTGATTTTATGCCACTGGTTAGGCAGGGGTAGGGGAAGGAGGATATGTGTTTCACTGGACAACCTTGTCTCTGTTTGAGGTTCTTGGGATGCGCTGACCATCATGCTGATTTGGAATTCCAGTCCTAAGACACCAATGGGATGAGATAAGTTTGGGGAAGATAAGACTAACCATTCCAGTTACTGTTGGTATGAAGGATCTGTATTTTGTAATTGTGGTAAAGATGTTGAAGCGATGTTCTCCCGATGCCAGAGTACTTCTCACTTGGAGTGTGGGTGCAATAGGCTGTCTTGAGTTGGACTATCTGGCTCATTGGATAGCAAACCCCTCTGGATCATAGCACTTTTGATGTTGGTGGCCTTGTTGGTGTTTTCCTTTTAAAATATAAGGGCTTATATGTTTTCGTGTTAACAATGGATAACTTTCTTCTCCCCACCAATTAGTTCTTCCAATGTCCTCCTTTCCCCCAAAAAGAAATATTGAACAAAGCAGCTTATTGTTCACTGTGACATTGTGAAATTAATCCCCAGAGACGGTCACTAGAAACTGGAGGCAATGCTACCTCTAAATTTTGTTTGGCCTGGAGCCATTCTGGAACTGAATTCTTAATAGGAGCTTAAGATGTATTTGTATTTATTTATTTGGGGTAATTTATATCTAGACTTTCTCCTAAAAACATGGTTAATAAGGCAGCAAGCAAAAGCTTTATAGAATAAAATGAAAAATATTGATATGCAGTAGAGGTAATTTAAAACTTGACTTGGAAGCTTAAGTTCATTGTCCTGTTTTAAAAAGATCTACCTGGCAAGAAGAATCAAATAATTCAGCTATTATTGGCTGAAAGGGAATGTTCTCATTTACATATTGAAAACACATCTTTATAGTAGCCTTTCAGAACATAAGACCCCAAATGATACAGAATACAAATCAGACCATAAAAATTTAAAAATATCAGTTAAGTAACATCAGTGAAAGGACAGGCTTGGGAAGAAAAGTTAATTCATAGAACTCCTTGAAACCATCAATATAAATAGCTTCTAAAAGCATTGTGAAAAAGAAACAATATATGTCAGAGATCTTCAAACTTGGCAACTTTCAGACTTGTGTACTTCAACTCCCAGAATTCTTCAGCCAGCTATGCTGGGACTTGAATTCTGGTAGTTGAAGTCTTCAAGTCTTCGAGTTACCAAGTTTGAAGACCTCTGATGTATGTAGTATGGCAAGATTTTAAAAGGTATATGGGGGCTTCTCTGGTTTTCGTTAGAAAGACTTCAAATCTGGATGGTCATCCCAATAGTGCTTTTCTAAAAGGCAACTGGACTTTCTTCTTTCTTTAAAAATGTTTTGTTTCTCACCCAAGAAGCTTCTTTGGTTCTAACTAGCATCTTGGATGAGAAGCAAAAAATTTTTTTTAAAAAAATTAAAAAATAAACATCAAGAAAGCCCAGTTACCTTTTGGAAAATCCTTGGAATAACCATGGCTTGGATGATTGAGAATCTCAGCCGACCATCTGGGTGGTCAGTCATATAAAAGATTTCCCCACACAGCAAAGACACATTTATTATGACTTCTTGGATTAAAACCAGCATTCTTGAGCGGAGTTTGGAGAGTGACAGGCAAGGTAGATGGCTCTATTCTAGATCCCTGAAGTAGCTTTACTTGCTAAGTTATCTTCAAGGCTTGTTCTAGTGATAGGGATGGATGGGGATGGGGGATGGGGGCTAAACATTTTACCCATCTGACCCAATTTTGTTTAGAAGTCAGTTCTAAATTACTAATCTCTGTGTTCCTCTCTGTGAACACAGTAATCAGGGATCTTGTCATGTTGAAGAATATCAACATAATGGATTGTGGAGTCCTTGGTAGCCTCTGAATTTAAGCTGTCTTCTTGAAGATGTTTAATTTATCCAACTAGGTAACATCTTCAGTGTTGTTAATTTATCCAACTAGGTAACATCTTCAATGTTGTTCACTGAAGATGTTAGCTAGTAAGTAATGGAATGTCTACAAGAAAACAACCAAGTTCAGAGACCACCAAGAAGACCTCCACAGAAGAATATGGTAAGGGTGTGAAGTAATCCTAGAAAAAAAGGAGTAATTGCAAAACAGTAATTAGATGTTGTGGTAAACTTGATCAAAGTATAGCTAAGGTTTCTAAACTAGGGTTTTTGTTCAAAGGATTAAATCAAGGTTATCCAAGCCAACCAATTATTTTATTAGCCTGCCTTCTTACTGGACTCCCAAGATTATAGCATGATCTTAGTTTTAAGTAGCAGATTTTCTGAGAGAAATATGAATGGGGAATCAGAATAAGAATCTCAAAACCTCTAGTCACACTGAGCACAAGGGGATGTCTTGCAATGGGCAGTGGAGAGAAGAGTTACTAATGGACCAACACACAGACACACACACACACACACACACACACACAATTTTATACCGTGCTCTGTAATGTTTTCTATGTGGTGTGGTCTTTCCTAAATGTAAAACTCTTGTATTTTTCTGTGGATTTATATATGCAGCAGGACTGACAGCTTTGAGGGTGCACGCTCAATTTTGTAAATTATTCTTGACAAGATTTTTCCCCTCTTTCCAAAGGAGACAAGATGCATTTTAAAAAGAAAAAAAAGAAAAAAAGAAATAAAAGTTAATGTTACTCCATTTGGCTTGTTACATGCATGTACAGTATTTGGATAGCAAGTAAAGATAATTAAAGCCAGTTTTGAAAACTGTTTTGATTGTTTTCAAATGTGTTACCATCACTGGTTTTTAACCATGATGTTTCATGCACACATGCACAACACGTAAGTGTACTATAGCTGAGTTTCTGTTGTGTGTATGCGTACTTGATTTTGATAGGAGTGTGTCTTGTTTGCATCATTCATCTGAATACAAGGAGGAGAATATAATTGTTATCCAGGACACTCTAACCACTAAAAGTATAATTAGCAGCTTGCTGAAGGTATGAAATGTCTAAGAGATCTTGACTATGGATTTGCCACAGCTGCAACACCCAGAAATTTTGACTTTCCATATTTTTTGGAGTATAAGATGCACCATAGTTTTGTGGGAGGAAAATAGGGGAAAAACATCTACCTACTGGGTATTCATCTGGCTAGCGTCCTTAGTCTGGGCAGCTTCAGCACATTATTTTATCCCCTGGTTAGGGCTGGGGAAAAAAAATCAACTTTGGAGGGAGTAGCAATGAAAACAAGCCTGCAAAGACTTAGGGCTGGAGTAGCAATGAAAAAATCCAGCAAGCCGGGAAGATCATTAGTATTTCCTTAGGGCTGGATAAAAAGCTTTGAAAAAGCTATATTGTGAGTATAAGATGCACTCAAATTTTCAGCCTCTTTTAGGGGGGAAAGTGCGTCTTATATTCTGAAAAATATGGTAATTTTCAGCGATAGCCGTGTTTCCCACAAAGCTGCATTTGGCATAGGGAGGTGATTACTTTGGGTTACATTGGTGATTCTCAACCTGATTCATTTTAAAATGTATGGACTTCAATTCTCAGAATTCCCCAGCCAGCATGCTAGCTGGGGAAGACTGGGAGCTGAAGTCTATACATATTAAAGTGGATCAGTCTGAGAAACCTTGGGCTGGGTGAATAAGACTACTTTTAAAATAGTCCTGTGGGACTATTGCTGTGGTTGGTATGTATGTGTATGATGTATGTATATGCTCGGTTAAATATCCTGTTCCTGCGTGCCACCCATTCTCAGAGACTCTGGGTGTCTAACAGCATCAACATAAGCAAGACTCAAAATATGTTTGAACTGACATAATAAAAAAGGATAAACACCAACTATAGAAATTGTCATGCATTATAAACCTTTCCTTCAGTTCACCATTTCCCTCTATTTGAAGCAGACCAAATGTCTCCTGCTAGGCAGTTCCAAAAAAAAGAGGCATCTGATTCTGGAACCTCATCAGTTGGCAATCTCAAAGCGACAGGATCTTCATGGGATTGGTCCTATTTGTTCCATGTTTGACAGATAAATACAAAAGGAAGGGCCTCAAGTAACCAGGCCCAGAGTCATTAGGAGGCCTTAAAATTGACAATTAGCATCTTGAATCATATCTAGAAACCAACTGGCAACTTGAAACAATGGAAGCAGTGTGTGTGTGTGTGTGTGACCTAAGTATAGTGGGAAAAATGGTCCTGAGAAAATTGTTGTTACATTCATGGTTGGTATACTAGCCTTGCTGGTTAAGATCAAAGGGAATGGAAGCAGGAAGAGCTATGAAGACATGAGAGGAAACCAACTCATTTAGAAAGAGCTGCAAAATGAAATCCAGACTGCAAAACCACTTCCTTTTGCTAGGAAAACTATGGGTATGTCAAACATTTAAATTATTTGTGAAAACCCCATTTAAAAAGGTACTCTGGTTACTATGGAAGAATGTCATATCTTCTCTATATATATAAAAGCTAAAAACACTCAGGCAGAATCATGAAATCTCCAGAACTGTAAAGCCTACAAACTTGAAATTTAGCACTTACCGTATATACTCGAGTATAAGCCGACCCGAGTATAAGCCGAGGCACCAATTTTTGCCACAAAAACTGGGAAAATGTATTGACCCGAGTATAAGCCGAGGTTAGAAAATGCAGTGGCTACTGGTAACTTATAAAAATGGAAAACAATAAAATTACATTAATTGAGACATGTTTTAGAATATCTATTTTAAAGAAAACCAGTAAACTAGCTCTGTAAATTTAAAAGAGGGTAAACAAATTAACAATATTAACAATAAATTAAAAAGTAAAAAAAGTAGCTCGATCAGGAACAAAGCTAAAACCTAAGAGTTAAAATCCTTCAAAACTGGATTCCTTCTCATCATTAATTGGATTTACATTATTGTTCTGTTTTTATATATGCTGTGAGCCACCCTGAGTCCTTGGAGAGGGATTGCATACAAATCCAATTAAATAAATAAACAAACAAACAAACAAACAAATAAATAAGTGTATCCAAAGAAGAGCTTCAGCATTAGCTGCTGTGAGGTTATCAGCATAGAAAACCAAATAGATATAGATAGATAGATAGATAGAAAGAAAAATAGATAGATAGAAAAATAGATAGATAGAAAGATAGAAAAATAGATAGATAGAAATAGATACAGATAGATAGATGATAGATAGATAGATAGACAGATAGATATAGATAGAAAGATAGATAGATAGAAAAATAGATAGAAAGATAGAAAAATAGATAGATAGAAATAGATACAGATAGATAGATGATAGATAGATAGACAGATAGATAGATAGAAAGATAGACAGACAGACAGATAGAAAAATAGATAGATAGATAGAAATAGATACAGATAGATAGATAGATAGATAGATAGAAAAATAGATAGATAGAAAGATAGACAGATAGAAAAAGAATTCCTGTCTAGCTCTGCCTCATAACACATTATTAGATCCTATCCAAGCAAGGACAGCAACTACCACAAAATACCATTTTTTAAACAGTTTAAATCCTTTCAAAGGAAGGGGAGGAGAATCTGACAGCAGGGGGCCTTTTTAATCCGACTAAGGGCAATGCAGAGAGAGCAAGGAATAGTTACTCACCATTGCTTTTCCCCCCTCTCGGTTGGAGCAAATGGCTGCCTCATTTGCTTGAGCCAGGGAGAGGAACTACGGCGTGCGAGAGGGGACAAAAGCTGGTGCCTCCTCGCTCTGGCTCAAGCAATGGCGCCCTCGTGTGGTGACTTTGTCAATGACCCGAGTATAAGCCGAGGTTGTGTTTTTCAGCCCATTTTTTGGGCTGAAAACTCGGCTTATACTCGAGTATATACGGTATGTTCCTTTTGGCATCTAGGTGCTCACTAAAAAAGGATTTGTCAAAATGACTTAGTATTTTTAAATATTATTATTAACATGCTCTGATGCTAAGGATTTAGTTCTATTCCTTCTCCCCACCTGAAAAGAATTCTGTTCCAGCTGCCACTTGGGTGTGACCAGCGCGTGACTCATCCAGCCGGCGGGCTGGGAGTTTGGAGAGGATCAATAGAGCGAGCCTGAGGGAGAGAAGGCGATAAGATAGGAGAGGTTTCTGTGGGGTATGCCTGAGGGGGAGAAGGGGATAAGAGAGGCTGATCATAATTACTCATTAATTTTCAAACCATAAGTCTCGACTTATCAAGCCCGATCAGTTTCATAGCGGAGCACAGGTATTCAGCTAGTACGTTGATAAGTAAATCAGATTGTGATGGTAGGGCCAACTGCCAGCTGCAGCAAAGTCTGATCACTGATGGTGCCATTCCAGAGAAGTTACTTGTTTTGCATTTGGAGGAGGGGTGTAGAAGCATCAGTGGGGGAAAAGCTGAGATTGACATGATGGAAATGAAATGATATTTGTCCATCATGTTTGAGGAGGACGTTGACATGGGTTGTGGGCTGCACGCAATGTCCGCAAGTGGCTGGTACGGGCACAAAATGTTCTGCCACATGTTGGGCTGGCATGTGTGGGCACCATTGTCACAGCATTTGCATTTGCAGCCCTGGCTTTGCGGCTTCTTTACTGCTCTAAATGTTCTTCTGGCCTCAGATGTCTGGCAGCCTTGGTGAATCAGCATGAGCCATGTTGGTCGATTTACGCCAGAGTTTCCCAGGAGGGGGTGTCAATATCGAGGGGCTTGAAAGAGGTTTCAACACGTCTTTGTATCACTTCCTTTGTCCCCCATGTGATCACTTTCCTTTAGGCAGCTCACCATAGAGGAGCTGTTTAGGGATGCGATGGTCTGGCATCTTAGCAACATGGCCTGCACAGTGTGTCTGGGCTTTCATCAGCATGGTGGGAATTGATGGCAGGCCTGCTCTGGAGAGGACCTCAGTGTCAGGCACCTTATCCTGTATCTTGCCACCAGATCCTCAGAATTCTACATAGGCAGGTCATGTGGAAGTGGTTCAATTGGCTAACATGTCTCCTGTATACAGTCCAAGTGTCAAGCCCAAAGTCATTATGTGAAGTCAAAGGTTGGCCAGACACAATTTGGTAGTGATAGAGGAACGGGGGGGGGGGGGGGGGGGAAGTGAGTGAGAAAGAAAGAGATTCCTTTCTGCAGATGCCATAGTAACGAACACAGGAAGGAATCAGGAATTCTGCATAGGATTGGTCCTCATGATTGCACTTGTGGGTGTGGGGATGTGATATGGGGTTTTGACCCGGATGTAATCTAAGGGACTCAGAGTTGGAATGATTCAAGTCGAGTCAAGATATGGCTGTTAATAAATCATACCCTGCGAGAAGCACAGATGTGGAATTGATTTATTTCTCAGATGCTATTTGGTTCGCTGACAACAAGTCTCACTGGCATACAACAGAGTAGTTAGCACTATTGCTTGGTAGACTTTGAGCATTGTAGCAAGGCTTATTCCACATTGGTTCCACATGTTGGTCATTAGTCTGCCAAATGCAGAGCTTGCCTTGGCGATTCTGCAGTTGACCTCAATGTCAATTGTCACTGCACAGGAGAGGGTGCTGCCAAAATGTGTAAATTGGTCCACTGCTTGTAGCTTTTGCCACTTTATTCTGATGGTGGGCTCTTGATATTTGGGTTTCAGAGCCAAAATAAATTATCTTAGTGAATAAATGTACATTTTGTATATTTACACTTTGACATTTTTGAAAGAAAAGGAGTGGCAATCATACTCAAAAATCATACTCAAAAAGGATATTACCCAGTATGTGCTCAGCTGTACCTCAATAAACAGGATTGTGTCATTTAGAATGAGTGGATATCCAGGAAACAATAAAATCTTGCACAAAGTTATGCAACGAAAAATGACATTGAAGAATTTTCTATAAAGCATGTAACGATATTGATAAATACAGTAATACCTCATCTTACGAACTTAATTGGTTCCGGGAGGAGGTTCGTAAGGCAAAAAGTTCATCAGACAAAACAATGTTTCCCATAGGAAACAATGTAAAATCAATTACAAGCAAAAAAAAAATCGCAAAAATGGTGCTCCGCTGGGCGCCACCATCCGGCCATCACCTTTTGAAACAGCTTGGGGCTTCTCAGTGTTCTCCCGAATGCCGAACCCGGAGGTTTGGCAAAAGTTTGGGTTCGGGAGGCTGCTGAGAAGCCCCACCACCCGGCTGTCACCTTTTGAAACAGTTGTGGGGCTTCTCGGCGTTCGGGAGAACGCCGAACCCAGAAGTTCAGCAAAAGTTTGGGTTCAGGAGGCCGCCGAGAAGCCCTGCTGCCCGGGGGGTCTTGGAGTCCATGTTTCGGCTGGCCAGGAAGGACATCTTTGTGACGTCAAAGCTCCGCCCATGGAATTCCCTATTGGGATTCCCCACCTCCATTTGAGCCTCCTGAGCGGCCGACAGCTCCGCGGTTCTTCTGGCAAGGTGACAGCCGGGCGGCAGGGCTTCTCAGCGGCCTCCCGAACCCCGAACCCGAACTTTTGCCGAATGTCCGGGTTCGGCGTTCGGAAGAATGACAAGAAGCCCCCCGGCTGTTTCAAAAGGCGACAGATACAAAGATAAAAGAAGTCGAACATTTCTAAACTAAAACATTGTAAAATGAAACCCCATAAAGATAAAAAACAGTCACTGTCATACACATCTACACCATTCATAAAATTGGCCATCTAGAATGTAAAATTTATGGCCTCCAAGCCTGCCGGCACAGCCAGGTCTTTGTGGCCTTACGAAAGGCCAGCAGGGTGGGGGCAGTGCGGACATCAGGTGGAAGCTGGTTCCAAAGAGCTGGGGCAGCCACAGAGAAGGCCCTCCCCATGGTCCCACCGTGCATTGCTTAGTCGAGGGGACCCAGAGGAGGCCAACTCTGTGAGCTCTTATTGGTCTCAGGGAGATATGTGGCAAGAGGCAGTCCTGTAAATAGCCTGGCCCTGAGCCATATAGGGTTTTATAGGTAATAACCAACACCTTGAATTGTGCCCGGAGACTAATAGGAAGCCAGTGCAGCTTGTGGAGCAAAGGTGTTATATGGGTGTACCGAAGTATATCCATGATAGCTCTCGTGACTGCATTCTGGACTATTTGCAATCTCCGAACACTTTTCAAGGGTAGCCCCATGTAGAGCGCATTGCAATAATCAAAACGGGAGGTGATGAGGGCCTGAGTGACTGTACGAAGAGCCTCTTGGTCCAAGTAGGGCTGCAACTGGTGAACCAGGCGAACCTGGGCAAAGGTCCTCCTGGACACAGCTGAAAGGTGATGGTCAAAACTCAGCTGTGGGTCCAGGAGGACACCCAAGTTGCGGATCCTATCTGAGAGGGACAATGTTTCCTCCCCCAGAACAATGGATGGACAGATCAAAAAGTACTTAGGAGGAAAAGCCCACAGCCACTCGGTCTTGTCTGGGTTGATCCTGAGCCTGTTGGCCCCCATCCAGATCCTTGCAGCTTCCAGGCATCGGCACATCACATCCACCGCTTTACTGAATTGGCATGGGGTGGAGATGTATAACTGGGTATCATCAGCGTACTGATGATATCTCATCCCATCGTAGATTATGCCTGCTTATTACTGAGAAACCTCATGTCTCTTCCTCATAGGATGCTGTCCAGTGGTGGCTGCCCTGTTTTTGTATAGCAGCAAAGGGATTTACTAGCATAGAATAGTGGAGATGGATCACTTGGTAACATGTCTTTGAATCCTACAACTCCTAAATTTTATTCAGCAGGCAGAGATTCAGATATGGAGTATTAATTCTGTAGCAATAAATTAAAGGCATTCACTATAAGCCTTTCAATAAATTTGACAGAAGGTATCTCCGTTTTTTTTAACAGGAGCATTTAATACAAGGACAAAGAAGGTAAGAGTTTCACTGCAGCATTTTATTAACGAATTTATATATACACAAGATAAAAGTAGGTGCCTGGCTTTTATTTGTGCTACAAAAACTTTTCAAATTGTGGATTGGGTGATCACTGTCTTTGTGAAATGACTGAGATGGGAGGTTGGCCCCAATCTCTGATAAAAGTTTTGTTTTTCTCCCTCCGATAAAGTCATCATGCAGGCAAGTTGAGCGCTTGTGGGTGTTACACAAGGGAAAACAAATCTGAACGAAAACTTGCCAGGTGTTCTGGACCTTTATCCATGAGTGAAGTGTTTCTGAACCTTAAGAACTTCAAGATATGGACTTCAACTCCCAGAATCCTGCAGCAAGCCCTGGAATTCTGGGAGCTGAGATTCACATCTTTTAAAGTTGCCAAGGCGGAGAAATGCTAGGTCAGATCTCTCAAAGGTTAAAATAGGGAGAAAAAAAGAGGGGTGGGGGGAAGCATATATGCCAGGACTAAAGGAGCAGCAGCTGCTTTTAAGAGGAATGTTTCCTCCCAACTCACTTTCAGAAAAGAAGCATAATTTGTGCTTGAGGACTGATGGAATTCCTCTCTGGGGATAACGCATTTCAAGCTCCTAGTAGTTTCGGTAAACACCACAGAAATCATGGAATGTATTGGTGGAATAAAAAACAAGAATATTTTGTGCCAAAGTCATAAAATACAAAGGTGCCTTGAGGTGAAAGCCACAATTAAAGATGCAAAAGGTCACATCAGACAGCATGACCACTCCTTTTACAATCCCAGAAGAGGCTTTGAAATGATGGTTATATTTACCAGAATGGTCAGCTTCCATCTTTGGTCCACTCTCCTTAAAAAAAAAACCCCAAAGAATGCTCGCCTCTGGATAAGGTGACCCAAGGTAGTGAAGACTCCATCCGTGTTTTGAATATGTGGTAGGAAATTGGCAGAGTAGATCTTCGTTTCACAAGAGCAATATCCGTCAGAGACTCATCAGCAGGGGATGTAGAACCATAACATCAGGGAGAACTGATGCTTAATATAGAACCGGGAAAACAAAATCAAGACAGCCAAAGCTAGAAATGAACAAGAAAATGGTCCAGATACAGTGTGTGTGTGTGCTATTTCCACATCTGGGAACTGAGGGCTTGGTTGGTTTCTGGGTCAACCCCTCTGCCCATTGACTGTCCATAGCGCATCACCCCGTTCGTGCCACAGAAATTCATCCCTGCCATTTGCTGCGTCACCTGAAGAAGAAGGCAAGGAGGAGTCAGGTCAGTTCTTCTTACACCCATCACTCAAGTTTTCCCTGCTGCAGAGGAAATTTTCATTAGCTTTCTATATCTTCATGCAGGGGTGAAATGCTCCTGGTTCGCTTGTGCCTATCGGTCGTCGGAGATTCAGTTGAAAAGGCAGCAAGGGGCTTTGTTCATCCGCCCAGACACTGCCATTTGGGTTCTTTTACTCTCTGCGATGCACAAATCATTCTGTGCATGTGCAGAGGGTAAAAGAACCCAAATGGCAATGTCCAGGCGGAGCCTCACACTGCCTTTGCAACCGGCTCTCCCATGACTGACAGGCAGGAGTGAACTGCATTTCACCCCTGCCTTCATGCCCTCATTGTATTGGGGTTCATCATCCACCTCATGTACTTTCAGGCTATCTCTGAAAGTAGTTAGGAGACTATAGTTGGTCCAGAATGAAGCTGTGCAAGTTGTTGTAGGTGCACCTAAGTATACCCACATTACACCAATCTTTTGTGAACTGCACTGGCTTCTGATTGGTCTCCAGACACAATTCAAAGTGTTGGTTATTACCTTTAAAGTCCTACATGGCTTAGGGCCAGACTATCTTCGAGACCGCCTTCTAGCACATAGCTCCCAGTGACCGGTAAGGGCTCAGAGTTGGTCTTCTCTGTGTCCCATCAGCTAAACAGTGTGGGCTGCAGGGGAGGACCTTCTCTGTGGCTGCTCCAGATCTCTGGAAGGAAAGCGGTAAAAGACCTGGCTTTTCCGATAGGCCTGGGGCCGTTGATCTTATGGTGGCAACCAGCGAGATGCGGCCATGAATGGTATGCAGTGGTTTAACTGTTTGTATTGTAAATTGTTTTTAAACTGTTTTTAGAGGTTTTTGTACTATTATTGATGTCCTCCAGGACCGTCTTCTGCCGCACGAATCCCAACAGCCGATAAGGTCCCACAGAGTTGGCCTTCTCCAGGTCCCATCGACTAAACAATGTTGTCTGGCGGGCCCTGGGGGAAGAGCCTTCTCTGTGGTGGCCCCGGCCCTCTGGAATCAACTCCCCCCAGAGATTAGAACTGCCCCCACACGCCTTGTCTTTCGTCAATTGCTTAAGACCCACCTATATCGCCAGGCATGGGCGAATTGAGACATCTCCCCCAGGCTTACAGAGTTTTATGTATGGTATGCTTGGGTTGTATGGTTTTTTAAATGATGGGTTTTTAGGTGCTTTCTTTTAATTATTAGATTTGTTACACTGTATATTGTTTTTATTATTGTTGTGAGCTGCCCCAAGTCTAGATACAAATCTAATAAATTATTATTATTATTATTATTATTATTATTATTATTATTATTATCATTATTATTATTGATGTTTTAGATTTTTGCTGTGAGCCACCTAGAATTACTAGGGAGTTGGGCAGCACAGAAATTGAATGAATGAATGAATGAATGAATGAATGAATGAATGAATGAATGAATGAATGAATGTTCTTACCCTTGATAAGCATAGCACAATTGTTATGTGAGGAAAAATCATGTTGTTGTTTTTTAAAAAAATCTACATAAAGTTGAAAGCTACCATGAAGGTAATCCATACCAAAAAGAGGTATAAGCCAGTGCTGAAGAACATGGTTGTCTGTGATTAATGGGAGCTGATACCAATCACATCTATACGGCATGAGGTGCTAGACGGACTGAGAATATGATTATATCTAGCAGGGTCCAAAAATGAAGATAACATCAAGGCCAATGTTCCCTCTAATTTTTTTTCAGTGTGGGCGGAAAAGTATAGTATCTGAGTGGCAGTTCCTTCGGGACTGAGTGGCATAGAAGTATAAATAAGTAAATGAATGAATGAATGAATGAATGAATGAAATAATTCCCTTCTTTTTTATTAAAAGAAATTAATAATAAAACAAAACCTCTCTTCTCTCTTTCTTTCTCTCTCTCTCTTTCTCTCTCCCCCCTCTTGCTCTTTTTCTCACTTTCTCCCTCTTTCTATCTCGCTCTGTCTGTTGCTCTCTCTTTCTCTCTCTCTTGCTTTTTCTCTCTCTCTCTCGTTCTCTCTCTTTTGCTATCTCTCTTTCTCTCTCTCTCATTCTTTCTACCTCGCTCTGTCTGTTGCTCTCTTTTTCTCTCTTGTTCTCTCTTTCTCTCTTTTCCTTTCTTCTCTGGAGGCTGTGGAAGGTTTTTCTTATTTTGAGGCGTACTGGAAGCGCTCGGGGAAAGTGCTCTGAGCGAAGGGGCTGCGACTCGAGAAGGGCGGGGCGGTGCTCCTGGAGCGCTTGGAGAAAACCCTCTCATAGCCTGGGAGCGCTTTGGGAACACCTGCCCCGCCCCTCTCGCAGCCCCTTCACTAGCGGCCGGATGAGGAGGAGGAGAAGCCACAGCTGCCATTGCTGTGGGAGGAGCCGCGCCTCAAGGCGGGAGGTGGAGGAGGAGAAAGCCAGAGAGAGGGGGCCGGAGGCACCTGGGGCGGGGGGCAGGGAGGCTCGGCACCTGCACATCCATGGCAGGCAGGGGCGGCCGGCGTCTCCCGTTGCACGGCCTTAGAAAAGACTGCGCGGGAAGTTTGGGGGGGGGGCGCAGCCACGCAGCTTACAGGTAACATTGATCAAGGCTTATGCTGACAGATGTAGAATTTTTTTTTTTCTTAAAAAGGTAAACTTGAAAGAAAGCCCGACTTGTACAGAAGAAACATTCTCCCTTCCCACAAAGAATTGAGGTGGAAATTTATTGGGAAAAAAAATACATAATGAATCCTAATTAATCTGAATCATCCACATGTCCATTATAGGGAGCACTGATGTCATGTGCTATTTTGTTATATTCAAATGCCGGTTTCCCCAAAAATAAGACTGGGTCATATTTTATTTTGAGCTCCAAAATATGCATTAGGGCAGCGATAGCAAACTTTTGGTTTGCATGCCAAATGGGTGTGTTTGTGTGTGCATGTGCTGGCATCTGTGCATATGCGCACACCCATTTGCAAACCCCCCTTATTCTGCCCCTGCCCCTGAGCACAATCCTCCCCCTCATCTCCACGCATGCGCACAGCCCTCAATGAAGCCTGGGATGGTAAAAAAGTGGCCAAACTGGAAGTTCAGAAAAATGGCCTTCCATTTTGCCTGTTGTGCTGTTTTTTGCACTCTGGAGCCTTTAGGGAAGTTTTCTGAAGCCTCAGAGTGGGAAAAATTGCACAAGGGGCAAACTGGAAATCCGTTTTTTCAAACTTCCAGTTTGCCTGCTTGGCTGTTTTTCACACTCCGGAGCTTCAGGGAAGCTTCCCTGAAGCCTCCACAGGCCGAAAGGCCCAAAAATCAGCTGGAGCTGACAGATGGCAATGCCTTGTGTACCCTCCAATAGGGCTCCATGAGTCACTTGTGGCATGCGTGCCATAGGTTCATTATCACGGCACTAGTTTCGGAGCATGTCTTATTTTCCACCTCTGCTTGTTTGCAGCAGGGCAGGAGGCCACGGGGTGTGCTAATGTCACCACTGCAAGGCAAGTGGTGGAGCTGCCCTTGTGCCCCACACCAGCTTCTTTCAGGTCACCCACAGCCAGGCAACCCACGACACCACACTTGCCTTGCTTTGTGGCAGTGGCTGCTCGAGCAGCTCTTCCACCAGGACCCTGTGTGGTCAAGCTGCAGCCATGAAATGAGGTGGGGGGGCAGCTGCCGCAGGCGCCTCCCACTGGCTTACTTCAGGGCCCCTGCAGCCAGGTCATCTACGCCCCGACCCCTGTCTCGCCTCACAGTCATGGCACCAGCATACTGTTCGGTCTCCTACTCCATTGCAGCGACAAGCAAGCAGAAGAAATGGGCTGACAGGCATGTGAGCTACTGCTGCAGATGGCTGCTGGTGCTGTTGCCACAAGGCAAGTGTTGAGGCATGAATGACTTGACTGAGGGGCCCTGAGGGGTCACGGCACTGCGAGAAAGCAGATGAAATGGGTGTATGGCCAATTGTGCAGGCTTATTTTGGAGGTAATATTTATAGTAGGTGCACATGTACAAAACATGCTAGGGCTTATTTTTGGGATAGGTCTTATTTTCAGGGAAACATGGTAACATTTTGAACCAGTTCACCAATTTACCCAAAAACTAGAGTTCCCTCGCATCCCACTGAGCTTTGAAATGTTCCCCAACCCCCTGGAGTATAAGACACACCTTTTTACCCCAATACAGAGGGTGAAAACTTGGGTGCATCCTATACACTGAATGTAGGCCCACTCAGCCACCCCCACCCCTTTGCTTTTGTCTCCCAGCAATTTACCTCCTTGGAGCAAACAGAACAGAGCCTGTTAAGACAAGCAAATCATTATCAGTTTCCTGACTCTCAGCTGATTTGAGGCTGCAGACAGGCCGGCCATCTGCTAAAATGAAAGTGAAATTAAAGCTGCAAGGAGGCAAATTGCTAGAGAGGTAGAGGCAGGATTTTATTTTCTTCTGCTAACCAGGAACTATAAATGCTAATTATCAGACTACAAATGTTCAAATTATTAGACTTATTTTTAAAGACTGTTTTATTATTGTTCTAGACAACTTAACAACAAAATGAAGAAGCTTTTAAAAATAAATGTTTGATCTGAAGAGGCCCAGTGCTATTGTATTGTCTTTTAAACAGCAGAGAATAATGTATACGTCCAAAAATCCACATCAATTTTAGCAGAATCTGTACAAGTATAATCTGAAATGTAGCAGTGTCCTGTTTAATATTAAGATAAGGGAGTTGAGTTAAACCCTGACTTAGTCATGTTTGGAGTAGATCTATTTAAATAATTGGGAGGGGTTAGTGTGACTATCTGTAAGAAAACTTTCTGGTATTATGTACATTTTTCCAATTCTTTGCTATTTCTATGGGTCAGGCACACATGCACAGAAATACAGAGCAAACAGCATATAGCATCTGTGCTGTTTGCTGGAAGGCAAAGGCAGATTTCCTCCCCCCCCCTTATTTTTCTCCCCCAAAACTAAGGTGTGTCTTTTCTCCAAAACATGCAGTATATTTGGACAATTAAAAATGAGTTCCATTCCTAAGGTCTATCCTTCAGTCAAACCGGTATGCAACAACAACAGTATTATTATATAGTACTGTGTAAGTGATATGGTGTAATGAAATAAGTCAATGTAATGAACTTGTGTGTTTAACTTCAAATTTTGCTATAATCGGCTCTGATCTAAACTGGGGATTATCCTTAAGATTGGGCTTAACCCAGGAACGTGCTGTACTGTAGAAAACAACTGATTTCCCAGCTGACTAAATAATTCAGATAGCTCATGAAGACATAACAGCAATGCAGGTTTTATGTGCTATGGTTGCCACTAAAGAAAGTAGCTCTAAGAATGTGGAATTTAGAGGACATCAGAGAAGCAAGCTATGGAAATACCGGTGCCTATAGGCATCATGTTAAAATTAAGCCCATCTGCATATTATCTACAGGGAGATTTTTGAAATGGAAGAATATTATATTTGTCTACTTCCGTTATTTCTGTTAATTTATGGGCTACATCAAGAAAAACTGCTGATATGCAGAGAATATAAACTTGGAAGGAATTCAGAAAATATTTTATCTTTTCATCAAATGGGTCTCAAAGTGTTTTATAAATTATTTTGGAAAGAGTTTTATGGTTGTTGCTGTTCATTCAGTTTCTACCATATTTATTATCTTCACTTATATGACTATCAGATTAAGCTCTTTCAGAAAAAGGGTGAGGACTAGCAACTTGATACCACTGTTTCTTCAGTATATTACTACCCCATATCCTCAAGTTCATTGCCCAGCCAGGTGGATTTAGAAGGCATGAGATTGTCTACCTGTAATCTGTAAATGCATATTTTCCCTTGCCCCAAAGGTTTGAAAGAGACCTCACTCAGACACACACCTGCATTCTCACGGCTGGCTTTTACCTGAGCAAGGTTCCATTGTAATTGGTGAGCTGGTTGTACAACGTACACCGGTGGTGGGACAGGTGCCATGCCAGGCATGTACCCAGCTTGCTGCGTCGCCATCATTCCATTGGGGACCCCAATGACTGCAGTCTGCATGCCGCCTACATAACCTGCTGGGATCGCCATAGGTGCTGCCATGCCTGCTGCTGCTCCTGCCTGCGCCATCACCCCCACTGGTGGTCCCATAATGCCACTAGGTGGTGCTATGCCTGAGAAATTGGGGTAGGCAGCCGGATAGGTCATTTGGGTGGGCGCTAGGAAGACAGCTCCTGCAGAGGAAGAGATACAAATGAAGATGTCACTTCTGCCATAAAAGCTCTCTTATGCATGTGTCTCACTGAGAGGAACTTCGTAATACTGTTGTGGAGAACAATAGAGGAGAAGCCTCCCCTCGCCCCCATAGCAATTGGGGCAGAACTTTATGAAAACAGGCCAGACAAAAATGGATGAAGCATTCCTGATTCCAGATAAGGGAAGTGGTTGGGAAGGGATGGTGGTGAGTCCTGTAGGGATGGAGACAGGAGTGGAGTGTGATGCAGTCACTAGAAAGACAGAACACTTGAACTAAACCATTGTCTCCCTCATTAGCTCATCACTTACCCATCTTCATTCATCTTGATCTTTTGGGAAAGTCACTTGATGGATGATGTGACCAGAGGTGCCCCATAAGCCTCATTGTAGATTTTCCCAGTAAACCCCAGCTGTTATTTTGTAGTGAAATTGCTTTGAGCCAGAGAGGGCAATGAAAGGACACAGGAGGAGGCAGATGGAAATCTGTCTGTCAAGCATCACACCTATTTTACCCTTGAAAGATGAGCCATGAAAGTGGACCTATTGGAGTCTACAGTATTTGCTTCCTTATTTTAAAAGTTTCACTGCAATTCCAGATACATCCACAGTTCAGCCAGAATTAAATCAATACAGCTTTTAAGTATGGGGTCACTGAAGTCTGTAATGCTTTTGAACTAGAGCAAAACTCTTGCACAGCAGCATCCTACAATAACCAGGTTATTTTTCTGATATAGAGAGCATTTGTGAAAAGTACTTCAACAAATCCACATATCCAAATCAGATCTCTTACTGAGACTCTTCTATCCTGGGATGGCTATTCACCTATTGCTCCACACAATACAACTTTATGTTGCCAACATCTTACTTATAAAGCAGTGAGCATATTATGAATCCAACCTTCAGTATTAAAAGCCCAACATGATAGATGGGGTGCATACCTTGTGCAGGGATCTGTGGGGGATGGGAGCCATAGAGAGAGAGGATGGAATCCTTGGAGAGCTGCTTCTTGCCCACCTCTTCAGGCTTGCTGTCATGCTCAGGGAACAGGTTCAGCTTTTCAGGAACAGATCCAGCACTTCCAGCTGTGGGCATTGAGCCAACAACCTGGTGAGAGAATATATTGCACTTATTTCCAAATGTGGAGGCCAGAGAATTGATGCAGCATTTTTCTTAAATGTTCCAGTTCAGGGCGGGCGTGGCCATAGTGGGTGTGGACAGAGGGTTTGACAAGCAGCACTCGGCTTCTGCAAAAACAGGGCAAAGGGGATGTGCCAGCCCACACCCCATTTTGGGCCCAGTAGGCCTCCTTGCAGCCTCCTGTGAGCCAAAATAGGGCACGTGGGAACTCCTGGAAGGAGTAGGCCCAGCCAGCAATTTAACTACCGGTTTGCCCAAACTGGCCCGAACCAGCTGAATCCGACCACTGGCTAAGGGGATCTAAAAGGAAAAATAGACAAGATTTTTCTGGGAACTCTCTACAGTAAATAATGAATGGCTCACATCTTGCTAAATTAAAAATAAATAAATATATCTTCATACTATTTTACATAATTGCCTGTAAACTCGACTGTTGAATGTAATGTAATGAAGATCTCATTGACTGAAAGTTTAAGCATGACTTAACCATTACCAAACATTTCAATTAAAATTAGAACTCTACTTTTAAAAAATAATGACTACATCCAAGTGTAGTTTTAGACCTATTTCCCTCAGAATATTCCTGTGAGCTAAGTTGGGATGAAAGCGACATTCTAGTTCAAGGCCTCCCACCATTAATGTAACTTTCTCACCTTTCTCTCAGGACCCAGGGATCCAAATAGGTCCAAGTCTTTCTCCAAACAACTGCTGGCTTTTCCATTGGGGAGGGCAGTTGAAACAGGAACATCTGGGAGAAAAGGGCAGTGGTGGTATCAGCTGGTTTCTTGAGATCGCCCAAGGGACCGCCTCCCCCAAATTGGTTCCTTCCAATGAATTGGATTTCAACACCCAAAGGCTACATTTGATAAGCCCAAATATGACCCTGTGAGGTCAAAATCAAGTCCAATTCCTTATTTACTTATACATAATAGACGGAATCTTGCCAGATTAAAGCTGTAACCTTCCTTCTAGTCAAATAGATATACCCTGGGAGAATTTAGGCTGTGGCTATTCTGAACCTTTTCCTCTCCCCACCATCTAGTTTAGGAATATACAGTCTGTTGTCTTGGGCCTCTCTCTGGATTGTGCTGCCTTCTTCCTGAGAAACTGTGGTGTGATTGCCAAGATTATCTCCCCCCCCCTCCAACCTTTTCTCCAGTTGCACATTCCATCACAGGAAGCATGTCTTGGCCTTCTATACAGGATGGTCTGCAGATATTGTTGAAATCAACGTATAGCTGCTAGGGTATATCGGGACAGCAAAGAAAGATCTAACGTTTCAATTTTTGGTTCTGCTTTTCTTTCCAAGCCCAGTTTCTCCATAGCAGACTGTATGCATTCTATTGCTAATAGATCACATTGATTCTCTTCGCGCTGTATAAATTGCTAGACTATTCTCCCATTTTACATTTCTTTGCTTGTATTACTAGCATGGAAAACAAGAAGCTGTACTGAGTAGTTTGAAGTCTCATCATTCTTTCCCCTGAATTGTTACTCATCCACAATTTCTGAGATTTCATCACATTTTACAAGTGTGATTTGGCAGCCATCACCATCACACCTAGAAAGCTGCTTTGGGTTTGGTGGAAAAGGCAAGATTCCTGGAAAGCTACACCATTGCCAACATCACATGTGCATGGTTGTGCCCTGATGCTGGTGTGGAATTCACTCATTTTTGTTTTTATATACAGAATTCAGTTCCTAAACTATATGTCAAGGTTCCGACTGATGTCCTAATTAAATCATGAGCCTCAGGCCAAGCTTCAAAAGAAATCCAGTTATTTATTAGGAACTTCATGTTGGCACGTTGCAAGTGTAGCCAACTCTGACCTCACTTAATTCACGGCCCGGCTCTGACACTGTTTTCCCCTCCCCTCAAGGTGTGTCATCAGTCACATTCCCCAATTAAGCAATTTCGTGGATTGTAGAGTCCTTCCCTCCAGCCACTGTTAGTATCCTTGGAGATGGCCTTGACATAGAGATGGTTGGAATATGTTTTTATTTTGATTGAAGTGCTATCCCCTTGCTGCAGCTGTGAGGCTTGGTTTCCCATCCCACTGCCTATGGCAACTCAGGTCAGGAATGCTTCTTGAGTTTACACTATAAGTGCAGATTATCACTTACCCTTGCCCTTTTCATACTAGCTGAAGTGTTACTGGCCTTTTAACGGCAATCATTCTGGTGACCTATTTCCCCCCTTTAGCCTCAATTTTTCACCATATTTCATTTGCACAGGAAATACTGATTGGCTCAACCCTCCAAACGCAACTGTTAACAAGCTGCCTCCTGATGAAATAGGAACTGAAATCTTTCCAGCCCATGTGTATCTTCTGCCACCGACATGTTATGCAACTTTAGGTTAGGAAATGTGGGACTGCTATTTGTAATGTTTTGGGTTTGGAAATGTTATAGTACTGCATATTCAGTGGGCCTGGTGGCAAAAAGTGTCTACAGAGAGGGGCGGCATACAAATCCAATAAATAAACAAATAAATAAATAAATATATAAAGGATTCTGTGCCTGATTCTGGAAATCTATCTGCTGCAGCCTTGGACTAACCTGATCCACTAACTGAAGAAACCACTGGGTCAAACTGTGGCATTCTAGTTTACTGCAAAGCATTCTGGGATGTTGGCAGGAGTACGGCTAGTCCTCACATAGCAACCAGTGAGAAAGTTACAATGGGCCACCCAAAGGATACTTGAGACTCAATGTCAAGGTTACAATGGCCACATCACTGCATTTTGGCCACTTGCAGCCAGCTTACACTTTATGACCATCTGCAGCATCCATATGACCTTTTTCTTTTTTTAATTTTTTTTGCCAATTTCTGGGGTTTATTTCTGGTTCTACGAAAATCTCTCATTGGATAAAACAGATTCAGTTAACAAATGCCATGTTCACTGAATGATCATTGCAAAAAAGTTCGTAAACCTGGGCACCTGTTGTGACCTGCTTAAAGACTACAACAACTTACAACCATTAATTCCAGATTTAATTATGATTGTTGAGGACTACTTGTAGGTTCTGGGCCTCCTTGTTCTATCAATACAAAATCAGGCTCAACATTTCCCTGCACCTATCATAGCTGAAACCATCCTCCTACACAACAAACAATTTTTTGTATTTAATGACCTCTGATAAACCTCCGTGTTCAAGAAACACAAATAACACAAATAACAGATTTAGCAAGAAATTATGAAATCAGAGCCAGTAGTTTGAGTCTTTAACTCTTCACAGCTCCCCTACCCCAAATAGAAAAATGTCTCCTTACTGTTTATTCAGCAACAATGCAACAAATATTTAGAAAAGAAAGCAGCATGCCAGCAGTGCTCTTACCAAGTCCCAGCAGGTCTATGACTGGCTCTGAAGGTCTGGGAAGGCTTTTTGTAGTTTGAGGATCCTCTTTCTTCTGAGGCTGAAGGAAGCAGAAGCCACCAAAATCCTTTGAGGCATATTTCATGAAAAAGGAGCAGTTTTCTCATCTTTGCTTCTTCAGAAAACATTCCTGAAACGCTCATGAATTTTGAAACTTATTCTAAAGCTCATTCCAATGTTTCAGCCAGCCAGCTAAGACAGTTGGGCTTTGTCTCTCTATAAGATAAGCATTTCTTAACCTTAGCAATTTGAAGATAGATGGACTTCAATTCCCAGAACTGCCCTGCCAGCATATGTGGAATCAGAGAATTCTGGGAGTTGAAGTCTACCCATTTTCAAGCTACCAAGGTTGAAAAACACTGTTCCAGATTATTCTAAGGATGTTGGCATGCAGTTGACATTTGACAGTTGACAATTGTTAGCACTGAGAGGAATAAAGTTTATAGCATCTGCACAAGCCCGCCCTGAAGCTTCCTGACACCTAGATAAGAATAAGCCTCCTGATGTTCTCATTCGCACAATGAATTGCCCAGTCTTATCTCTGCAAAGTCAGCAGGTGGTAAATATGTGAGGTTCCACTGTCTAATTCACAAAATCAAATCTGCTAGATAAGTAGCTACTGAGTGCTGAGTGCCAGTAATAAGATTTATATGAATTTCTTCCCACATGCCAAATGAAATAGATGCAAGAGGGCTGCATCTCATCTCAGATCAGTTGATTACTCAAAAGTGAATCTCTCACTGAATATCTCTAGCTCTCTTCCTCCCCACAAGACAGCAGAAAGAAACCAGAAATAACCATAGCTGTTTTACCATTTTGACTTTCTCAAAGATAACTGGCACCATTTTTTTCCCAGTGGTTGCTTCCTTCTTCCATTTTTCATCTTTTTCTCTCTATGAACAAAAACACTCAAAATGGTGAGAAGGTAAGCCAATTAATTCATCAGAATAATTTTGTTTCCAGGTCAAAGGGAAACATCCCCTGCTAAACTTCATATGACTGTAAATGCAAAATACTTCCTTTCTCCCAACCCAATAGCGTTGTTTACACAATCATTTTAATTTGGACTGACTCATTTTTGGGAGTTCACATAATTCCTTCAACCAGGGTTTCTCAAACTTGGCAATTTTAAAATGCATGGACCTGATCTCCCAGAATTCTGGGAATTGAAGTCCACAGGTCTTAAAAGTTGCTATGGTTGAGCTACTGCCCTAAACCCTAAATTAATCAAAAGGGCTGGCTAAATTTTCCCTCCCACCAATGATCAAAGTTAAAAAGCAGCCAAATTTCGTGAAAAAGCATTTCAGTCAGGCCTTTGATTAACCTGGTAGAATTATTTGTCTCCCTGTCTGTCTCTGTCCATCTAAAGCAGTGGTTCTCAACCTGGGGGTCGGGACCCCTTTGGGGGTCGAACGACTGTTTCACGGACCAAGACCCTGGGAAAAGACAAATTTTCCATGGTGTTAGGAACTAAAGCTTCTATTCTAGCACCTTGGAACATATTTTTACAATCCGACCAATCCAGCATTTACAGTGAGGGCGTCCTTCTGACCTTCCTGCCAATCAGCTTAAAGTTCTGTTGGGAGAATTGGCGATCGACTTATGATTAGGGGTCACCACAACATGAGGAACTGTGTTAAGGGGTCACAGCATTAGAAAGGTTAAGAACCAATGATCTAAAGAGCTCTTTTTTGACTGCTTCAGTCTAATTTGTTTATTCTCTGTATGGCGAGCAATTCATATCTCTTTTTTTCATTGCATCCTTCTTAGAAGAAAGTGAATAGGCGTTGGACTCTTACCTGAACACCTCTTCTCATACGCTGAGCAGGTACAGCAGTCACATGGATTTGCTCGCTGTCCTATCCAATCAGGACTGAGCCTTTAATCTTAAAAAAGATTGCTGGATCCGCCCCCAGAATTCGCGAATCCGTAGACTTGGCTTAATAGTGGTGGCTCAAAGGATGAAAAAGGTAAGTTGTTAAACAACAGGTAAGAAAAGGAAGAGATAGGGAGGGAAGTGACTGCTGTACCGAGAAGAGGTGTTCAGGTAAGAGTCCAATGCCTATTCTCCATACTGAGGAGCGGGTCCAGCAGTCATGTGGGACATACCCATTAGATGTGTCCCTAGGGATGGAGCAGTTTTAAGTGTCATGAGAAACAACTGCCTGTAGGACTCTCTGGCCAAAGACTGCATCTGCTGAGGCATAGGAGTCAATCTTGTAGTGACGGATGAAGGAATTAGGAGTGGACCAAGTGGCCGCTTTGCAGAACTTTTCCAGGGGAGCTTGTGTGGCCCAAGCTGCTGCTATGGCTGCACTCCTAGTAGAATGTGCCGTAATGCCTCTTGGAATGGGCAGGGAGGCAGATTCGTACACTTTTGCAATTGCATCTCATATGTAACGGCTTAGAATGGTGGAAGACACCTTGACTCCCAAGGACCTTGGGTGATAGGCTGCAAACAGAGCTTCAGATCTACGAAAGGCCTTGGTGCATTGGATGTGCAGCGCTCTGGTAAGGTCTAGGATGTGCCATCTGATGGAAAGATGATGGTCCAGATTTGTGCAGAAGGATGGTAAGATGATGTCTTGTGTTCTGTAAAACATGGAACTAACCTTCGAGAGAAAGGTGGGGTCCAAACGGAGGACCACTTTGTCTGAATGAAATTGGCACATATCCTGGTGGATGGAAAGGGCTGCCAGTTCCGAAATCTATCTGGCCAAAGTGATGGCCACCAGGAAGGATACTTTGTATGAAAGATGACAGAGAGAGGAAGATATAAGAGGTTCGTATGGAGCGTGTGTGAGTGGAGCCAGGACCCAAGGTAAGTCCCAGGTAGGATATCTGTGAATGGTGGGAGGTCTGAGATTTGAAATACCTTTCAATAATTCTTGAATTTCAGGGAAATCTTGGAGTGGTTGTCTGCGAGGTCCAGTGATGACCGAAGTCTGCGAATGGTACTGACTGAAAGTCTTTGATGGAACCCCTTCATCAGGAAGGAAACAATCCTGTGGATGGGGATGCAGATGGGAGAGAGATTCTCTTGGAGGTACCACTTGTGGAACTTACACCAGGTATGGTCATATATTTTGTTCGTAGAGATTCTTCTGGATGTCAAAATGACCTCGATGGCGTCTGCATCATATCCTCGCAGTTCTAGATCGTGCCGGATAACTGCCAAGCAGTTGGGTGGAACCACCCCGGGTCTGGATGATGAGAGGCACCCTGTTGCAGCATATCCCCCGAAATGGCGAGTTGCCAGGGGGCCTCAGCAAAAAGATGTTGAAGGTCCATGAACCAGGCACGGCGTGGCCAGAGTGGAGCCATTACAATTATCTGAGCTTCTTCGAGGATGATCTTGTGAATCATGTCTGGAATTATCGGTATCAGGGGAAAGGCGTAGAGTAGACCCCAAGGCCAGGTAGTTCTGAGGGCGTTGAATTGAGGGAGTTGGGAGTTGTTGGCGGTTGCAAACAGGTCTAGCGATGGGAGACCGAACTTGAGACAGATCTATTGGAATAGAACCCTCCACTCCCCCAGATCCAGAATTTTGTGGAAGAGCCAGTCCACCTGCAGGTTGAGGACTCCCGAAATGTGGTCGGCCATCAGGGATTGGAGATGTCTTTCCACCCAGAAACCCAGGTTCAGAGCTTCCTGCATCAGGGCCTTGGACCGGGTGCCCCCCTGGCGGCATATGTGGCTCTTCGTCACCATGTTGTCCGTCAAGATCAGGACATGTTGCTCTCTGATTTGTTGTCTGAATTGCTTGAGAGCCAGAAAAATGCTCTCATCTCTAGCCAATTCATTGGCCGGGAAACCTCCTCTGCTGACCATGTGCCGAGCTATCAAGCCTGATGTGTGGGCTCCCCAGCCCGACAGGCTATGGTGATGGTGAACTGATCTGGAATCCTGAAGAGGGACCCTTTGTCCACAGCGGAGGGGAGCCACCATGAGAGGGATCTCAGGACGGTTGGTGGAATGGTGATGTTGAGTGAAGAGGTGCTGGTACCCGACCTCTGGAAGAGTAACAGAATCCATTGGAGGTCTCTGGCGTGGAGATGTGCCCAGGGAATGACCCCAATACAATATACCATCTTTCCCAGTAGGGAAGAGAGTGATGCGATAGGAGCACTCCTCTGTGATTTAATCTGGAAACGAACTCCCTAATACTGGTCTTCCTTTCAGTAGAAAGGAAAACTTTAGTTTGGATGGAGTCTATTACTGTTCCCAAGTGTTGGAGAGTAGTGGAAGGAACCAGGTGACTTTTAGCTAAGTTGATTGAGAAACCATGCTCTTGTAAGATAAACATGGAAGTCTGGAAGTCTGAAAGAGTGCCCTCTCTGGATGAACTGTGAATAAATATGTCATTCAGGTAGCATTGTATGTGAATTGGAATAGCTTGGATGTGAGCTGCTAGGGAACCCAAGGGCTTAGTAAAGACTCTAAGGCAATGATGGCAACGTATGGCACGGGTGCCACAGGTGGCACCCGGAGCCATATCTGCTGGCACGCAAGCTGTTGCTCTAGCTCAGCTTCAACGTTCATGTGTGTTGGCCAGCTGATTTTTGGCTCACACAGAGGCTCTGGAGGGCATTTTGGTCCTCCAGAGAGCGTTGGGGCGATGGGGGAGGGCACTTTTACCCTTCCTTGGCTCCAGGGAAGCGTTTGGAGCCTGCAGAGGGCAAAACACGAACCTACTGGGTCCACCAGAAGTTGGGAAACAGTAGGGTTCCAGCCTCCAGAGGGCCTCCGGGGGGGGAGCTGATTTTGCCCTCTCTAGGCATTGAATGATGGGTGTGGACACTCGCGCATGCACGGCAGCGCACACACGTTCTCCCAAGGAAAAAAAGGTTTGCCATCACTGCTCTAGGGGCAGAGAACAAACCAAAAGGCATACCCTGTATTGATAATGTCTGCCCTGAAAAGCAAAACGGAGGAATTGCCTTTGTTGACTGGAATATGGAGATATGCTTCCATAAGGTTAAGGGAAGCCATGAAGTCCCCTGGGTGGATGGATGCAAGAATGGAGGACAGGGAATGCATCTTAAACTTCCCGTACCTGATGTAATTATTTAAGCGTTTCAAGTCCAGGATCGCCCTCCATCCTCCTGATGCCTTAGGGACTACAAAGAGGATGGAGTAAAAGCCTAGGCCCTTGACCTTTTTGGGAAGAGGGGACTGGCTGGCTGGCCCTAATAGATAAAAGGTGAAGAACAGCCTCCTCCATCCAGAGGAAGGCTTCGGGAGACCTGGGGAACGGACAGGAAATTAAATGTTTGGGAGGAAGGGCTAGGAATTTCAACTGGAGACCCCATTGGATGGTAGAAAGGGCCCAAGGGCCCTGGATAGACTGGTGCTAGGTGGAAGAAAACCAGGCCAGGCATCCCCCAATGGGGATGTTAGATGTACTACCATCTGGTTCTTGTGGTAGATTTGGAAGCAAAAGAGCCTTTTGGGTTTTGGGCACCCCTTCCCCAGGAAGATCTATCTGACTGAGATCGAAAACGGGAGGCATACTGACCTGAGGTTCCTTGGTAGGCAAAGGTTTGTCCAGATTGGCGAAAAGGCTGCTGTGTTTTGGTTGCTTTCTTTGTAGTGGGTCCAAGGACTTTCTATCCATGGTCTCAGTGAGTAACGGGTCAAGTAAATCTCCAAAGAGATTTTGTGCTTTAGAGGCTCCATGGAGAGCTGCCACTTCTGCATGACCCCTGCCACTGATTTAGTTGCAAATCTAGATGACTGAAGCATGGCATCTGCCACATACTGAGCCACCGCAAATACCTTGTTAAGGTCTTGTTGACCCCGTAGATCATCTGGGGGAATATGGTGTTGAAGTTGTTGGAGCCAGAGCAGCATGGCTCTTGTGAACAACGAAGCTGCTGCTGCAGATTTTAGGGCCCACGAGTCAGCAAAGAAGCTTCTCTTGAGCATCTGCTCCAGGCGTTTGTCTTCTGGTTTTAGGACCTCCTCCGCCTTGCCTGGCATGGCCGCCACTGAGTGGAGGGTCTTGATTCGTTCATCCACCTTAGGGAAGAAGAGCTCTTCATAAGAAGGTGAGACCTTATACAGCTTTTTGTCCTTAGAGGAGGGATTGGATCCTGAAGTGGACTGGGCCCATTGTTTGAGTAAAGCCTCTTTAAACAGTTTTGGCATAAGGATGACATCTGTGTCCTCCTGCTCCTCCATGAAAAATGGGCAGCTTTGTTCCTGAGGAGCGGAGGTGGATGGGGCAGGTTGATCTTGAGCAGTTAGGCACCTGGCCACCCTAGCCTTAAGTAATAAGTATCTGAATAACTGAGATGGAAAAATTGTGGAGGGGGGGCGGCTTTGATTTGAGACTCCTCATCTTCAGAAAGGCCTTGGAAAGGATCATCCTTATCCTCCTGATCTTCCTCATCCCCATTGTCCTCTTGAGATGAAGAAGAATCTGGGTCCTGGATTGGGGCCGTATATGATAAAGTGCTTAAGGGCCTAATCCTGTGGAACTGGGGACGAGGATGGGGGGGGGGGGAATTGAGGGTCATGAACTTGGCATCAATGGCTTGGGACAAGGTCGAAAACATGGTTTGAAACTCAGGAGGTAGGTTAAGTCAAGGAGATAGGAAGATCAGAAGTTATCCTGTGGGCCTGGGCTGGGCCAGGTTGAAGAGGGTCTTCCCCACTAGACTCTGCTTCTACTGGACTTAAACCCTAGAGATTTGGTTGAGGCCTATTTAGGTTAGGTTCACCCAGAGAGAGGACCTGGTCACCTTGGGAGGGGGAATCTGTGGGATCAGGTGAGCTAACATTAACCTGGGTCTGCACTCTCAAGTGTTTGGCTGACTATTCATGAAGCCTTTACAGGGTTTGGTCCCACCTTTTCTCAACTCTGGTGGCTCTTGTGGTATTAGAAGTCCCTAAGGAGCTGAAGGCCTGGGGAATGGGATCTATCTCCTCCCCAGAAAGCCTAGTGTCCTGTTGCCTCTTGGCTATACTTTTCTTGGAAACAGTGGAGGCCATGGGCTTGGAATTAGTAGTCCAAAGGCTGATTTAACTAATAGAGAAGTTAAAATAATAGATCCCAAGGGACAATGGGCCCAGGCTCCTTGGCCCAGGAGCATCTGCCACTCCAAGACAATTTGGACGACTCCAAAGTTCATGCCAGAGAGTACAGAGGCTAGGTCTCTGATTAAAGCCACGAAAGGAAGAGGCCTTGTAGAGCAAAAGCCTGAGACACCTCACAGCAAGCTCTGGGCGCGCGGCAGACTTTATGGTGCTAAGTGGATTGCGTGGGTGAGCTGCTGGTGCCAAAAATTTAAAGAGCGCTGAGGGCCGTTGCATTGATCTAAAATCTGAAGTCCAGGAGACTAGACGAGGCAAAACTTGTCCGCTGTCCCACTCCGCAAGGGGGAAATGAAGGAAACCCTGGCCAGATAGATTTAATTAAATCTATCTGAGCGGCTAATCTAGCACGGCTAAAAGCGTGTGCCACAGCTACTCCGGTAGCAGGAGTACTGGCTCGTCTTTTTTAAGCCTCTACTGATTTAAGTGACCAGAAAATTAATGAAAGGAAAGGAAAACTTATCTGTACTATTTTTTGAAGGTGAAGACGTTGAGAGGGAAGGTGTTAGCTGAGAGGAGCTGAGCCACCAAGCGTCCTGCCGGTAGGAAGACTGAGAGAATTCTGGGAAAGGGCAGATCCAGCAATCTTTTTTAAGATTAAAGGCTTGGTCCTGATTAGATAGGACAGTGAGCAAACCAATGTGACTGCTAGACTCGCTCCTCAGTATGGAGAAGTGTTGTGGTTGGCTCTGGCCCAGCTCCTGCCCCAAGGAATATGGAGGTGGATGTGGGGGAAAGATCCACATGCCCCAGGCCTGTTTTGCTTCCGATAGAATCTCCCCACGAAGGCTCCTTTGACGAAGGAAGTGTGAGTAGCAGGGAAGGGGGGAGTTTGGCAGACAGCCCAGGAGGAGATCAATCATCCTTATCATCCCTGGATTCTGAACAAGAACTTATGACACATGCATACAGTGATGCATAGGAGAGAACAACTGAAGGATTATTACAGGAGATATGTGAGGCCACCTGTGGTTGAGTGGGGCTGCTGTAATTAGTGCTACAGATAAAAGAACAGCATGCTGGTTTAGCCTTGTGGAAGTTTATCTGATTCATAATTTCGTCAAGATCGTGGTTTTGCTGTTTCTCTGTTCAAGATTGTGTGTGGACTTTCTGGACTTTGGAATTGGCCTCAATTTCCCAGTTACTGGGTGAGAAATTGGATTGTATTTAACCTGTGCCTTGTGTGTACCAGAAAATCCCTTTGACATTTAAAAAGGGAGTTTTTTCTGCTTTTTCTGTTGATAAAGACTTTTGGTTTTCCTTCTATTGTGTGGTGTGTGTCTTTTTGGACTAATTACTCTGTAATTACGGGCGGTTGGGATACCCTGGCAGAACAGAGAAGATATCAGTTTAAGAGGAAGACAAAACAGAATGTCAAAGAGAGAGAGAGAGGTGGGTATTTTTACCTATTATGGGCTCTGCCCCATTGACTATTTCCTATATCCCCACCCACATGACCTTGAAATAATGGGATCCTTCACAGAATAAAATTGTTCATCCCATTTTATGAGAAGTTCCTGCCAATCAAAATACTGGATGGAAGCAGAAGAGCAAAAGCATTCATGCATTTAGAACCAACCAACCAACCCGTAGCATGTTGATGTCGAGGCTTCTGTCCATGTACTTCTTCTTTTCGTATTTGTCTCTGATAAAGCTCTCCACTGCTCTGGGAGGAAGCTGGATAAGGATGAACAGACCAAAGGTTTTGCTACCAAATTAGATGCTGCAATAATTTTGGAGACAACCATCAGGCTGTAGTTAAGCTAACCAGAGATGCCCAAGAGGGTTGGGAGGTATGTAGTTGTTTCCACTGATAAATAAAAAAAATCTGGACTGCCATTTAGATTGCAGCACAAATTATAGAAAGCTCCTAAGCAGCACCTATTCCCTTCCCCATGCATGTGCACGCCCCCTGCACATGCGCCCAACCCCACCCGCACATGCACACAGGCCTCACTGAAGCCTGGGATGGTGAAAAAATGGCCAAATGGGGAAAATGAAAATTCGGAAAAAATGACTTCCAGTTTTCCCCGTTGCACTCTGAAGGCTTTAGGGAAGCTTCTTTAAACCCCAAAGTGTGAAAAACAGCAAAACAGGCAAACTGGAAGTCTGTTTTTGCAAAGCTCCAGTTTGCCCGTTGGGCTGTTATTCATACCTCAGAGCTTCAGGAAGCTTCCATGAAGCCTTTGGAGGGAGTGCGAAATGGCATTCCCCAAGGCTGAAAATCAGCTAGCCCAGTGCGCACAGGCACGCTGGGTCTGACGTAGGGCAATGTCTTGCATGTCCATCGATATGGCTATGCATGCCACAGGTTTGCCATTACTGGGATAGGAGATTAGGATATTGATATCAATCTATGGCCATGGGCAGATAAATTATTCCACATAAATTTTATGAGTTACCTGCCTCTCTATAGAGCAGTGGCTAAACTTCATAACATCAATATGTATGGATGTCAGCTCCCAAAATTCTACAGCCAGCCACCCTGATCCAGAGACATCCTTTTGTTCCACATAAAACTGTTTTAAAAGTTTAAAAGCGGTGTTGACTTAACTAAGGGAGAAAAAACCATCTTAGATAAAGGCAACAGCAATTCCCATTCATATTGTTGCCAAAAAACAATATGTAGTCTCCAGGCGGACATAGACAATTGGGAGAACACTGCATACTGCACCTCCTAGTCAGGGTTAATCTATGAGATTCGGTTTTCCAGAATATGCTTACTAACAGGGAAACATCATCAAAATTCTGAAAAAGGCTTTAGAGACTTAAAAGATTTCAGAAAGTGATATAGAGATATCCCCTTCCCACACTGATGCTAAGGTCTCCATCTTCCTATGGGGACGACAGGCAGAAAAGGATGCTGGTCTGTCTGGGGTCGTCTGAAGTTCTCTGGCAGGTAACCTTCATAAAGCCGATTTGCTTTGCCATTTCCCATTTCTTGCATACACTGGAATACAAAACAGAAAGTCTTTGTGATGCTGTATAATTATAATTAGGCTTGCATTTGTTTCAATTGTTTAATTAACTCCAGGAAGTAAGCTTTTTATGTTTTTGAACGCTGACAACTAAAGCCTCGGGAGATAAATTAATATTATTATTTGCCAGAATATTTATAGAATTGTGTTTGGACATCAATCTGGAGGTATCAAGAGTTATGATGGCTTGGTAGTTAAATGCATTATCAGTTTCTATTACATCAGCAGGAAACTGCATTTGGTTCTACTGGAAGGAGCAGTTATGTTCCTTCACCAACCACAGTGATTTTATTTGATAAAATGACAGGTCTAATATAGCATTCTGAAGTGATTGTAGCTTACTCTAAATCAGCTTCTCTGAACCTTAGAGGCTAAAGAAAGAAAGAGATCTTTATGAGCCCCATGAATGTGTCTCCTTAGTCATTAGAATTGAGGGGAAAAGAGATCATAAATGGAGATGCCAAATATCTCAGGATATGTGAAATGGGGTAGGGAGGAGAAAATAAAAACTTTTCAAATAACTTAGATTAAACACTGGGGTTAATGGATGTAAGAATACAATACTGTATTTAATTTGTTTTAACATTTTAAGGAATAATATTAAGGCACATAAAATGGGAGATCATGAGTTCTAGTCCCATGTTAGATACAAAGCTAGCTGGGTAACCCTGGGCTAGACATTTTCTCTCAGCCTTAGGAACAGTCTTTCTCTCAAATCTTGAGAAAAACTCAAGATATGTCTCAAGATATGTGAACTTCAACTCCCAGAATTTTCCAGCCAGCCCACTTTTGAAAAATCTTGCAAGAAAACTGCAGATATTGTTTGGGCAATCTCCGAACATCAGACCCAATTTCTGAAGAATGCTAAATGTGTATACAGATTACTCCAGATTGGTTTTGTGGGAAATGAGGAATCTCTGAAGGTAGAAAATAACCATGTAACGTTAGTTGACAGCTAGATTCTCTACAACTCACATTGTCTAATGGCAGGATGTTGATCTGAGGACAGAAGAGATTCTACTCATTTTAGAATTGCATCCACACCAGCAATGGGTGTTAGACGCCGCCGCACCAGTTGCAAAAGTTGAGCTGCATGCACAGCTTTGCTTCTCCAGCATGTGCACATGTGTGTCCCTCCATGTTTTTGTTTCTACGCATGTGCAAGAAGCAAAATCTTGCAAGGGGATGCATGTGTGAGATTTTGGCGATTTCTTTGCTTCTGCGCATACACGGAAGCAAAGAAATTGGCAAAATCTCACATGCGCGCGCATGCCCTCACGAGACTTTATTTATTTTATTATTTATTTATTATTTAGATTTGTATTTATTTATTTATTATTTAGATTTGTATGCCGCCCCTCTCCACCCCTCTCTTTGCTTCCTGTGTATGCACAGAAACAAAATCATGCTGGGACATGTGCACATACACGCACGCAGGAGAAAGAAAGCCGCACACGCAGCGCACCAGTTGCAGCCGGGCATAGGAATCTGCTCCTGATCCACTCTGATAACTTTTCTCTTATGCTGCTGTCAAAAATCTATACTGACCTGTATTTGTTCTTGCGTCCATTGGTCCAGATTGACAGATTTTACCCGAGAAATATGGACTCCCAGGTTCCGGTGTATTCCAGCACAGCGGATGCAAATGAAGACACCGATGTTCCACGAGGCCCATCTTGGCCCTGTGAAAGTGCAAGGGAAACAGTCATGAGAGTGGCTGTAAGCTGCAGGGTAAATTCTCTCTTCCAAGAAGCTGAAACAGATAGTCCTCGACTTACAAGTCAGTTAGCAACATAGATTATGATAGATGTTTGCAGGGGCATTAATGACTAGGATTTGAAGTTCTGAAAGCCACTTCCACCAGTCATATGATTGCATTTTTGGTGCTTGGCAAAAACTGGCTTGAATTTATGGCTCTTTCCAGCATCTCGTCATCATGTAGCTGCAATTTATGGTTTTTTAACCTGCAAACTGGCATTTACTTTTGGTTTCTGTAAAAAAATAAATGCCCATTGTGGACAGTGGATTCAATAAACAGCCAAATTTACTTAATGAGCTGTGGTGGTGCAGTGCTCAGAATGCAGTACTGCAGGCTAGTTCTGCTGACTGTCAGCTGCCAGAGAGGTTTTGGCAGTTCGAGTTTTGATTGGCTGAAGGTTGACTCAGATGTCCATCCTTCTGAGGACAGTAAAAATGGGCTGGCAATAGGGTGACTCTGTAAACCATTTAGAGAGGTCTGTAAAGCACTGTGAAGCGGTATATATGTCTAATTACTATTGCTAATGACCTCTGCAATAATTGGGTTAATTTTAGTAATTAATAGTAAATAAGGTGTATCAGGAAGGAGTAAAGATAAAATGTTTAATTATAAAACATTAGTCATAATTAGGACAATGTAAAATTGAGAAGGAAATTCCGATGATAGAAAGCTGTATTAGTGAAATTATATTTTATGTATTTGTGCTTTATATCTGTATTTTTCTTATGCTGTTTTGTCTTTGCTTTTTTTGTGTTGTGTGTTGTTTTATGTTGTTTTTAAAACTGAAAATTTCAATTAAAATTATTTTTTTTTAAAAGTTGCAAAATCAGGTGCAGTCACATGGTTACCCATTTAATGACATATGACATATAGCTATCATTCTGGGTTCAATTATGGTCTTAAGTTGAGAACTACCTATAGTGTATAAGTGAAAGAGACTGGGAGCTTTCAACTATGGTACAAAACTGGCTTTTAAATATTCATACCAAGAAACAAACTCATCATCTTGCTTGGAAAAAAAAGGACAGCAACAAAGTTACTGTTCTAAAGCCCGGTAGATGGCTGGGGGAATAAGAACAGGAAAGCAGAGAAGAGAAGGAAAAAACAACTACAACTGCTAATTGTCTTTTTCAATATTGGGTCCAAAATCTGCTCATTAATAGATCATTGCCACGAGTTACCAATTAATTAATCCATTATTTAAGGCATTATTTACTTGTGTGCTTCTCCAGCATACCTGGCTGGAGAATTCTGGGAGTTGGAAGTCCAAAAGTCTCAAAATTGCCAGGTTTGAAGACTTTTAATTTAAGGCTTAAATCAGAAGACCTCTGATTTAAGCTTGATTTAAGCTTCAAGTTTAGTTTGAACAAGAAGTGGCATCATTCAACAAAGGCAAAATTAGAGGTCATTGAAATGGCGGATGGTTTTAAAAATGTAAAAAGTTGGGCAGAGGATGACACCCAGAAAGCTATTATCCTTTTCATACTTAAGTGGAGTTTTCCCAACTTGCTGAGATCAGCTAAACAGAGTGTACTCATTGCAGGCTGCAGGCAGATGACTGCTCTTTACTTACACTCTCTCACACACTCCTGTAAATCTGGTTATTTTGGGGAAAAGGGAGAAAGGGAAACCGGCTTTTTATTGGTGTTCTTCCCCGCAAGGAACAGCAGTGCAGATGGAAATAAATAACTCTATGAAGCCACAAGGTGCTATCTCCTGGGCTCTGAATGACCTTGAAAGAATAGAACAGAATAGAATAAAGAATAGAATAGAATTTTATTGGCTAAGTGTGATTGGACATACAACGAATTAGTCTTGGTGCACATGCTCTTAGTGTACATAAAAGAAAAGATAAGATTCTATTGTTTAGACTTGAATTTGGGCAACACAGCTCTTGCTGAAGCTTTTCTGGGTTGTCACGTTCTTCAAAGCCCCAAATCAATTCTTCAAGTCTACAAAGAACCATGGTACTTGTAAGAGTGGGTGATTAAGATGCAGAGAATCCAGAATATTATGTGCCAATCTGGGTTGCAAATGTCACTGAGGGAGGTTCTTTGCTATCCTTCAGTTTGAATAAAACTTAGCTTAAAGTTCTAGGATCTGGAGTCCTCATACCCATAGAACCTCAAAAAACAGAAAACTAGTTAAGAAATATGACTTGTTCACAGAAAAGCCTGATTCAAATTAGAGACAAAAGATCTGACAAGATATTAGATTTCTTGAAAACCGCTACTTTGGTGCAGTCTTCAGATCAGAGGTCTTCAAACTTGGCAACTTTAAGACTTATGGACTTCAACTCCCACAAGTCCCCAAGTCTTAAAGTTGCCAAGTTGAAAACCTCTGCTCCAGAAACACATCGGAAAGGCAAAGGAGTTCAGTTTGGAGAAAGCTGCACTACCAATGATCCCTAAAGGCGAATTACTGGAATTGGCAAATTGTGCAAGTATCCAGTCCTGACTTTGCTATATGAACAAGATTGGCAGGACCAGAGTAAGGATTACATCATCACCTATGAAGCACAATGAATGCAAATGTCAGGCGAGAAGACCTGCAGTGTAAGAGTGCTTCAGTCAGTGCTAGAGTCACTTCTGTGTTCACAATCTTATCTCGCACACATGCCATGATTTCGGTTTCTACCACTTTCAAAGAGCTGCTCTTTAGGGATCACCCGACAATGTCAATCCAACTGCAGAGCAGCAGAGCAGAAGTGCCAAAAAGGGAAACCTCAAAGCAGAACCCATTCCGAGAACTCTTTAGATCGGATCTGACAGGTCAAAGAAACAAAGAAGAAAAGAGAAACACACTGAAATTGTACTTCAAACTTCAACAGCCAGTCAGGAATCACAAGGAAGATGATATATTACAGATTGACAATTTAAAAAATTAGCAGACAGAGATTAAACTCAGATGTGGGGACTCCTGCCAGTTCTTTTAAACTATGGTATCAGATTTTCCCCAAACTTAAAATATTCCCCCCTCCCTGTCACAGCATATTGTGGCAGACTGAATTCATGACCCTTTCAGTGAGGAATTTCAGGCTGGTTGCCAACATTCTTCTCTCCGCCTCTGATATGCACAGATCTTGCAGTGTGATTAAATCAGACTCACACTCCTGCAGCATGCCGTTATGAGCTTGCTCTCTAAGTGCCTCTGCCCACTTTAAGCCCTCTGAGCAGTCTGCAAGGCGGATCAAAATTCTTGAGGAACAGTGTTAAATGCAGATAGTGTGCAGGGAGACGGGGTGGGCTACACCTGCCACAAAGTCCCACCCTGACGAGTATGGAAGATCCAGCACATCTCAGGACAGTCTTAATATGGTCCTATCTTTCATTTTTCCCTTTTTTTTGAGGGGGGTACACAATCCGGCATAGTTTTTAAAAAAAAAACATTCTGCATTGCAGCCATTTGCTTTTCTTTTCCACAAATGCCTGTGAGGTATAGAGGTGACCCAGGGATATTGCTGCAGGGAAGTCAGGTTCCAAAGCAGGGGTCCTCCAAACTTGACAACCTTAAGACTTGTGGACTTCAACTTCAGCTATGCTGGCTGGAAAATTATAGGAGTTGAAGCCCACAAGTCTTAAAGTTGCCAAGTTTGAAGACCTGTGTTCTAGAGCAGAGGTCTCCAACCGCCGGTCCGCGGACCAGGACCGGGCCGTTGGGGTTTTTCAGCCAGTCCGCGCCGCCGCTAACAGCTAGCTGGTCAGAGCTCGCGTGGAGGCTGCCTCTCTCCTCCTCCCATATTTCGCCCCCATCCCAGCCTCCTGGCCGCATTCACCTTCCTCCGCTACCTCCAGCATCCAGCTCTTCCTCCGCTTCTCGCTTCTCTACAAAATGACAGCTGAGCGGCGGCCCGGAGGCTGGGAGGGGGGCGGAGCACTTTGAATCCTGGCAGAAGCTGCTGCCCGAGTGCTCTTGGCCGGCGGGATTCAAAGTGCTGGGGTGGGGGGGGTGTTGCTAGGCTTGGTTCGTACTGGGCTTTTGCTGTCCTGATTTTTTCTTTGGAGATTCTGGTTGTCTGTTGTTATATGTCCTTCTTTCCATTTTTTGTATTTGTCTTTTTCCCCCCCATTCAGTTCGTTTGTTAGGTCTTTGTGCAGCCAAGCTGGTTTCTTTTTGGATTTTGTGTGTTTCTTTTTCATTGGGATAGCATTGTTTTGGGATTTTATGATTGTGGTTTTTAAAGTCTCCCAAGCTTCTTGCATGGTTTTGCCCTTTAGGGTTTTTGTCCAAGGGATCTCTCTCAGGTTTTCTCTGAGTTTATTGAAGTCTGCTTTTCTAAAATCTGGGACTTTGGTGTTGTTGGGTCCAATTGTTTGTGTTAGTATTATATTGAACTTGAGAATGTTATGGTTGCTCTCACCCAGCACTCAATCTGTTTCGACCCCTACTATCGTTTCTCCTCTGTTTGTAAGAATGAGGTCCGGTGTGGCTGCCCCTCTAGTTCCCTCCTCCACTTTTTGGACTATGAAACTGTCTGTAAGGCATGTTAGAAATTTGTTCGATTTTTCACTTGGTGCAGAATTGTTTTTCCACTTAATGTCTGGGTAAGTAAAGTCTCCCATTATTACTGTGTTGTTTTTCTTGCATATGTGTGTTAGCTGGTTGTTGAAAAGGCTGTCTATTGTTTGTTTGGTTTGGTGGTCTGTAGTACACACCAATTGTTTTGTTGCACTTGTTTTCTTTAATGTTGACCTATAACCTTTCTAGAGCATTTTCTTCTCATTACTTGTATCTCTCTGCGGCATTGTAGTGGTCCTTTACATACAGTGCAACTCCACCTCCTTTTTTGTGTGATCTATTTTTTTTAAACGTTTGTATCCT
Organism: Erythrolamprus reginae; assembly: GCF_031021105.1. Classification (NCBI taxonomy): domain Eukaryota; kingdom Metazoa; phylum Chordata; class Lepidosauria; order Squamata; family Dipsadidae; genus Erythrolamprus; species Erythrolamprus reginae. Next base: position 84,750 of record NW_027248495.1, on the reverse strand, counting down.
TTAATCTGTATGTTCCAGTCGTGCCTTTCGTCCCACAAGATTTCAGTAATTCCAACTATGTCATATTCACCTGTCATATGAAATCAACCAGGCCTCATACACAATGTTATAAACAGGCTTATCTTCATCTCAGATTGATTTCTAGGGCTTTCCAATAACATCCAACCCATAATTACTGAAAAAAGTCCCTCTTCCCTCTAGATTGCTTGTTAGAACCACAAAAAAATCTTGTTGCTTCTCTTGAATTATATCTTGGTTTCCATTATGCAAATTTGCTATGCTTCAAGAAGTCAGAGAGACTAAATGCAAAACAAAAGGAGGAAATACCCTTTAAAAAAGGAGAAGAAATGCTTGTCATGTGACTTCACTAGAAAACACAATACACAGGGAGAAAGTTTCAATTCTGCTACAGCTGAAATGAGCCCCCAAGAGATCTTGACAAAGGACCCGGATTGCAGGCACTCACCTGATGCTTTCTTGCTACTTGATAAGAGGGGTAATATTATGGGGGGACTTTTACAATGCTATCCTCAAGAATTCTATAAAACTCCCAAATGTCCTTCTGTTCATATTTAAAACTTCCCAAACTTGGCAACTTTAAGACTTGTGGACTTCAATTTCCAGAATTCCACAAGTCTTAAAGTTGTCAAGTTTCATGACTCCTGTTTTAAGATCTTCAGAAGTGGTTGCTATCCTATGTTTGTTTGCTGTGGGAGCAAAGGAAATAAGTTGTCTTGAGGCCTGCTTGTGTGCCCCATCTTTAGGAAGGTCCACTGACTCCACAGAGGTAGTTCTCAACTTGTGCCCAGTCACTTAACAACCAAAGTTGTAACTTCAAAGTTACAACAGACCTCCCCACAGCTACTTACAACCCATTTTTGGAGTTATAATGGCAGCATTTTGGACACTACAACAATCAGTTCTCCTTTATGGCCGTTTGCAGAATCTTGTGATCCCCTGACTACAATCTATAAATTTTGTGCTTGTTTCTGGCACTTATTTCTGGTTTCCAGTAAGGGGGTGAACAAAACCCACTTGGATTTGCTTAATGAAACTAAATTAACGATTTGAAATTGGATTTGCTTAAACGAGCATGTTATTTTTAACAACTGCTGCAAAAAATGTCAAAAGGTCAGGTCTAGTTATGTGATGCACTGACTCCTGACTAAAACAACTTATAACTTTAATTCCAGATCAAGTTCATACGTCAAGGACAAACTGCATTTTAATACCAGAAATTAGGGTGCTGGCTTGTGTATTTTTAAGTAGCTATTTTCTTTTTGCATTGCACTGAATCTATATTAACCTATATGTTAATGTTTCAGGAAGGGGGGGGGGTGTCATTCAATACACCTAATAATAATTGAAATTAAATATTTTGCAGCAGGAATAGAGATGTAGATTCCCCAGATCCCATTTACAGGTTAGCTGCTTTCAATAAAGCCAGTCAGACATTACTGAGCAGGAAAAGCATTTAATTATCTTGCATACTTGATTACAGATGTCACTAGAGCAAAAAGTTGGCCTGTAAAGAGATGATTAAGACCTGTACAATAGAAAGAAATAGCCACTTCCAGACACTGTGCTTATTTTTAAAAAATGGCCTCCATGCTAGCATCAAAGGATTTTCTCAAGAAACTCTGCATCCTGAAAAAGATGCTGAGAAGTAAAGAGTCTCCTCAATTTAGTGACTGTTTGAAGCTATGATACTGAACAAAGGAGCTTATGACTGGTCCTTGCACTTATAATTATTGAAGAATCCCAGACACATGATCAAAATGTGGGTGCTTGGCAATCGGCATATACAGTATTTATGACTGCTGTAGTCACATGATTGCCATTTGAGGCCTTCCCAAGCCAGCTTCTGACAACCAAAGTCAATTGGAAAAGTCAGATTTGCTTAACAGCGTGTGATTCACTTAATGACTGATAAACCAGTCATAAAATTGGGCACAACTCATTTAACAACCAACTTGCCTTAGAAAAGAATTGGGAGAGGCCCATGTGGCCACCTTGCAAACTTTCTCCAAGGGCGCTTGAGTTGCCCAGGCTGCTGATGTGGCTGCACTTCTTGTAGAAGGTGCCGTGATGCCTTGTGGGACATTGAGGGATGCTGACTCGTAAGCTTTGGAGATTGTCCCTCTAATCCAATGGCCTAATACGGTGGATGAGACTTTAGACCCCAGAGACCTGGGGTGGAAAGCTACGAATAGAGCTTCTGACCTACGAAAGGTCCTAGTACATTGGAGATAAATTCGCAGAGCTCTAGTAAGGTCCAAAGTGTGCCATCTGACGGAGAGATGGTGGTTTCGGTTAGAGCAGAAAGAAGACAATACAATGTCCTGTGAAACATGGAGCTGACTTTTGGTAGAAAGGTGGGGTCCAATCGAAGGACTACTTTGTCAGGATAAAATTGACATAAGTCCTGGCGAATAGAGAGCGCCGCCAGCTCAGAAATGCATCTGGCGGAGGTGATTGCCACAGGGAATGCTATTTTGTAGGACAGGTGTCTGAAGGAGGCAGAATTTAGCAGTTCGTATGGAGCTTGGATAAGAGAATGCAGAACCCGAGGTAAGTCCCAGGATGGATATCTGTGAACAGTGGGAGGTCTGAGGTTCGAGATGCCTCTTAACAGTTCTTGTATTTCAGGAAAGATGCGAAGCGGTTGTCTTCGGGGTCCTGCCAGGACTGAGGATAAGGCTGCTAGGTGTCGCTGGATAGTGTTCGCTGAGAGACCTAGGTGCAAGCCTTTCATGAGGAAGGAAACGATTCTGTGAATGGGAATACACAAGGGAGAGAGTCCTTCCTGGGAACAGCACTGGTGAAACTTAGATGAGGTATGGTCGTAGATCCTGTTGGTAGATATTCTTCTAGACTTTAGGATCACTTCCACGGCGTCTGGGTCATAACCTCGAAGGTCTAGGTCACGCTGGATAACAGCCAAGCAGTGAGGTGGAACCACTCCGGGTCTGGATGGTGAGAGACCCCCTGCTGCAACATAACCTCCAAAGCAGAGAGTCGCCAGGGGGCCTGGACGGATAGCCGCTGGAGGTCCACGAACCAGGGTCATTGAGGCCAGTGATGGGCTATCAGTATTACCTGGGCCTGCTCGAGGAGGATCTTGTGGATCATGTCTGGCAGGATTGGAATTGGTGGGAAGGCATATAGGAGGCCTGGAGGCCAAGGGGTTCTGAGTCCGTTGGTTGCTTCTGCTCCCGGGGATGGGAATCTGGAAAAGAACCGAGGGAGCTGAGCATTAGTCGCGATCACGAACAGGTCTAGCGATGGGTGACCAATCTGAGACAGATTTGCTGGAATAAGTCTGGATGGAGACTCCACTCCCCTGGATCCAGCGTCGATCAGGAGAGCCAGTCCGCCTGCACATTGAGAATTCCCGATATGTGGTCGGCCGATAGAGACTCCAGGTGTCTCTCTGCCCAAAGGCCCAGCTTCAGGGCTTCCTACATCAGGGCTTTGGACCGGGTGCTTCCTTGTCTGCAGATGTGGCTCTTTGTAACCATATTGTCTGTTAGGATTAGGATATATCGGTTGAGGATGTGTGGTTTGAACCTCTTGAGGGATAGCGACACTGCTCTCAGTTCCAGCAAATTGATTGGCTTGGTTGACTCCTCCGGTGACTACGTGCCTTGGGATCAGGCCTGGAGCGTGGGCTCCCCAGCCCAGGAGACTGGCGTCCATGGTGATGGTAAACTGTTGTTACTGTTGTTAGCTGCCCCGAGTCTGCAGAGAGGGGCGGCATACAAATCCAATAAATAAATAAATAAATAAATAAATAAATAAATAAATAAATAAATAAATAAATAAATAAATAAATAAATAAATAAATAAATAAATAAATAAATAAATAAATAAATAAATAAATAAATAAATAAATAAATAAATAAATAAATAAATAAATAAATAAATAAATAAATAAATAAATAAATAAATAAATAAATAAATAAATAAATAAATAAATAAATAAATAAATAAATAAATAAATAAATAAATAAATAAATAAATAAATAAATAAATAAATAAACAAACAAACAAACAAACAAACTGGTCTGGAATCCTGAAAAGGGATCCTTTGTCCAGAGCGAAGGAAGGCCACCATGAGAGGGATCTCAGGACGACAGAAGGGATCAGAATGGAGCGTGCTGAGTTGCTCGTGTCCTGATCTCTGGAATGGCAATAAAAGCCATTGGAGTTCCCTAGTATGGAGGCGTGCCCAGGGAATAATACCAATGCAGGACACCATCTTTCCCAGTAGGGAAGACAGCGTGGAAATGGAGACCTTTCTTTGGGATCTGACTTGAGCGTTAAGCTCTTTGATACTAATCTTCCTTTCAGGAGAAAGGAAAACCTGAGACAGGTTGGAATCTATGATTGCCCCCAGGTGCTGAAGGGAGATGGAAGGATAAAACTGACTTTTTTTGATATTAATGGAAAAAAGCATGCTCCTGTAGGAGAGACATGGATAACTGAAGATCTGTACGGGTGCCCTCTTTGGAGGGACCGTGAACTAAATTGTCATCCAAATAGCACAAGATATGAATGGGGGTAGCCCGGATATGAACTGCCAGGGCACCCAGGAGCTTAGTAAAGATTCGAGGGGCCGAGGACAGGCCGAAGGGCATGGCCCTGTACTGATAGTGATTGCCCTGAAAGGCAAAGCGGAGAAATTGTCTGTGGCCTTTTAAAATGGGAATGTGGAGATAGGCCTCCATAAGGTCTAAGGGGGACATGAAGTCCCCAGGGTGAATAGATGCCAGGATAGACTACAAGGAATGCATCTTAAACTTTCTGTATTTGATATACTGGTTTAATCTTTTAAGATCCAAAATGGCTCTCCATCCTCCAGAGGTATTAGGGACCATAAAGAGGATGGAATAGAAACCAAGTCCTCTTTGCGAGGAAGGAACTGGCTGAATAACCCTAATGGAGAGCAGATGATGGATCGCTTCCTCCATACGGAGATGGGAGGAAGGGGATCTAGGAGAAGGGCACAAAATGAAATGTTTGGGGGGAATGGAGATAAACACCAATTGAAGTCCCCGTGTCACTATGGAAATAACCCAGGGATCGTTACAGGAGCAGCACCAGCTGGAAACGAACCAGGCCAATGGGGATAGAGTGGTCATTACCACCTGGACCTTTTTGAGGCCCTTGAGGTGGAGGAGCCTCTTTAATATCGAGATCCTCTGCCCTTGGGGATTCTATCTGATTGGAAACGAAACCGGGAATTATACTGACCTGAGTTTCTTTGAAACGCGAACCCCTGATCTTGTTGGCGATTGGACCGCTGAAAGGACTGAAGCATTTTAAGACTTCTTGGCAGGATTTTCTTCCTATCAGTAGTTTCTGTAAGTAGAGGATCAAGTAAGTCACCAAATAATAGCTTATGTTTTAAAGGGCCCAAGGAAAGTTGTCACTTCTGCCTCAATCCCGCTTGCCAAGGGCAGAGCTAGAGAAGCCACCTGGCCACTGTCGACGCAGCCATCAACTTTGCCGCATATCTTGAGGACTGTAGGGTGGCATCCGCAACATATTGGGCTGCTGCAAAGACATTGTTGAGGTCTTGTTGCCCCCTTAAGTCATCGGGAGGAATATGCTGTTGAAGTTGCTGCAACCACAGAAGCATGGCTCTAGAAAAGAAGGATGGTGACGCTGCACATTTCATTGCCCAGGTGTCTGCCGGGAAACATTTCTTGAGCATTTGCTTCAGACATTTGTCCTCTGATTTTAATACTTCTTCTGCCTCACCAGGTATAGCTGCTGCATAATGCAGGGTCTTGACCAGTTCATCTGCTTTGGGACAAAAAAGAAGATCCTCATAAGAAGGTGAGACTTTATAAAGCTTCTTATCTTTAGAGGAGGGATTGGAACCTAGAGTTGGATGATCCCACTGTTTCAGCAAAGCGTCCTTAAATAGTTTAGGCATGGGAATGACCTCGGTATCTTCCTGCTCCTGCATGAAAAAGGGGAGATTCTCCTCCTGTGGAGTATCAGAAGTAGGTGCAGGCTTGCCCTGACCTCAAAGGCCTATGGCTGCTCTTGCCTTAAGTAGTAGAGACTTGAACAGCTGAAAGGGAAAAATAGTAGAGGATGGAGGGATCTTGATTTGAGATTCTTCATCCTCAGAGAGGCCTTGGAAAGGGTCATCCCTGTCTTCAGGGTCATCCTCCTCCTCCTACTCATGCTAAGAGGAATTAGAGTCTGGTTCTTGAGGTACTCTGTAGGCTGAGAAGGAAGTCAGGGGTCTAAGATGGGTTTGACTATGAGGATGGGGCTGCGCTTTGATGGCCTTGAATTTGGCATCAATGACTTGAGATAAGGTAGAAAAGATATAATGCAGTTCAGGAGGAAGGTTAGTAATAGAAGCAGGAAATTCAGAGGGAACCAGATTCAAATGGTCTGGTATCTCTGGACCTAAGCCCCATAAGTTAGGCTGGGGTCTGTTTAGGTTTGGCTCATCCAGAGACAAGACAGGTACACCTGAGGGAGGCAGCTCAAAGGAGACTGGGGGTTCAGGTGAGCTAACATGCACTTGGGCCTGCAGTCGTAAGTGTTTAGCTGATTGTTCATGAATTTTTTGGAGTGCTTTATCTCTTCTCTTTTCAGCTCTGGTGGGTCTAGCCACTGGAGGAGCTGCGAAAGTGGAGGACGAGGCCTGGGGGATGGTTTGAATCTCATCACCAGTAGGCCTGGGCTCCTGATTGTTTCTGGAAGAAGTGCCTCTCTTGGGAATAGCAGAAGCCATGGCCTGAACAATTTACAAGGACAAGGTCTGGAGCCAAAATTTTTTTGGAGAAGCAATAGGCTGAACAATTTAAATCCCAAGAGGAAGGGGGCCCAAGCTCCTAGGCCCAGGAGCGTCTGCCCTCAAAGATAAGCCTGGATCAATCCAGACTTCATGTCAGTGAGACCAGCAGGGCCAGGCCTCCATGATTAAGCAACCAAGGCACGTTGGTTGAGAGGCCTAGCACGGAGTACAAGCCTGAGACTCTCACAGCCTACTCTGGACCACGTGGCGGACTTTATGGTGCCAGCCGGCTTGCATGTGGGCGGGCCATTGGTGCTGGTGATTTATTGGATGCTGAGGGCCTTCGCGTCAAGAAAAACTCAATAAAGAGTTAACTAAGTCCGGGGGACAGAACAAGCACCCTTGTAAAGCATCCCACTCCACAGGCGGTGCCAAATAAACTAATAAAAGTAATAAAAAACCTCCCAGCCGGGCAGATTTAGCAGAAGAAATATGGCCGACTGAAACAATAAGGCAAGGCAATTACGCAATTAACTGAAAGCCTTATCGCTGCTTCTCTGCTCGGAGCAGAGCCCCGAGGGCTGGCTGGAAAACTAAATTGCTTTGATCGTCAATAGAAAGGCTAATTTACTTATCTTTTTGCTGTAAATCTCGTAGAAGACGAAGGGAAGGCATTTGTTTAGAGAGGAGCTGAGCCACTACGCGTCCTGCCGGTAGGAGGACTGAGCGAATTCTGGGGAACGGGTGGATCCAGCAATCTTTTTAAAGACAGGCTCAGTCCTATGGGGATTAGACAGTGAGCAACTCACGTGACTGCTGGATCCGGTCCTACAGTACGGAGAAACATTAATCTCAGATTTGGACATATGCCCTTCACACACACACACACACACACACACACACACAAGTATGCACAACAATATATATATATATTAATGTATCAATTTTTATGCATTTTTCCCCTTTTTAACATATTTTTGTACAATGTTTTTTGACTATAAGCTGCGCTTACAATTTACAGATTTGGTGTGATTTCTTTTAGAAAGTACAAACTGATAATTGAATCCGATTCTCTAATTCCAATTTTAGATCATTTTCTAGAGCAACAGTCAGCTCCTACTGCTGCCCTTCAGTGTCTCCTCTAGAAGAGGGACAGGTAGAACTGAGGAGGAAAACTCCTGCTAGATTCCAAGATGGTCTCCAAGAGATTGGCAAAGCATCTGAACCACAGTTGCCTAAACAGCATAATGGCTAGAAATTGTGGGCAACTCCAAGCACCTTTGCGTGGGCGGCGGGGAAGACCCAGGGAAGGTTTCTTCGGCCGCCCAGCAGCTGATCTGTTCAGCAGCGCGGCAGCAGCGAGGAGCCGAAGATTGGGGTTTCCGAGCCGCCCACGCAAAGGGGAAACCCCGATCTTCGGCTCCTTGCCGCGCTGCCGAACAGATCAGCTGCTGGGCGGCCGAAGAAACCTTCCCTGGGTCTTCCCCGCCGCCCACGCAAAGGGGAAACCCTGATCTTCGGCTCCTCACTGATGCCCGCCCGCCGCTCGCCCGCCCGCCGCCCACCGCTCGAGAGCAAGAGGGGGAGAGATAGAGAAAGAGAGAGAAGGAAAGAAAGAGATGAGAGAGGGAGGAAGAGAGTGTGAGAGAGGAAGAAGCAAGATAGAGAAAGAGAGAGAGAAAGAAAGATGAGAAAGGAAGGAAGAGAGTGACATCATCGGGTGGGAAAAATCGCGATATAGCGTTTCGCGAAGATCGAGATCGCGAAAATCGAGGGATCACTGTATGTTTATCCCAGGCATGTTTAAATTCGGTTACTGTGGATTTACCAACCACGTCTGCTGGAGGTTTGTTCCAAGGATCTACTACTCTTTCAGTGAAATAATATTTTCTCATGTTGCCTTTGATCTTTCCCCCAACTAACTTCAGATTGTGTCCCCTTGTTCTTGTGTTCACTTTCCTATTAAAAACACTTCCCTCCTGAACCCTATTTAATCCTTTAACATATTTAAATGTTTCGATCATGTCCCCCCTTTTCCTTCTGTCTTCCAGACTATACAGATTGAGTTCATTAAGTCTTTCCTGATACGTTTTATACTTAAGACCTTCCACCATTCTTGTAGCCCGTCTTTGGACCCGTTCAATTTTGTCAATATCTTTTTGTAGGTGAGGTCTCCAGAACTGAACACAGTACTCCAAATGTGGTCTCACCAGCGCTCTATATAAGGGGATCACAATCTCCCTCTTCCTGCTTGTTATACCTCTAGCTATGCAGCCAAGCATCCTACTTGCCTTTCCTACCGCCTGACCACACTGCTCACCCATTTTGAGACTGTCAGAAATCACTACCCCTAAATCCTTCTCTTCTGAAGTTTTTGCTAACACAGAATTGCCAATGCAATACTCAGATTGAGGATTCCTTTTCCCCAAGTGCATTATTTTACATTTGGAAACATTAAACTGCAGTTTCCATTGCTTTGACCATTTATCTAGTAAAGCTAAATCATTTACCATATTACAGACCCCTCCAGGAATATCAACCCTATTGCACACTTTAGAGTCATCGGCAAATAGGCAAACCTTCCCTACCAGATCTTCCCCTATGTCACTCACAAACATATTAAAAAGAATAGGACCCAGAACAGACCCTTGTGGCACACCGCTTGTAACCTGTCTCTGCTCAGAATACTCGCCATTAACAATAACTCTCTGATGTCTATGCTTCAGCCAGCTTGAAATCCACTGAACTATCCAGGGATTAAGTCCAATCTTCAGTAATTTATCTATCAGCTCTTTATGTGGAACCGTATCAAAGGCTTTGCTGAAGTCCAGATAGGCAATATCCACAGCACCACCTTGATCCAACACCTTTGTGACATAGTCAAAGAAATCAATGAGATTAGTCTGACATGATTTGCCTTCAGTAAAGCCATGCTGATTTTGGTCCAATAAGTTATTGTTTTTAGGTGCTGATTTATCCTCTTTTTGAGTAGAGTCTCCATCATTTTAACTACAACTGATGTCAAGCTAACTGGCCTGTAGTTACCAGCTTCTTCTCTACTGCCCTTCTTGTGGATAGGCACAACACTGGCCATTCTCCAATCCTCAGGAACATCTCCTGTTAACAGGGATTGGTTAAACAAATCAGTCAGGGGGGTAGCAATGACAGATCTGAGTTCTTTAAGAACTCTGGGGTGGATGCCATCTGGACCCATTGCCTTATTTATCTTTAATCGTTCAAGTTCTTCTAAGACATCGGCTTCTAAGATCACTGGAGCTGAATCCGTACAGCTGGGAGCAATGCTATATCCTCCTATAGTATTATTTTGTAAGGTGTCTTTTGAGAAAACTGAACAGAAGTAGCTATTGAAATGGTCAGCGATCTCCTTATTCCCATCAATGCATGTATTATTCCCGGTACTAAGCTTTGTGATGCTGCAGTTTTTCTTCTTCCTATCACTAATATATCTGAAGAAGGTTTTATCCCCCTTCTTTACAGATTTTGCAATTTCTTCCTCTTTTGAGGCTTTAGCAGCATATATTATCTGTTTTGCCTCCTTCTGTCTCATTTTATACACCTCTCTATCAGCTATACTTCCAGACTCTTTATACCTCCTATAGGCAGCCTTTTTTTCATTGACTATAGCCCTTACATCATTGCTAAACCATAGCGGTTTCTTCTTCCTTTTACCTTTAGTTATTTGCTTTACATACTGCAACCTACAACTCTTACACTGTAAAAACATGTGGACTACCCACCTTGATCAGGGTAGATCAATAGATGCAATCTATATAGACTTTTGCAAAGCCTTTGACTCAGTAGTTCATGACAAACGTCTTCTGAAACTAAAATCCTATGGCATTTCTGGATCTCTGCATGATTGGATTTCAGCGTTCCTGTCCAACAGACAATAAGTTGTCAAAATAGGTAATGCCATATCTAATCCTGCTCTAGTTAACAGTGGTGTCCCACAAGGCAGTGTTTTAGGACCTACTCTCTTTATACTCTACATAAACGATCTCTGTGACAACATGACAAGCAATTGTGTTCTCTTTGCTGATGATGTTAAACTATTTAATGCTACTGACAATACTTCTACCCTTCAAAAGGACCTTGACCATGTAGCTGAATGGTCTACCAACTGGCAACTTCAAATCTCTACCAACAAATGCTCCGTCCTACACATTGGTAAAAAGAATCCGAATACTAAATACATACTTGGTAAAAATGAACTAATAACGGATCCTCACTCAGTCAAAGACCTTGGAGTACTCATTTCCAATGACCTAGGTGCTAGAGCCCACTGTAACAGCATTGCCAAAAAGGCTTTAAGAATTGTAAACCTAATCTTACGTAGCTTCTTCTCTAGAAACACTGATTTATTAACCAGAGCATACAAAACATTTGTCAGACCTATTCTAAAATATAGTTCACCTGTGTGGAATCCACACTGCATATCAGATATTAATACAATAAAAGAAGTCAAGAAATACTTCACAAGAAGTGTCCTTCACTCCTCCTCACGTAACAAATTACCCTACTCCTCCAGACTTCAAATACTAAATCTAGAAAATTTACAACTACGTCATCTCCAAACTGATTTAACTGTTGTTCATAAAATCATACATCATATTGTACTCCCTGTCAGTGACTACTTCACCTTTAACAACAACACAAGAGCACGTAATAGATACAAACTGAATGTAAATCGCTCCAAACTTGACTGCAGAAAATACGATTTCAGCAATAGAGTGGTCACCACCTAGAACTCATTACCTGACTCTGTTGTTGCTTCCCCCAACCCCAAAATCTTCAACCTTACATTATCTACAATTGACCTCTCCCCTTTTCTAAGAGGTCTGTAATGGGCATGAATAAGTGCACTTATGTGCCTAATGTCCCTGTCCTACCGTCTTATTATCATTTCTATTACTATGTTCTACTTATGTTATGTTATGTTAATATGTACTATAATACTATACTTGTTTGACAAATAAATAAATGGGATCCCACCAATCAAGACATTTCAGCTAATGGGTCTAAAAGAGACTCCTCGGCCTCTGGATGAAACACCTTGCATCTTGTTGTGGTTAGCTCTGGCCCAGCTCCTGCCCCAAGGACTGTGGATGTGGGGGAGACATCCACATGCTGCAGGCCTGTTTTGCCCCCGGTGGAATCTGCTGATGAAGGCTCCTCTGACCAAGAAGACATGAGTGAAGGGGAGGAGGAGAGTGTGGGAGACAGCTCAGAAGGAGATCAATTATCTAGTTCCTCCTTGGATTCAGAACAAGAGTTAATGATACAGCCACGCATGCAGAGAGCGATGCATAGGCAATAACAACTGAGAGATTATTATCAAAGAAAATGAGGCCACTCGTGGTTGGGTGGGGCTGTGGTAATTAGTGAGGCTGCTATAAATAGCAGCCTGTGGGTTTGGCCATTGTGGAGGATTATCTGATCGTTGTGTTTCATGACTGCTTTGCTGACTTTGATCTTTGTGTGGTGATTTTCCCCCGCTTTGAAACTAACCCAAAGCAAAGTGTGTTTCACTTTGTGAAAGAAGGACTGTGAATTGCCTCACAGCTGCAAGCTAAGTATCACAGAACTGATAAGGGACTTGTACAAATTACCAATTTGTTTGGAGACAAGTGCTCTTTGCTATACAAAAAGAGTGCTCTGTTTATTTGCATTTTCGGTATAAAGAACATTGTTTTGAATTTTCAAACGTGTGTGTGTCTGAAATTGTATCTGTGCATTTTTGGGAGGATTCTACCAGAGAGCTCGACAGAACACATCTAGAGGTGAAATCTGCCTTCATCTTTCTGGCCTTAAAACCCTGGCTCTGCTGGTTGGCTAACACAGTGGGTGTGTGTTGGAGATGGCTGATTGAGAGAGAGACAAAAGCACATGCTTTTACCATTCGTGATTTTGGTTTTTCACCACCTATTCAATTTTGTTAATTCTAATGTCTTAATGCTTTTATGATTATGCTTTTATGCTATTATAAGCTGGCCAAAGTCACTCTGGATAGCGAGACAGATAGCACAAACAAACGAGCAAAGAAAATAAATAAATGTCTATAAGTGCATGCTACAAAAAATTAACACAGACTGAAAGCAACACCTCTCATTAAATTTTAATTAAATTTAATTTATTAGATTTGTATGACGCCCCTCTCCAGAGCCTTTAAAAAACATCTAAAAACCCATTATTAAAACCATAAACGTTAAAACCATAAACGTTTTAGCTGTCTTCCTTAGCCTGCAAGAATCACCCTTCTTAGTCAGGATTTGGGGAATAATTCTAGGACTTGCAGTTTATTACATCTGAAGGAGACCAGGTTCTCAGGCTATCCCACTACTCTGAATTGCTGGGATGATAAAAGATAATTGAGGGACAACTTTAATGCCACAACAGAGGAATAAAACGCCATTCAAAAATTCAAGGACTTCCTTTGGCTGCAGTCAAATGGCAAAACATTTTGCATTCATTTCGCCATCTCTCAATATAAATGGAAGAGCCTGACCTGTCAATGAGCCTGCTGAAATCCAATTTATTTGTATCATATTTATGAAAACCCAGCCTTGTTTCTGTCGGGAGTCCAGATTCTGTCAGTTTAGTCTCTGCTAAAATTCCCAGGCAGATTCTGTTCCAAAAGAAAATGGCATTCCCACTTTAGATCGGCATGTGGGTTTCATGAAGGCGTTCTGACATCTCCCAAATGCATTTTATAAGTCAGTTACCACAGCAACCAGCAGTCGTTGCATTGTTAAAAAAAATTGAAAGTTGAGTTTTCTGTAGCAAAAAGCTGTCTTTCTTATACACAAACTGTCAGGCTCTGATTTTGTAATTCAACATAGATGCTTGTGACATTGACCCGAAATTAAAAAATATGCAAGAAATGCCGTTGTCCATTTCTAGATTTTATAAGTGTGCTGGCCTCTAGGTGGTAAAAAAGGAAGCCTTGATTAAGACATCAAATGATTTCTCACCAATACAATATTTAAAAATCATGGACGTACAGACTTAGTTGACTTGTACAATTGTTTGGATTTGAAGACAATATTTGGAATTATACTTCTACAATTGTTTTTAGAGTGCCAGCATGGGCTAGTCAATGGTTAATCCATCAGGGAGGACTATGAGTTCTAGTCCTGCCTTGGCATGAAGCTAATTTGAGGGATCTTGGACCAGTATCGGGTTGCTACTTGGTACGGGCCACACTGAGCACTGGTAGTGAAAATGGAGCTATGTGCGTGTCTCTGTCCTGGTGAGATTTTGCTTCTGCGCATGAGCAGATTTCTGAATTGAATAGTGTTCCAATCTTGGTTTGCTATGTCTGAACATGAGCGCTAGTATGCTTTTCAGTATAGCGATCACGAAATCCCATTTAAACTGGGAAAGTCCAGATTCAAATCCACCCCTAGCTATAAAAACTCACTGGGTATAATGGGCTATGAGGATAACCTTGAGGAAGACCTGCAGCAAAGACAACAAACAGAGTAATCCCAGCTCAAAGCAGAAAAGGAATCTGAGAAAGCATTTCAATTATGACCCTCCCCAAATCTCTTTAGGATAAAGGCCTGTGGGGATGCAGATTCAGTTGCAAGATCCTGGTACCATATAGTAGCCATAGAATAAAAGTAATATTAGTATTAATGATTTTGGTGCTCACATCTGGCATTTCTTGAAGGACTGACATCAGATACTTGTGTATCAGTTATTTTTTCTCAGTGTGATGTATCTCACAAAGTTGTTTTTAAGGGAAACAGTTGTTTTAGAGAGAGAGATGCATGTTGCCTTCAGATTTTGGAAAAAAGATGAGTTGTAACTCTAAGGAATTAATAAAGTTGTGCCCCTTGCTTAAGATGTCAAATCTCCTGCGCCCAACATAATCGAAAGAGAAAAAGAGACAGTATTGGGCAGGCGCTAACTTGTAATCGTTTCCTAATCTTTTCGAAAGCGAAGTTCCAGTTTCTATTTTGACAACTGGTTTTCACGATTCCTAGAAGCTACTTCTTTGTAACTCTCCCTGCTCAACAGCTGCAACCAGCAACCAAGCTGTCGGGTGGGAAGAAACCCCTGTGGGTCAGAGTCCTGCCCGGCTGCTTGGGCTCTCCAGACGATGCCCACCCATGCCGATCCTCTGTTCGCTCTTTCTTCTTGGCGGGGCGCCACCCTGGAAAGAAGAGGCGCGGGAAGCCCCCGCCCACCATCCCCAGGCTGAAGGGACCGGAGCAATGTCTGCACTTTTTTTCCCCTTCTACACGCTGCTGCTGGCTGCACGAGGTAAAGAGGGGGGGAGTGAGAGGGAGAGGGACTGAGAGAGAAAAGGAGAAAGAGCGAGAAATGAGAAAATGATGGAGGGAAAGAATGAGGGAGAAAAAATAGAGGCAAATGAGAGAGAAGGGAGCGAGAAATGAGAGAAAGATTGAGAGAGAGAGAGAGAATGAGGGAGAAGAGGGAAACAAATGAGAGAGAGAAGGGGGAGAGAGGGAGAGGTACACAGAAATGAGAGAGACCTGGAAGGAAAGAATGAGAGAAAGGGAAAAGAGGGAAGAGAGAGAGAGAGAAGTGGAGAGAAAAAAAGAAAAGGGAAAGAGAGGGCAGGAAAGAGAGAAGTGGAGATAAAGGAAGGAGAGAGGGAAGGAGGGAAGAAAGGAAGGAGAAATGGAGGAACAAGGAAGGAAGGAAAGAGAATGAAGGCAACAAGGAAGGAAGGAAAGAAAGAAAGAAAGAAGGAAGGAGTAATGGAGGGAACAAGGAAGGAAGAAAAGAAGGAAGGAGAAATGGAAGGAACAAGGAAGGAAGGAAAGAAGAAAAAAAGGAAGGAGAAATGGAGGAAACAAGGAAGGAAGGGAAAGGAAGGAAGGAAGGAAGGAAGAATGAAATTAATGGAGGGACGGCGGAAGGACTTTTTTGGAGGGGGGGGTAAAATTTTCTTTCTTTTTCTCTCAACATACATTCAAACAATACAGTGTACCATCTAATTTTTCATGAATAAAATGCAGTATTTTGTTAGTAACTAGTATCAATCATCAAAAAAGTCAGGGGGAAGGTCTAATGTCCCCAGGCCTGGTGGCAAAGATGTGTTTTTAAACTCTTTTGGGTGGCAAGGGTGGGGGACAGTGCGAATCTCCATGGGGAGCTGATTCAAGAGGGCCGGAGCCTCCACAGAGAAGGCTCTTCCCCTAGGCCATGCCAGCCGATATTGTTTGGTCTACAGGACCCTAAGGAGACCAACTCTGTGGGACCTCACCGGACGCTGGGATTCGTGCAGCAGAAGGCGGTCTCGGAGATAATCTGGTCCTGTGCCATGTAGGGCTTTATAGGTCATAACCAACACTTTGAATTGTGTCCAGAAACAGATTGGCAGACAATGCAGTCCACGGAGTGATGACGAAGTATGGGCATGCCTTGGAAGGCCCATAACTGCTCACACGGCTGCATTTTGGATGATTTGAAGTTTCCGAACACTCTTCAAAGGTAGCCCCATATAGAGAGCATTTCAGTAGTCGAACCTCGAGGTGATAAGGGCATGAGTGACCGTAAGCAAAGACTCCCTGTCCAAATAGGGCCGCCACTGATGCACCAGAGAACAAAATACGCTGACCTTTCACCAGGTCATCACTAGATATTAATGCAACAGGATGTTTGGAATATAACAGTAAACACAGTCTTGAACACCTGGTTCTTATCCAGAAAAGTTCGTAAGTAGAAGTGTTCTGAGGTAGAGGTACCACTGTAACTCCCTCACTTCTGTCAAACTATTCACTAAGGCTGCATTAATATGACTATTAGTCTTCTCATCATTCCTATCACCTATCTCCTCCCACTTATGACTGTATGAATGTAACTTGTTGCTTGTATCCTTATGATCTTTATTATTATTGTTTCCTGATTGCTTATTTGTACCCTGTGATAATCATTGTACCTCATTATTCTTGACAAATGTATCTTTTCTTTTATGTACACCGAGAGCATACGCACCAAAGACAAATTCCTTGTGTGTCCAATCACCCTTGGCCAATAAAGAATTCTATTCTATTCTGAAGACCAGCTGGCCATCGCGCGCGCATTCGTGGCAAAGATCTGAAACACAACTGGCGCGACAGCGTACATGCCCACAGAGAGGGCTCTACTTGCCACCCGTCACCTTTGCCATATGGTTGCCACCACTGACCTAAGCCATCTTCTTTTCTCTGATACTGTCTGATGTTCATGAGTTCCCATTCAACACAACCAACAGCATCATTTAGTGTAACAGGAATGCAACTGGATGGAAAAGCTTTCTTAATTCTTACTTCATACATATAGCTGCAACTAACTGGAAAAAAAATTACCTCAGTGAATTTACTTTGTTGTAGCACCGTATCAAGTATCTACCATATTAAACCTGTCATTGGCTGCTAAATAATCATTTCCGTGATGCAATCAGCCCTCAGTGGTAATATGCAAGACCTCTCAAAGAGATTGAAGCAGTCAGACCTGAAACTAAGAATGACACATGGTGATTCTTGAAAGTTGAAGGGTTTTGTGGTGTAACACCTAGAAACAAATGTTTGCCAGAAAAATCTATCACTCTGGTACCTGCAGCTACAATATCCAGGTAGTCCTCGAGTTACAGCCACAATAGAGCCCAATTTTTATGTTGCTTAAGTGAAATGTTTGTTAAGTGAGTTTACCCCATTTTTACGACTTTTCTTGCCAGAAGTGCACTTATTAAGTTAAATCATAGGGCTGTTAATGGTTGTCCCCATTGATTTTACTTGTCGGAAGGTCCCAAAAGCGGACACTGGGACACAGCAATGGTCATAAATATGAACCTCTTGTCAAGCATCTGAATTTTGATCCATGTGACCAGGAGAGATGCTGCAATGATTCTAAGCATGAAAAATGGCACATTTTTCATTGCCATAATTTTGAACAATCTTTAAATGAACTGTTGTATGTTGAGGACTACCGTGTTTCCCCGAAAGTAAGACAGCGTCTTACTTTCTTTTTACCCCCAAAAGCCCCCCTACGTCTTACTTTCGGGGTATGTCTTATATTGTCCCAGGCACCGGGGCCGGCTCGTTTTCGGCCCGACCCTCCGCCGCCATTCCCGCTCCCCGATCTCGCTGACCGCTGATCGCTGGCCCGAATTCTCCGCCCCTCCCTTTTCCCCCAACCAGTACTGAGTTGCAGTCCTGAGGCGAAAGAGGGCTCAGCTCGCTCGCTCCCTCCTTTGGATCGTAAAAGAAGCCGCGGCGGGAAGAGCGCGAGGCACCCATAAGATTAAC
The DNA here is from genome assembly GCF_031021105.1 of Erythrolamprus reginae. Classification (NCBI taxonomy): domain Eukaryota; kingdom Metazoa; phylum Chordata; class Lepidosauria; order Squamata; family Dipsadidae; genus Erythrolamprus; species Erythrolamprus reginae. The sequence goes on along the minus strand of NW_027248495.1, from coordinate 66,702 downwards.
GCGACGTCGTGAGCTGTAAACCGTCCTCTCCCAGCCCTTAAAGGAATCTGCCTTACGCAGCCTGGTGCCAGCTGGCGGTGGCGCGCTGCGTAAGGGAGATTCTCCTGGGCGCGCAGCTCCCTCGCCAGCGCCGCGAACTGCTCCGCCGCTTCCTGGGCAGCCTGAAAATAGACCGCTGCCGCTCGCCGGCCGCTGCATGCCACAGCCCCGTGCAAGGCTCGGCCGCGAGCTGTAAACTGTCCTCTCCCAGCCCTTAAAGGAATCTCCCTTACACAGTCTGGTGCCAGGTGGCGGTGGTGCGCTGCATAAGGGAGATTCTCCTGGGCGGCAGTTCCCTCGCCAGCGCCGCGAACTGCTCCACTGCTTTGGCCAGGACCGCCGCCTCGCCCGTTGGGTGGCCCAAGCTCTGGGCGCAGCACGCCACCGCCAGCTTGGGCCACCCGGCGGGCAAGGCGGCGGCCCTGGCCGAAGCAGCGGAGCAGTTCGCGGCGCTGGCGAGGGAGCTGCGCGCCCAGGAGAATCTCCCTTACGCAGCCTGGTGCCAGCTGGCGGTGGCGCGCTGCGTAAGGGAGATTCTCCTGGGCGCGCAGCTCCCTCGCCAGCGCCGCGAACTGCTCCGCCGCTTCGGCCAGGGCCGCCGCCTTGCCCGTTGGGTGGCCCAAGCTCTGGGCACAGCGCGCCACCGCCACCTGGGGCCACCCGACGGGCGAGGCGGTGGCCCTGGCCGAAGCGGCGGAGCAATTCGCGGCGCTGGCGAGGGAGCTGCGCGCCCAGGAGAATCTCCCTTACGCAGCCTGGTGCCAGCTGGCGGTGGCGCGCTGCGTAAGGGAGATTCTCCTGGGCGCGCAGCTCCCTCGCCAGTGCCGCGAACTGCTCCGCCGCTTCCTGGGAAGCCTGAAAATGGACCGCTGCTGCTCGCCGGCCGCTGCACGCCACAGCCCCGCGCAAGGCTCGGCCGGCGAGCGGGGCTCCCCGGGCAAAGGCTGGGGCGCGGCGGCGGGCAAAGCGCGTAAGAAAACCCCGGGCAAGAAGAGCCCTTCGGGAACGGCTCCCCCCCCCAGCAATACCCCCCGTGTTTCCCCGAAAGTAAGACATATGTCTTACTTTCGGGGTACGGCTTATATTAGCCGACCCCCCTGAAACCTCCGATACATCTTACAATCGGGGGTGTCTTACTATCAGGGAAACACGGTACCTATATCATGAGAACTATTACGAATGATTATTTCCCTCACTCGTAATATCTGGTATGAGTTGCCTCTTACTCCTCTGGAATCCTCCCTCCCATCCCCTCACAACATTTCATCACATCAGCCTTATTTTAAGTCTTGAGAAGTGAGCTAGTATCAGGAAGTGACTCAGGTGGATGCGGCAAGCCATTGATTTATCACCAACTTCTCACTCACTGGGGAGCAAAAGAGGAAGGAGGAGCAGCCCAGTCAGGACTTGCCAGATTCTGTTTTAACAGTCAATCTAAATGAAGGATGTTCCTGGTTAAATTGCTTTCCTGCTCAGATCTATAGGAGGCCAGAAGGTGACAGAAAAAAGTGTGTGTCTCAAATTATTGCTATGCCCCTCACTCTTTGCTTCTTTGCCCAAACTGCACTATGGATTATCCTCAGTTTACGACCACAACTGAGACCAGAATTTGAAACTGAAATCAGAACTATGTGAAACGCCCTTCCCCACCCCCTGGAGTCTCTCTGGAAGCCAAAAACGTCCTCCCAGAGCCTCTGTGGGAGCCAAAAATCAGTTGGCCAGCACAGATGTACATTGGAGCTGAGCTAGGGCAACGGCTCATGTGCCAGCAGATATGGCTCCAGATGCCATCTGTGGCATCCGTGCCATAGGTTTGCCATCATTGACCTAGGAGTACTCATCTCAAATGATCTAAGCCCCAGAGCTCACTGTTACAGCATTGCCAAAAAGGCATTAAAAGTTGCTAATCTAATCTCATGAAGCTTCTTCGCCAGTAACATTGTACTGCAAACTAGGGCATACAAAACCTTTGCCAGACCAATTTTTAAATACAGCTCATCTACCTGTATATCATCCATTAATACAATTGAGTGGGTCCAGACATATTGCACGAAAAGAGTCCTCCACTCCTCTGCTCACAACAGAATCCTTTATGCCACTAGGCTCAAACGTTTGGACTTAGATAACCTGAAACTATGCCACCTACAGTCTCACCTAAGCATAATACAAAAAATTGTCTGCTACAACATCCTACCTGTCAATGACTACTTCCACTTCAAGCTCAACAATACACAGGCAAACAATGGATACCAATTTAAGGCAAAACGTTCCAAACTCGATTGCAGAAAATACAATTTCAGCAGTAGAGTGGTCAATGCCTGGAATGCTCTATCTGATTCCATTGTTATATGCTCTAACCACCACAGCTTCAACTTTCTCCAACCAACCGTCTACCATGGACCTTACCCCATTCCTAAGAGATCCGTAAAGGGGACGTGCATAAGCGCATCACTGTGCCTACTGTCCCTGTCCTACTGTCCCCATTTATTTGTACTCATTCCTTGCTCGTGTTCATGTTTGTTTGTTTGTTTGTTTGTTTGTTTGTTTGTTCGTTCGTTCGTTCATTCATTCATTCATTCATTCATTCATTTATTGGACTTATATGCCACCCCTCTCTGTGGACTCGGGGCGGCTCACAACATACTTATACCCGCGATCTAATACATGGTGGACAAACTGAATGAATGAATGAACGAACGAATGAATAAGAATTTCAACTGCTAAGCAAGGCAGTTGTTAAGTGAGTTGTACCCAATTCTGTGATTTTTTTTGCTGGGGTTGTTAGCAAATCACAGTAGTTGTTAAGTGAATCATACGGTTTTCAAGCCGATCTGTCTTCCCACATTGATTAGGTTGGAAGCAGCTGGGGAAGTCGCAAATGGCAATCGCAGGAACCCAGACGCTTAAACACTTAAACAGTTTCCAAGTGCCCCAATTTTGTTTCTCAACTTTGCCTGTGTGTGGGTGCTGCAATGGTCTTAAGTGTGAGGACCAATTACAAGTCACTTTTTTCTGTGCTACTGTAACTTTGAACCTTCACTAAATGAGTAGGCTGTAGGTTGAGGACTTCCTGCATCTGTACGTTTTCTACAGAGAAGGAAGTCTGCTTCGGATTACAGCATCCAGCACATTTGTCACTAAATAACCTATTATAAGACAGCAAATTAGGACAATTTTCTTTCACTCGGACCTGAGTACTGCCGCAGGGCAAGGACCTCATTGCTCAAGAGTATACAAAACAATGTCAGGAAAACAGTAACTTTACACAACTACAGTGATCCCCCGGGTATCGCGCTCCCGATTATTGGAACGGGCTAAATCGCGATTTTTCAACCCGGAAGTCAAAACACCATCTGCGCATGCGTGCCCTTTTTTTATGGCCACGCATGCGTAGATGGCACCGGGCAGATCAGCTGCTGGGCGGCTTCCCTGGGTCTTCCCCCTCTTGCTGGCGGGAGGGCGAGCGGCGGGCATCAGCGAGGAGTTTCCCCACCGCCCACGCAAACTCCTCGCTGCTGCCGCGCCTGCCTTTCGCCCGCCCACGCCGTTCGCCCGCGCCGTGAGCGAACGGCTTGTCCGCCGCCTGCCTGCCCGCGCGCCCGCGGCTCGCCCGCCCTTCGCCCGCACCACGCCGTTTGCTCGCGCCGCTTCCCAGCTGAGTCCTGAAGCGAATTGGCTTCAGGACTCAGCTGGGAAGCGGCGCGAGCGACCGGCGTGGGCGGGCGAGCGGCAGCGAGGAGTTTGCGTGGGCGGTGGGGAAACCCCAGCGCCGCTTCCCAGCTGAGTCCCCTTCCCAGGAACCCCAATCTTCGGCTCCTCGCTAGCGCTGCGGAAGTAAAAACACCATCTGCGCATGCGCAGATGGTGTTTTCACTTCCGCAGCGCTACTTCGCGAAAAACCGATCATTGCGAGGGGTCCTGGAACGGAACCCTCGCAATGATCGGGGGATCACTGTACTTGCTTTGCAAATCAGTGTTTGTAGATGTAAGCTGATAATTTGCTCTAAAAGATACTCTTGTTTAAATATTAGGATTGTTACTTATAGGTCCCCTAAACCAGGGGTCTCCAACTTTGGAAACTTTAAGAGTTGTGGACTTCAACTCAATTCTGGGATTTGAAGTCCACAATGGGACCATCTCCTGTTGCATACCTCTCAGAGACCAATTAGATCCCACAGGGTTGACCTTCTCCAGGCCCCGTCGACTAAGTAGTGCTGATTGGTGGGCCTGCAGGGGAGGGCCTTTTCTGTGGTGGCCCTGGCCCTTTGGAACCAACTACCCCCCTCCCCGGCTGTCCATACTGCTCCTATCCTACTGGCCTTCTGAAAAGTCTTGAAGACCTGTCTCTGCCGGCAGGTCTGAGGGCTGTTAATGTTAACCTCTTAGTTCTAGCCAAATCGTGGTTTGATTGGTATGAGTGTATAATTATATTGGTTAGTCTAGAGGTTTTATTGTTATTAATATTGATGGATTATATTAATGGTTTTATTGTTTAATATTTGACTTCAACGTTTATCGTATGGTTTTATTGTTGTAAGCCACCCTGAGTCCTATAGGATTGAGCAGCATATAAATGAAATAAATAAATAAATAGCCCACAAATCTTAAAGTTTCCAAGATTGGAGACCTCTGCTCTAAACCAGAGATCCCCAACTACTGGGTTGTGGCCCACTACTGGGCTGTGGCTTATTTGTGAATTGGGCTGTGCGAGTGGCTGGCTGGCACGTGTACGCAGCTCATCTTACATGAACAGCAAGCCAGTAGGCAATTGTGCCCGTGCATGTTGGCCTGCCCTTTGCACACGGTATAATTCTCGTCTCCCCCACAGCCAGGTTGCCAACCCGCAAGGAGACTTGCTGCTCTAAACCAACCTTCTTCTTCATCATCATCCCAATTCTGCAAGGCCCATTTGGCCTCACAAGGTTGTTGGCCCAATGCATGATTAACCCGAGAGCTTAACATGGCACATTTTACATGGAAAATGCAGCCCTTCCCCAAATAAAGCAGGTCTCTTGATATACAAAAAACATCTTATTTTCTAAGCTAAAATGGCACATGTCTGTCAGACAGAGAATTATTCTTCTTACAACAACGAAGGAGTTGCTCAACTACAGAAGCAGAATATTATTTATCTAATTTCAATTTCCATAATCATCAGCATTGATATAACTGGGAATCTCTAGATCAGTGGTGGCTACCTTTTTTGGCACTGAGTGCTAACACATGATGGCATGTGCACGCGCTGGACCACTGAAACCCAGAAGACAGCAGTTGGCTGGTGTGCTTTCATGTGTGGGCAGCCGCTCTCTTCCGAATTCCATTGTGCACATCCATGCAGGCCTGCTGGTCTTTGCGTATGCACACAACAGAACCCAGAATAGAACAGTTGGCTGTACGCGCATGCACACTGTCACTAGCTACACTTCTGGGTTCCATCATGCACATGTGTAAAGACCAGCTGGCAAACGTGCATGCACATGATGGAACCCAGAAGAGGCTGGCTGCACGTGCATGCACACTGGAACTGCTGGTCTTCGCACATGTTCACAATGTAACCTGGATGTGCAGATGGTGACGAATGTGAATGCCCCACAAAGAGGGTTTTGCATGCCATCTGTGGCATGCGTGCCATAGGTTTGCCATCACGGCTCTAGATGATACAGATCTAGTGGAGAAAAGGCATCATGTCTCTTAACTTCAGCAACGAAGCTTGTATTTTTTTATCCAGAATATCTAGTAGTTTATAGTGATATATCTCAATTGGGAAAAAATAAAATTATACATTCATTTTTTTAGTGGAGAAAACATCTGACAAAATTGATGTATAGACTCTATGAGAACAAGCACTCAGCATCCAGCTAACTAACTAACGTCTAATATCTGAGGTGTTTATATTTAGGATTCGAAGAAGCTTGCATTCTCAGCCTTCCTCAAGAGATGCATTAGGGAAGGATTGACCTGAGCACAAGTTTATCCACGGATCAACACACCCAGAGACAAAATATATACACAGAATGAAGATGAAACAAAAAGGGGAGAAATTTATCAGGAAAAGATAAGTAACACAGTGTACATTTTGGTCAAGCGAAAAGGCCTTTCCAGATAAAAGTCATTCCAGTTAGCTATAAAATGAAAGAGAAATCGGTTTATGACAGCTATTATTCTGAGAATCCATACATGGAACAACGGGGGGGGGGGGGGGAGCATTAAAAAAAAAAATTAAGACACAATTAGGGAGATGTAAAAAAAAACCAAAACAGTAAATGTAAGAGTTTGCTCTCCATCCATGGGAAGAAAGAGGAAACAGCACCCAAACCTCACGCACAGATCTCTGCCATCTTGAAAAAGTGGCAGGTGTATCAGCCATGCCTCTCTAGCAACTGAGCCTTCAGGGAAAACAGAGGGCATCTCACTGAGTAAATACTCATTACCAATAATATATCTTATATTTAACTCTCCCACATGAACTAAAACCGAAATGGTTGACTGATACGAGGTGAAATGGTTACTGAACTGTTATTGTCCACAACTGAAAAAAAGAAAAGAAAATTTCCCTAACAGTTAAACTAAACAAGCAAAATGGCCTGTTTGTTTGCCATTCATTTAGTGACAGTTCAAAGTTACAGCTCATACTTACAATCACCTTCACGTCCCTATGATCACATCATCAAAATTTGGGGGCTCGTCAACTGGCATATACAGTATTTAGGACAATTGCATTGCCCTGAGCTCATCTGATTGCCATTTGTGACTTTCCCACCTGACTTTCAACAAACTCAACAGAGGAAACCCAATTTGCTTGAATATTTGTGCAAACAACTGCTGCGAAAGGGGTTGTAAAATTACGTGTATCGCTTAACAACCATTTCATTTAGTAATGGGATGCTCCAAGCCCAAATGTGTCTGTGAGCTAAAGACTACCTGTATATTTATCAGAACAAACAAGCTTTTCAGATTCTGAAGTCAATCCACTCAACCAAAATTTCATGAAAGATGCAAAATAAACCTTAATCTGAGAAAATAAACTTTGAAACACCAACAAGGAGTTTAAAAAGAAAGAGCATATTCAAATTAGATTACACAGTTCTCGACTTGCAATCATTTGTTTAGTGACCGTTCAAAGTTACAATAGCACTGAAAAAAGCAACAAATGACCCTTTTTCACACTTATGGCCATTGCCACATCCCCATGGTCACATAATCAAAATCCAGACACTTGGTAACTGGCAGTTATTGGAGGACTGAGTTTAAACTGGATATAGAGGCAAGATGGAGGCCGGATCTATCAATTGATTGACAGGCTCAGTCCTCGATGTAATTGGATGAGGAAAACCCTATCTAAATGCTGACTCCAACCATCTTGCGTAGACAATGGAAATTTGAGGCCTTGTTGTAGCCATAAATCAAGGATTATCTGTAAAGAAGGAAAGATACCTTTACTTAGTACAATTGAAAGCTTTTGTCTAATCTTATTAACCAATAAGTATGAGATATGACAAAGGAAGGTCAACACTCAATGTTTACCAATGAAAAGGATATCTAAATCATGCCTGTTTCCCAGGCATATCCTTATCCAGCCCAATTATCAGGCATGAAATCATTTCAATGTAAAAAAAGAGATTCTGGCAAATGTTTTATTGATGATTACAAGGAGAACCAATGATAGTTTAGTTAAGATAGTGGCCAAGTATTATTCCCCCAACTGTATCTGTTTCATCAAAAGTTTTTTTTCTCTTCCCTTCAATCATGTCTGATTCTCAGAGACTGCCTGGAAGGTCCCTGACATTTTCTTGGCAAGGTTTTTCAGAAGTTTTTGCCACTGCTCCTTCCTAGGGCTGAGAGAGTGACTGGCACACGATGGGACTAGAATTCACAATTCCTGGTTTCTAGCTACGATGCCTTCACCAGGCCAAATACCAAACTGACTCTCAAAATGTAAACTCTGAAAACTATTTTCATATTAGCAAAGAGCAAAGCAACAGTTTGGATTTCTGCAGTTCCTACTGTAAACTAATGGATGTGGAATGGAGAAAACATGTCATATTTTACATCCACATTATAAACTTTTCCAACTGAAATTTAATGATTAACTCTTTAACCCAGATGTTTTCAAACGTCATGAAATGGACTACAAGGCTACCCCAAACAATGCAACGATTTACAGAATATTTGAGGTGATATGCTGATCCACAGCAAAAGAGAAGCGAGCACTCCGCAAAGCCAGAGCCGTAAATGCTGCAACAATGGTGCCCACATGTCTGCCCAACATATGGCAGAACATTTCATACCCTTATAGGCAGTGAAGGGCTACCAAAATTTTTACTACCACACTGTGGGCGTGGCTTATGCAGGACATTTTCTTTTAACATCTTTCAGTGCCAATTGGGTGCTTTTTGTTACCCCACTGCGTCCCCACCCCATCTGGGCAGTAGCCCACCCCTGCTTATAGGCCTTACCAGCCACCTGCAGACACATCATGGACAGCCCACAACCTGTTAGACGCCAAAGTTCTCTTCGAACACGATGGACGAACATTATCACTTGAGGTGACAAACTCTGCCTACTGAAGGTATTGGCTAACAATAATAGTTTCACTATTATTGTTCAACTACCGGTAGAAACAAACAAATCTACTTCATGGATCCCCGGAAAGCTCAAAACCCATCTTTCTCTCTTTCTCTCTCTCTTTCTCTCTGTCATTCTTGACTGGTCAGAACTACCTTATTGGATTCAACAATTTTATTTAGCTAATATTGTTCTTTTTATTATTTCCAATTTAATAATTTTAATGTGTTATAAGACACATCATGGACTGCCATAGTAAATTGTTTAAATAAATGAATAAAATATATCTGAAGAAATTACCCTGTTCTAAAGGAATTACAAAAACAAAAGCTTGTAACACAAAACTCCAAACATTCATTGGAGATTATTCTAAATCGTTAGTGAAATACTACTCAGAAATCAATATTTATTTACTGTTTATTAGTTATACTTCTAAGCCGCCCAACTCCTGTCGGATTCTGATTTATTTGATTAAATGAACGCAGAATTTAAACAGGACAATTTGCATGCTTTAATAGGAATGACACTAGTACTTAAATGAACTGCAGTCATTATCCCAAAGGTAAAATGGAATAAAATGTTTTACAATGGCATATTATTCCACTATTATTTGCTAAAACAAATACAATAACTCAAAATACACAATAACCAAGTTGGACGGAACCTGGGAGGTCTTCTAGTTCAGGGGTCTCCAACCTTGGCAACTTTAAGACTTGTGGACTTCAATTCCCAGAATTCTTTAGCCAGCTTTGTAGGTTGGAGACCCCTGTTCTATTCCAACTCCCTATCCAAGCATGAGACCCTATCCCATTCTGGACAAGTGGCTATTCAATCTCTTCTTAAAAACCTCTAGTGTTGGAGCATCCACAACTTCTGATTAATTGTGCTCAGAGTCAGGAAATTTCTCCTTAGTAAGTTGGACCTCTCTGATAAGTTTTCATTTATTACTTCTGGTCTTCTTCTCAGGCCTATTTTTTTTTTTTTAAAGAAAACTCATTTTCTAAAAAAAAAGAGTTGAAAATACACCACTGTTTAATTTTTGGTGGCAATGCTGTAGAGCTAAAAATTATGGCAGTTGATGTCATAATTTTCTTTAAGTTGAATTCTCTTTCCAACCAGATATTTTTCTATTAAATATTGCCAAACCTTATTTTTATTTTTTTAAAATAAATTTTATTGATTTTATAGATTTACATAAAACAAACATATAACAGTGCACAGTGCATGTGCCCGTCACCTAACAACACCCCCCCCCGTCACCCCCACCACCCCTACAAGAGAATTCAAATTTTTTTGCTTATTTATCTATCTATTAATCCTTGGCTCTATCTTGAACAAATATTACTGAAAGAGTGATTGTAATTTATTTTTCATATTTACATCACAGATTCTACTTAACATATAGTCTTTTACCTTGTTCCATCGCACCATCAGCTTCTCCAATTTATTCTCATCAAAATTATTTAATCTTATTTCCATAATTTCAAAATGTATGTGATCCACCATATACCAGTACCAATTTTGTACTGTCCATTTTGTAGAATCTTTCCAACCTAATACCATCACCGCTTGAGCACTTTCCAATGCTGCGGTTTTAATTTCCTTAAATTCTCCTAGTTCCCTATATTTAATTAAAATTGCTATTTCTTTTGTAATAATCCAGTTAATGTTTAACATTTTATTAATTTCATTCTGCACTACATTCCAGAATTTCTGAATTTCTGCACACTCCCAGATCATATGCATAAAAATTCCTTTTTTCTGGCACCCATGCCAACATTTACCCTTCTCTTTCCCCTGGAAGTGTGCAATTTGTACAGGTGTATAATACCATTTATGTAAAATTTTTCTTCTCATCTCTCTAACTCTCGTATTTTTAATCTTGTATATATTTTCTATTATTTCTTTCATTTCTCTTTCATCTATTTGTAAATCGTCCTGCCAACATCTTGTTAAACTTTTTGTTACTTCTTCTTCCATCTGCAATAGCATTCTATATATATTACTAGCTTGTGCTTTACTTTCATTTATCTTTTCACTTATTATTTTTTCTAAACTATTTTCTTCCCGTAAGAAGGCTTCTTTATTCTCACTTTTGTTTAAATATGTACATATTGCATTAATCTGCAACCATTTCTGTTTACCAATCCACCATTCCAATCTGGTTCTACTAACTCTTCCATCTTTCTCATATAATTGTTCAATTCTCGTTATCCCTTTACTATTTAGTACTTTAATAATTCTACTTAGATTAACGTCATCCCCTATATTCAATACATATAACGTTGATAGCCTGGATACCTTTATTCCACTTTTCCTCTGCCATTTAAGCCATATTTCTAAACATGCTTTAAAAGGATCACTTAAGGCAGAGGTCCCCAACCGCCGGTCCGCGGACCGGCACCTGGCCGTTGGGGGTTTTCAGCCGGTCCGCGGCGCCAGGGCCCCCTCGGCCTTTCCGCACCACCAGCGGCGCTCCCCCCGCCAGCCAGCCAAGCCCCGCGCCCGCCGGAACCGGCTCCTCGCTCTCCTCCCGCCGCCCGCCGCGTTTGCAGGAGGTGGGGAGGGTCGGGCAGCCCGCCAAGGCCAGGAGGGACGCCGCTGCCCCCCCCCTTCCCTCTCTCCGCCCGCCGCTGCGCCTCCTTGACGCCGAGAGGAAATGCCGGCGTCAAGCGGAGGTCTTCAATGTCGGGGGCACACAGGCGGTTGCAAGCGCGCCCTATCTCCCTGCTAGCCCACTCGGAGTATTCAAAATAAGAAAAACCTTTGCCGGCGAAGGCTTTTCTTATTTTGAATATTCCGAGTGGGCTAGCAGGGAGATAGGGCGCGCTTGCAACCGCCTGTGTGCCCCCGACATTGAATATCACCTTCGCCGGCCCCACCTCTCCTGCAAACCCCCTTGCTGAGAGCCCGGGGCGAAAGTGCTCTCGCGAAGGTGAGGCGGGCAGGGCGTGCGCGCGTCACCGCTGAGAAGAACGGAGAACGAGAGTGAGTGATAGCAACAGACAGCAAGATAGAGAGAAAGTGAGAAAGAGAGAGTGAGAGAAAGGGGGGGGGGAGAAAGAGATAGCAAGAGAGAGAGAATGGGAGAGAGAAAGAGCGTGAGAAAGAAAACAAGAGAGAAAGAGTGAGAGAGAGTGAGAAAGCAAGAGACAGAAAGAAAACAAGAGAGAGGAAGTGAGAAGAAGAGAGAGAAAGAGGGGGAGAGAGAGAGAAAGAGAGGGAGAGGGAGAAAGAGAGAGGGAGAGGGGGGAGAGATAGCAAGAGAGGGAGAGAGAGAAAGAGAGGGAAAGGGGGAGAGAGGGGGGAGAGAAAGAGAGAGGGAGAGAGAGAGGAGATAAAGGAAGAGGAGAGATAAGGGAAGAGAAAGAAAGAAAGAAAGAGGGATAGAAAGAGAGAGTGAGAGATGTTCAGTGAGCCTTTCTTTGAAGTTGCCTTTCTTTCTTTCTTTCTTTCTTTCTTGCTCTTTTTCTTTCTCTCTTTTACCTTCCCTTCCTCTATTTCTTCTTTTCTTTCTCCTTCCTACCTTCTTCCCTCCCTCCCTCCCTTCAGTCCTTCCTCTCTTACTCTCCCCTTCATAAGTTTCCTTGCTTCCTTCCTCTGTTCCTGTCCCTTTACCCTTCCTTTCTTCCTTTCTTCCTTCCTTTCTTCCTTCCTTTCTTCCTTTCTTTCTTCCTTCCTTTCTTTCTTTCCTTCCTTCCTTTCTTCCCTCCATTTCTTGCTTTCCTTTTCCTTCCTTCTTTCCTCCCTCATTCCCTTCTTTCACTCCTTCCTCTCTTACTCTCCCCTTTCACACCTTTCCTTGCTTCCTTTGCACCCTTCTTCTGTTCCTGTCCCTTCCCTCTTTCCTTCCTTCCTTCCCACCCTCCGTCCATTCATTCACCCATTCCTCTCTTGATCGCCCCTTTTACGGCGCCGCTGACAGCTAGCTCCCCCCCCCCCCCCCACCGGGCCATGGAAAACTGGTCTAGCTTAAAGCCGGTCCCTGGTGCAAAAAAGGTTGGGGACCTCTGACTTAAGGTACTGGTTTCAATTCTACTCCAATTTTTAAATAATAGTTCTTTGTTATTTATATTATTAATTTCTTTTTCTAATTCTACCCATTTCTTTTCCCCCCATAACTGTAGCTCCATTAATCTTTCCATTTGAAATGCATTTCTATATAATACTAGACATGGGCTGCCCCAACCCCCCTCTTTCTCTTGTGCAAACTGCCAGTGCTTCCTTATTCTGGGTTTTTTTTCTCCTTCAATCCAAAAGTTTAGTCTATTATCCCATTCTCTTAGTTTTGCCTCAGGAAAACTACCCGGTAGAACCTGAAACAAATACATCATTTTTGGTATTATCATCATCTTAAGGGCTCTAATCTTAGCCATTCTTCCTAACTTTTTACCCTTCCAATTTTTAATCTGCTTCTGGATTTTTTTCCATATTAGGTTATAATTGGCCGTGACTATTTTTATTGGATTCTTGAACAACCAAATTCCCAAATATTTCATTTTTTTACAACCTAATTTCAATCCTGAAATTTTTTGAATCTCGATTTGCTCTTTAGGGCCAATATTTAAACATATTATCTCTGATTTGTCTATATTAACCTTAAGTCCAGATTGATCTTTAAATTCCTGAAGCAGTATCATTATTCTTTTCATCATTTCAATTGGGGTTTCAGACATCACTATAGCATCATCTGCAAATAAATTTAATTTCAATTCAAGTTCCCCTATTTGATAGCCTCTCCATTCCTTATCATTTCTAATTTTGTTTGCTAAGGTCTCAATTGCTAATGCAAATAACATTGGGGATAGTGGGCAACCCTGCTTAGTTCCATTCTGAATTTTAACCATTTCTGTTCTATTGCCATTTACTCTGATTTGAGCCACATTATCCTTATATATTGTTTCTATAACTCTACAAAATATGTCTCCCATGTTTAAGTCTTTACATAATTGAAATAGGTAGTCATGGTTAACTTTGTCAAAAGCCTTATAGACATCTAATTTTAAAATACTTAATTTTCTTTTGGTACTGGTAGCATGGTGTAAAACATTGACCACGTTTCTTATTGGTTCATAAATTTTCCTTCCTTTCACAAATCCATATTGATCTTCTCCAATTATTTTTGGTAATATATTCTCCACCCTATTTGCCAATATTTTCATAAATATCTTATAATCCTGATTTAATAGGCTGATGGGGCGATAAGAACTCGGATCAATTAAATCACGATCTGGTTTTGGGACCGTTATAATTTCTGACATTTTCCACGTCTGTGGAGTTTCGAAAGTCTCCATTACATTGTTAAACAATTTTTCCATATGCGGTAATAATTCATTCATATACACTTTATAATATTCAGCAGTAAAACCATCTGGACCTGGGGCTTTGGCAGATTTCAATCCCTTAATAACTCTAGATATCTCCTCACTTGTGATTTTTGCATTTAACATTTGACTATCCTCTTCCTTTAATTTCTTTTTAACCTCTGAGGTTTGCAAAATAACATACTCTTTTTTATATAATTCCCCATAAAAATCTCTCGTTATTTTTTCCATTTCTACATTACTACGTTTTATTACACCATCCTTATCTTTTAAAGCAGAGATGTGAGATTTCTCTTTTCTTTTTTTCAAATAGTGTACCATTTGCTTCATTGATTTGTTACTCCAACCCCTAATTCTATGTTTCATAATCATCTTCATTTTATTCCATCTTTCTTCATCAAGTAATTGTAATTTCTTTTTCTTAAATGATAATAATAAATTCCATTCTCTATTTCTTGTAATTTTTAAAGTTTCTTGGATTAAATCTATTTCTTTTAATAAGTTATTCCTCTTAACATCCCAGGATTTCCTAATAAAAGCTTCAGTACTAATGCAATTACCCCTCATTACTGCTTTATGTGTATCCCAAACTATTGTTTGTTTAATCTCACCTGTTGCATTAATACAAAAGAATCCATTGAGTTCCCTTTGTAATTTAATTCTACTCTCCTCGTTTGCTGAGATGATGGGGTTATACCTCCAAATTCTTTGTTTCCTACAAACCTCTATCTCTATCACAGCCAAGAGAGGAGCATGGTCTGATAGCCAAATAGTTTTCACTTCCGCTTTCTTAAACTTTACCTTATCTGTTTTATTAATTAACATATAGTCTGTACAGCTAAATTTATTATGTCTTGCAGAATAGAAAGTGTCTCTATTAACTATATTTTCATGAAGATCCATCATATTAATTTTATTTAAGTGTAACTTTTTCTTTTCCCCCTTCCCTGCTGTTAATTCCAAATTAAAATCGCCTGCTAAAATCACTATACCTTCCGCAAAATTATCTAGTTTCCGTTTTACATTTATTATAAATTGTTTTGCATTTACGTTAGGTGCATAAATTACCGCTAAGGTTACTAACTTGTTTCTTATTTTCCCCTTAATAAATAACATTCTGCCATCTTTGTCCCTTTTAATATTACTTAACTGAAAATACACTCTTCGGTGAAACAAGATGGCGACTCCTTTTGCCTTATTCGTTCCTCTCGACTCATAAACTTTCTGCCACTCAGTATTTGTAACTAATCTATCTGTTTTTTCCCTTCCCTTATGAGTTTCTGATAAAAATAAAACATCTACCTTACTGTCCTTAGCCAGCTTCATGATTCTATAACGTTTTTTCTGTGATGAGAGACCATTTACATTCAGCGATAATAACCCTATATCACCCATTAAAATAATTTAAATACATTTCCCCTTCCAACAAAACAGAGCCTACCGGAAAAATGTTTTTTTGTTACAATGAATCCCCACCCTGGTGCCCCTATCCTGACCTCCCCCCCCCAGGGGGAGGCAACGAAAAAAACTTCCGTTACTAAGAGGCACTCCTGGATCTGCGTTCCCTCAGAAAGCCCCCCCTTCCTCCCCATTTTACAACATAATAAAAGATTCCCCCCTCCTTCCCTCCTCTCCCCTTGTTAACTAGCGAAAACAACCAAAAAAGAAATACAAAAAGAAAAGATTAATTAGTTGAAAAACTTAATACCATATTAGCAAGTCAACTCAGTTCAGTTTATTATTTTTTCTTCTGTCGAGTAACCCTTGGCTCGTCTTTCTTCTCTGCCTGGAGTGAGGCCAGTTCTCTTTGAAGTGCTGCGATCTTCTCCCCCTTACTTTGCTCTGCTTCACGGAACGGTTGGAGAAACAACTCTTCTTCTGCTGCATCTGGCCGATCCACTGATGACTGTCTCTGGGATGCTCCATCCGGATTTAACCCCAATTAGAAAAGCAGCTTTCTTCCCTCTTCTAACGATCTCGCCTGGAAAGCCTTGGAATCTTTAAACACAAATATTGTAGCAGGATAACGCCACGAAAACCTGATTCCATTTTCATAAAGTTGGGAGGTCACCTCTCTCATCTGGTTTCTCATCTTGAGGGTTTCAGCAGACAAATCTTTTAAAACGCGTATTGGAAAAGCCTTGTAACGTAAGTTTAAAATCTGTTTCAACTCTTTAAATATTTCTGCAGCTCTCCTTTCAGAAACAAACCTTACAATAATGTCCTTTGAGTCCCCACGATTGCGGGATCCAAAAGCCCAATGCGCTCTTTCAAATTCTTGCAACTCACATTTAACTTTGTTCTCAGTGAACCACTGAAGGATTTCTTGAATAAGTTGTTTACTCTCCGCAAAATCTTTGGGGAAACCTCTCAAGCGAAGATTAGATCTGCGCTGTCTGTCTTCCAAGTTAATAATACGAAGTTCCTGGCGAGATTTTCCCACCTCCAGTTTCCCAATTCTTTGATCTTGTGCTTTGGATTGTTCTTTCAATTCTGCCATTCCAACTCTCACTGTAGATAATTCCTTTTTCATATCTTGGAGCAGCCTCCCCATGTCAGCAAAGGCTTTAAGCAGCGAATCCATCTTTCCCTCCAACTCCGAAGTAGATGCCATCTTCTCTTTGTACTCGCTTCTCCACGCAGACACGTTAAAAAAAGTTACTTGCTTCAACTTTTAACTCCTTCTAATAAAGTTTTTCCACAGCTTGTTCAGTTCGCTCTCCTCTCAATCCGCTTTCACCAAGCTAGAGAGGGTTGTTGAGGGTTAACTTTTACTTTTCCTTCTCCACATATGGGAGCTTTCTTTTGGAGCGTTTAGCTAGAGTAACGCATGCGCAGATCTCAAATATTGCCAAACCTTATATTTCCATGAAGGATACTAAGTTGGCTTTCTATACGTTAACATTGACCCAGATGCTGCAGGCTCACATATACTCCCCTCTGCAGCAAAATGGCAAACTAAGTTCTAGGAATAGACACAGGGTAAAAAAGGGGAAAAGGTACAATATTTGAATAGGAAATTTGATACAGAATTTAATTTAAATTGGACATTATTCATGAATAACTCTGCATATGGGCTTCTACCACTTCTGGGTTTGGGGTTCTCTTAACGTGAGATTTTAATGCCTACATTTTTCTAAATAAGGGTAGAATTTTTAGCTTAGACTAAATGTTTATGGTTCACCCCATGCACAGTATGATGGCTATTTACTGCATATTTATTCAATTTTAATATTGTTCTATAGTTTTAAATATAGGATATTTTAATATCCAGCAGTATTTTAATAGTACTTTGAATCCCCCCCCCCATTAAACTATTTAAGAACCTCAACCCTATCTTCAGCTTGAACATGGATAGATAGGTGACTGCAGAGTTGACTGATTTACTGCTTAGCATATCTTTATTTTTATTCACTCTTCTCCTGCTGGTAAATCTATTTTTCTAAAAAAAATAATGTTTGTTTACCAGTACTCCTTGATTATGCTCTGAAATATCTGCTGCAATAAAAAGTATAATTTGTATACGCAAGATAGTTTGGATTTAAAATTATGATATATTTTTATTTCTCATTTTAATAACATGGACAGTTTGACATTAATTAAAAGTGCAATTGCAAACCTACTATGGTTTTAAAATAAGGAAATATTTAGAAAGCATTTCTAGCTAAGTGTCACAAAAGCAAGTCAAAGTTTGGCTTCTTAGGGAACCATCATAAGCTGTCACAGACAGAAGGGGGTTGACCTGTTTTCCAAAGCATCTACGTGTAGGACAAGAAATAAGGGATGGAAGTTTATCAAAGAACGATCCAACCTAGAATTAAAGAGAAATTTCCTGGCAGTTAGAACAATTAATCAGAGGAATGGCTTGCCTCAGGACGTGGTGGTGGGTGTTCATCATTGGAGGCTTTTAAGAAGAGACCAGACAGTCATTTGTCCCAAATGCTATCTACATTTTTGTGCAGAACACTTCCAACTCTGCTATTCTATATTCTGTGTCATTCAACCTTCCAGAAGAGGAAGCTAGAACAGTCAGTACCACAAATACATGGAAAACATGCAAAATAAAGTCAAGAAACTTTTCTCAGAAATGGGACTGTTTGATAAAGGAACAGGAAGAAGACGACACAATAGCAAATGAGCCATCAAAAAGCCGAAATAAAGCATTTTGCAATGCTGGCATTTACAGTTTCTTTAGTAATGTAGTGCTGATCTATCCATAAAGAAATCTGGTCTTTTTTAAAAAAAACAATACTTTCTTTAATGAGGCTATATAAGCTTATCTATACCAGAAATTTAAATCTGGTAACCGTTATACCTAATCCTGCAATTCAACTGCTAAAGCTATTTTCTCGACCATTTGCAACCTATTGTAAGAGGAAAGTCTATAGTAGCAAAAAACCCAAAGAAGTCTCGGACATCACCTTTTCTAACAAATTTTATTCAATTGTTAAAAGGCTAAAGCTTTGGTGAGCCATGGCTCATCTTATCAGATGGCTAGAGTATCTATGAGATATTCTATAATGCACAGACACAAGCACACATGAATTTCTATGAATGCCAATCTCAAGCAAGCGACTCTACATAACCCATGTCTACCATCCATTTATGCATCTCATGAAGTGAACTGCAGCTAAAAGGTGGAAAAGGGGAGAAAAACTTAGGTGGTTTAATAACGTTTGCTGGTTGAAACAGGAGCTACCAGATTCTTTCTGATCATTTTAAACCCAACAACTGATAACAAGCAAATGGCCCTGAAGAGAGTAGGAAGTTTCTCCCCCCCCCCCCCGTTCCGTCTTAGGATAAAAGATAAAACAGCATAACATGGGGAGCCAAAGATATATATATATATATATATATATATATATATATATATATATATATATATATTGTGAAAGTTTAGTTAAAAATTGATTCAAAGTAAAACTTAAGCTGATTATTTCCTATGTACAAAAGCAGGTGTTGGTGTTGGTGTCCTTCTTCTTCTTCTTCTTCTTATTATTATTATTATTATTATTATTATTATTATTATTATTTATTAGACTTGTATGCTGCCCTTCTAGACTTGGTGTTGCTTTGTAAACTGAATTCATAGAGTTTACATAACATTTTTAATGTGCTACTTGACTTCCAAGTTAAGTTTGCTTGAATATATATTTAATGTTACAGGACTTTGAACTATTGTACATCATCTATATTTTTCTTCATAAATGGAGGCAAAAGTCCCTGTACTGTCTTCTGGGTCGCAAACCTGACCATGAGACAGTATCAACAGCAAGGAGCAGTTGCCTCCAAGCAGTGAATGCAAAAGCAAACCATAACCATCCAACTTAAGCAAACAAGCCAATATATGCAAGAAGCAAAATAAACAAACCAACTAACAAAAAACAACATTCCATTCTCCAAATGTTTCAGTTTTTGACCCCAGGGTAAAAGCAATTATATCATGACTAAACTCTTCTGATGTATCTTCTAAAAGTAATTTAGGGTCACCATCTTTAATCAGCCTTCCTGAGACTCTTGTCATATACATTTTGAAAATAATAATTAGTTTGAAAACAATTCAACCCTTTTCAGAGGTAAAGTTTCCCAACTTGCCTGCAACCATGTCAACAAGAAAAGCATGACATTTATGGATAGGAAGCTGGACATTTTATTTGTTAAAAAGCACATACCTGCTTGGGCAAACAGCTATAGGCAAAAAAAAAGTTCAAAATTCAAAGCTGATTTTTCTTTTTGACTGAATCAAATATTTGCTAGATTACCCTACCCCTATTTCTTTTCTGATACTTCTCTACATGTGAACCAAAGTAAAGCCAAGTACTGGTATTGAATGCCAATTTGCTTTCTCTAGGTAGATTACCAGCAACCACGACTGCTGCCAACTTTTGACGCCATTATGTAACAAACTGCAAACAAGGATCCCCTAAATTACAATTGGGTTTCTTCCCTTCTCATGGAAGCCAACCACCTTTCTATTTCTGCACCCACTCTAATATTCAACACCAACCTGCCCAGCCACAGATCCTTCACAGCAAATATTTCCAAGAAAGGAACCTGCATTGCATACTATTGCAGTAGGGGGTTAGAAGAGCCCTCTCCTGGGTTCAAGAAAAACAACCTGAAATGCACAACGCTTGCGGCTAGAACCAACACTATGGTGCTGCTTACAAACAGCAAAAGCTTTTTACCTGTATTTCGTGCTACTGGCAAAACACTCTCCTTTCAAACACAAAAAAAATAGGCCATGCTTAGTCATATCTATTTGCTACTCTTTCTACGTGGAAGATTAAATCCAAGGACCATTCTGGCCCCAAAGACAAACAGACACACACACACACTCATATTTACAAGCCATGCAGGTTACCTTTTGCCTGACAATCTGCACAGTATTTGTTCTTCTCTTCCAGCAGCAGGTTGGTAAGGACAGCCTGGTATCTGTCCACATCCCGCACGGATTTCCCTGTCATTGCAGATCAAAGCTGGCTTCTTAGAAGTGCAAAGAAATGAAGGGGGGAGATTTAAAGGGAGGAAGACCCTTTCCTTCCTCAGTGCTTCAGAGGAGCCTCTCTAGCCATGCAATTCAGAGAGAGAAAGAGAGAGAGAGCCAAGCGCCGCTACCCAGGGCTTTCCCTACTCCCTTCTACATAACCAGCTGCCGCTGACTTGAGAAGATAACCTCCAGGCAGGACTTCCTCTTTCGGTTCTCAGCAGATGTCCTGCTCCTCCTCCTCCTCCTCCTCCTTCAAGGTTGTCCTTTGAAAGCTTTGAGAGCATTTCTCCATTGCCTTGATGTCAAATGCCCAGGACACAGACTGGTTGACACAAAGGCAGGTTGATGGAGACACCTGCAAAGCCTCTGGCAGCCTCTTCCTGGATCCCAGATGGCACCGGCTTAATCCAGGCCACCCTGATGGCAAATTTCCAAGATGCCAGGCGCAACCATGCCCACCGTTGGGAGGGTGGTGGTGGCTCTGCAGGCTCAGGATGTCCCCTACCTCTTTGGGCTTCTAGACCACCCACTTCCAAGCAGGCAGACACAGGCAGCAGCCCCCTTGCTCCCTCTACCACCCAGGCCTTAACCCCTGAGGACCCCCCCCCCCCAAATCAGTGGGGACTTTCTAACAGGGCCATGAGTCCCCTCTCCTTTTCTGAAGCTCCCCAAGTCCCAGCTTGGGACCCCAGTCTCAAGGAGAGACCTCACCCCAGCAGGGCAAAAGGAAGAAAGCGATCTCTCCCCCCCCCCCCGGCAACGGAGGGGCTGGGCGGCTGCCTTCACCTCCCCTCCTTTCCTTTCCCCAAATACTGTCTCCAAGGCACCAAGTCCCCCCCCCCCCTCCTAACAACCTCCTACAGCCCTTAACGGGTCCCCTCCCCAGCCCCGTTCCCCTCAGACTTGGGGGTATAATTGCTAAATAAAAAAGGGGCCTCAGAAAGTGAAACCCCCCGCCCCCTCTTGTATGTGCGATAGAAAAGGAGAAGAAAAGAGGGACGGGAAAGAGGAGGAGGAGCCTGTGCAAGCCCGCCTACCCGGTTGCGTCGCCAGGCAGCGTCCGACGAGCGGCTCCCCCCACCCTCTCGCCGCCTGGCACCGCCCCCGGCAGGCGTATCCCCCCTCCCCGGCTGCGGAACGCGGACGTGGCTGTGAGTTACGACCTGCCTCTATTTCTGAGGCGAGAGCGCGCGCGCAAGCCAAAGAAGGACGAAGAGCCAATCCAAGGACCAGGAGGAGGCCGAGAGGCGGACCAAAACAGGACCGCTGGTAGACCAGGCGTGAATGGAAGGAAAATGATGAATGAATGTAAGGAAGGAACGCGAAGGGAAGGACATCGTAGTGAGGAAAAACGCGAACTTTTTCTTTTGGTGGGGGAAGGAGGGAAAAGTATACTTGAGAAACCGCTGGATTCTGAGCCCTGGCCTCTCATACGGCTGGGGAAGCCCTTGTTGGACGGTGCCCGCCAGGGTGAATTGTAAGCGGCTTATCGCTCGCAGAACCGTGGAGGCGAAAGAAAAATCTCATTTCTTTTTTTTTTTTTGCAAAAGGTTTTTTACATTTTTCCTTCATCACTCCATACATAAATCAATATACCTTAAAGTATTACAATAGTACACAGTTATACATTTTAATCAATCATAAATTCCTTATGTATAACACTTTATTCCAGGCAACTACTTCAGCTTCAACCACAAGAGCATACAACAGATTTAAACTTAATATTAACCACTCCAAACTTGACTGTAAAAAATATGACTTCAGTAACCGAGTTGTCGAAAGGTGGAACTCATTACCGGACTCCATAGTGTCATCCCCAAACCCGCAACACTTTACCCTTAGATTATCCACGGTTGACCTATCCAGATTCCTTTTTAAAAAAATAAATATCTTTATTAATTTTCATAAAACGGACAAACGAGACATACATACATTTAACATATATTTGGGGCTACAATTACCCCACTTATTGTAGAAGTCTTTCTAATACAGAAAAAGAATACAGTATACTAATAATTTGTAAAATTAACATAGTAATTTAAATGAAAAGAAGAATTTTTGTTTTTATGTAATTTAACCATTAATACCTATAATTATAGAAAAATAAACTATTTAATACATTAATACATTTACATATTTTCAAGTCTTTTTATTCCAAATATTGTAAAAATCAGATTTTTCTTGATTATTTAACCACCTTGTCATCATATCCATTTCAGCACATTCTATAATTTTCCTTATTATGTCATCTTCCTTGGGGATATCTTCTCCCTTCCAATTTTGTGCATATACTATTCTAGCCGCTGTCAAAATATGAGTAATTAAGAAAAAAATATCCTTTTTGTATTTTTGTTTCGTTATACCTAATTAAAAAAAATCTGGAGTTTTCTTTATATCCTGTGAAGTAATTTCTTTTATCCACTTTTCTATTACAGTGATCCCTCGAGTTTCGCGATCTCGAGTATTGCGAAACGCTATATCGCGAGTTTTCAACCCGGAAGTAAACTCCACCATCTGCGCATGCGTGCCCTTCCACGCATGCGTAGATGGTGGAGTTTCCCCCGCCGGGCAGAGGCTTCCCTGGGTCTTCCCCCTCTTGCCCCGGTAAGACCCCAGCGGCGGCGCGAGCAACGGCGTGGGCGGGCGGGCGGCACGCGCACGGGGAAACCCCAGCTCCGCTTCCCAGCTGGGAAGCGGCCCCAGCAATGGTGTGGGCGGGCGGGCGGCGCGTGCGCGCTTCGGGACACCCCAGCTCCGCTTCCCAGCTGGGAAGCGGAGCTGGCAAAGGTGGGCGGCGCGCGCACGCTTCGGGACACCCCAGCTCCGCTTCCCAGCTGGGAAGCGGAGCTGGCAACGGCGGGCGAAGGGCGGGCGGCGGTGGAAAAACACCATCTGCGCATGCGCAGATGGTGTTTTTACTTCCGCACCGCTACTTCGCGAAAAATCGATCATCGCGAGGGGTCCTGGAACGGAACCCTCGCGATGATCGAGGGATCACTGTATATTCCAATATAATTTGGTTTTATGGCAAGTCCACCACTGGTGGTAATAGGAGCCTATTTCGTGCTTACATTTCCAACAGTTTGGGGACATATTAGGAAACATCTTGGCAATTCTGTTTGGTGGCAAGTGCCACCTATAGAACATCTTAATTTGATTTTCTTTTAATGAAACAGATTTTGTCATTTTCCAATTGAATATCCAAACTTTTCCCCAAGTTTCTAAATCAATTTCTTTTCCTAGGTTTTTATACCAACTTATATTGTCTTTCAAAGTCTGGTTTATATTTTTATATCCTATCATGTATTTATATGCTTTCCCTATTAATTTACTCTGATTTGTAATTAACAGATTTCCTAAGAAATTTTTACTCTTTCTAAATAAATATGTTTTAATATCTTTTTGATATCTAGACTGTATCTGGATATATTGCCACTATTGTTATTCCCTCTTCCTGTAGTTTTTGTCTCGATCTTAATTTCATTTGGTCATCTATTAATTCTTTGTATTTTGGTATCTTCCTTTCCTGCATTAAGTTAGGGTGGCAAATTGCTTCTAATGGAATAGTTAAAAAGTGGTCTTTCTTTATGTCTTTCCAAACATCTAATAGATGTTTTCTTATTATATGTTTTTAAAAATAAGAATGTGTTTTGTCCCTCTCATACCAAATAAAGGCATTCCAGCCAAGCATGAGATCATAACCTTCCAAATTTAGTGTTCTTCTATTTTCTAATGTTATCCAATCTTTAATCCAGGATAAAGCTGCAGCCTGATAGTATAGCTTCCAATTAGGTAATGCAAATCTTCCTCTTTCTTTTATATCTTGTAATGCAGGGGTCCCCAACCGCCGGGCCGTGGACCAGTACCGGGCCGTGGGGCATGTTGCACCGGTCCGCAGAGTTAGCAGCTGCTGTGGAGCTGGTGAGTGCCAAGCTGTTCCTGTCTCTTTCCCCTCCCGTTCACTCGGGACCGCTGTTTGCCTCGGGCCGAGAAAACTTTTGCTTGCTTGCTTCCTTCCTTTCCTGTCTTTCTTCCCTCGTTGAAAGTGGTCTATTTCCTCCTCGCAAAGCCCTTGCTCTGCCTGCAGCTCAGACGGAAAGGCTTTGGCATTATGCAGCTCTTTTTTTGCTAGGCTTTCCCGGGGGCCTGGGTGGGAGCGAAGCCAGGGGTGTGCGTGTGGCCATGAAGCCCCCACCACCAGCTCTGGTAATTTTCTTTTGGAAGGATTCCTTGCTTCAAGAAAATTACCGGACCTGGCAGTGGTGGGCGCTCCAAGCAGGCAGCGATTGCAAAGGAAGGCAACTGTGTCCGTGGAGGCACCTCCCCCACCTCTGGGATTATTTGCTGCAAACCCAGCCGGAGCAGGCGGGGGGGGTGTGTTCCTCTGAAACTGATGGAAGGAACGAAGCAAGCAAGCAAAAGTTTTCTCCCTCAGGTGGACCGCCTCGGCTGGAGGCAAATGGCGGTCCCGAGTGAACGGGAGGGGAAAGGAAACCATACCCTCCTAGCCTTCCTCCCTCTGTCACCTCGGCTCCCCTGCAAAATTAAAAGGGGGGGAGGAAAGAGAGGCAGTGGAACGATAAGCTACACCCCCATGCTTAATCCCATCCCCCAACCACACCCCTTTCTGCCCCCACCGGGCCATAGAAAAATTGTCTTGGTGAAACTGGTCCCTGGTGGAAAAAAGGTTGGGGACCACTGTTGTAATGCACTTAATTTTATTCTCGCCTTCTTTCCTTGACATAGGAATTTCCTAGCTATTGTTGTTAATTCCTTAAAAAATTTCCCTCCTGGGTTTCTAGGTAACACCTGAAATAAAAACAATACCTTAGGTAATATATTCATCTTAATTGTTGAAATTTTCCCTATGAAAATTTCAAGTTGTTCCAAATTTTGAAGTCTTTTTTAATTTCGCCGATAAGTTTAATATTGTTATCGTTTTTTAAGGATATGGTTTTGGATGTAATCCAGATTCCTAAATACTTCACTTTCTTAATTATCTTCATACCTGTGATGTATTCTAATTGTCTTTTCTGTGTTTCTGTCAAGTTCTTGACTACTAATTGTGTCTTGTTTCTATTTATTTTTAAACCTGCTACTTTACCGTATTCTTCTATAATTTCAATTAAATTAGGTATTGATGTTATAGAATTTTCAATTATAAAAGTCAAGTCATCTGCGAAAGCTTGCACTTTATAAGTTTTTTCCCCTATAGTTAATCCTTTGATTTTATTATTTGCTCTTATCTTTATCAATAAAACTTCCAAAGTTAATAAAAACAGTAAGGGTGAGAGAGGACAACCCTGCCTCACACCTTTAAAAATTTCAAACTTTTCAAGTTGTTCATTATTTAATATAATTGTTGTGGCTGTTCCATTACTGGAGGCTTTTAAGAAAAAAAGCCATTTCTCTGAATTAGTATAGGGCAGAGGTCTTCAAACCTGGTAACTTTAAGACTTGTGGACTTCAACTCCCAGAATTCTGGGAGTTGACGTTCACAAGACTTAAAGTTACCAAGTCTGGGGACCCCTTGTATAGGGTCTCCTGCTGATGCAGGGGGTTGTACTAGAAGATCTCCAAGGTCCCTTCCAACTCTTATTATTTTACATTCTGTGATGGATGTCCTGATTCTCCATACTTGGGAATGGGGCCAGTAGTCACATGGATATGCTTGCCTTCGGTCTTTTAAAACACTGCTGGATCTGCCCCTTTCCCAGAATTTGCTCGGTTCTCTGCAATGCAGGACGTGCGGTGGCTCCTCTTATCAGGCCTTCTCAATTCTTTTCCCTATTCTTCTCAACTTCCACCAGGTGGCTCTCCTTCTCAATTAGGCTACAACAGAAGGAAGAAGAAAAAGCAAACACTAAGTCTTTTTCTTCCCCTTCACCCCCCTGCCCCCCCATTCCCCGGCCTCCCTGAGGGATCGGAAGCTCCGTAGAACCATTAAACAGACTCGGCTCTTGTAAGAGGGCAGGGGTGAGTTGCAGCAGGCTCAATTAACTCTGCGCCCAGAATCAGCTGGCAAGCATTTCGCCTCACCGCCACCAGCTGCTTTCGTTTTCACTTGAAACCACACAGCTTTATTTTTCTTTATTTTCTTTATTTTTATTTTTTTTAATAATGTTTTTTAATTTAATGCATTAAAGAAAAAACAAACAACAAAAACAAACAATGATAAAAACAAGTAAGGACTAACAAAACATTACACACAAACGAACAAAATGAGTTGTCAACTGTACTGTTGACTGCTAAGACTGCGACTTTTCAAAATTTGTTCTATATACAATGATACCTTGTTTTACGAACTTAATTGGTTACAGGATGAGGGTCGTAAGTTGAAAAGTTTGTAAGACGAAACGATGTTTCCCATAGGAATCAATGGAAAAGCAATTAATGCGTGCAAGCCTAAAATGCACCCCTTTTGGCAGCCGAAGCGCCGGTTTTCGCACTGGTGGGATGTCCCCTGCTGGGATTCCCCTGCAGCATCGCAAAATCCGGAGGTGGGGTTTCCCATGGAGGGGAGCTTTGGGAATCCCACCAGCGCAAAAACGGGCGCTTCGGCTGGCAACGGAAGTCTGGAGACGGGGAATAGCAGCGGTGGCGGCAGGTTCATAAGGTGAAAATAGTTCGGAAGAAGAGGCAAAAAAATCTTAAACCCTGGGTTCGTATCTCGAAAAGTTTGTATGACGAGGGGTTCGTAAGACGAAGTATCACTGTATTTGTATATCTTAGTTATTTTTACATTTCACAATTTATCAGGTAGTCATCAATTAAAAAAAATTGCTATACCTCCTATCTGAAATATAATATTTCTCCTTTTTTGTGGTGAGTTTTTTGTGTTTTGGGATTTGTTTATTTCATTTCCTTTACTTTTCACTGTATCTGAATTGTTTTACCCATTTGTACCATTGATCCAAGTGCTATAGAAGTCTGTTTTGTCTCTGTCTTGAATTTCATAGGTGATCTTAGTTAGCTCTGCACATTCGGATCAATGTTCCCTCTAATTTTTTTCAGTGTGGGCGGAAAAGTATAGTGTCTGAGCAGCAGTCCCTTCGGGACTGGGTGGCATAGAAGTATGTATGTATGTATGTATGTATGTATGTATGTATGTATGTATGTATGCATGTATAAATAAATAAATAAATAAATAAATAAATAAATAAATAAATAAATAAATAAGGGCTGGGGTTTTTCTCTCTGTTATTATTTGGGTGCTTTTAACCATGTGTTTTAAATAAGGAGTCACTTCTCTCTCTGTTTCTCTCTTTCCTCTCATCCTCTATCATTCTCTCATTTCTCTTTTTTCTCCACTTTTTTCTATCATCTCTCTCTCTCTTCCTTCCTCTCTTCTCTTTCTCTCTCTTGCTTTCTTCTCTCTCACTCTCTCCTTCCGCTGTTCTCTCTCTTTCTCTTTCCTTCTTTCTCTCTCTCCCTCTTGCTCTCTCTCTCACTTTCTCTCTCCCTTTCTTTCTATCTCGCTCTGTCTGTTCTCTCTCTCGTTCTCTCTCTCTTGTTTTCTTTTTGTCTCTCTTGCTTTCTCTCACTTTTTCTCTCTTGTTTTCTTTCTCTCTCTCGCTATCTCTCTTTCTCTCTCTCTCTTTCTCCCTCTCTTTGTCTCCCCCCTCTCTCTTTTTCTCATTTTCTCTCTCTTTCTTTCTATCTTGCTCTGTCTGTTGCTCTCTCTCTCTCTCTTTCACTTTCTCTTTCTCTCTCTCTCTTTCTTTTCTGCAGAGGCCAGTGAAGGTCTTATTTTGAATGTTCCGGGCAGCTGCGAGAGTGTTTTCTCTGGGAACGCCTGCCCCACCTCTCCTGCAGCCCTTTGCTGACAGCCCGGGATGATAGCGCTCACAGCAAAGGGGCTGCGGGGCGGGGGGGCGTTCCTGGAGTGCTCGAAGAAAACACTCTTACAGCTCCCTCATTGGGAGTGCTTTCGCCGAGCATCTGCCCCACCCCTCTCGCAGCCCCTTCACTAGCAGCCAGATGAGGAGGAGGAGAAGCTGCAGCTGCCACTGCCGCTGCAGCCACTGTTGCGAGAGGAGCTGCGCCCCAAGGCAGGAGGCAGAGGAGGAGAAAGCTGGAAAGAAGGGTGGATTGGGTGGGCGGGGGGCAGCGGCGAGAGGCCAGGGGCGCAAGGGGGCCGGAGGTGCCTGTGGGGGCGGGGACGGCTCCCTTTCCTTCTCCCACCATGTATGTCTACTGTACTTGGAAACATTTTTGAAAGTCTATTAGGGGGTAGATGCCATCTATAAAACATCTTAATCTGATTCTCTTTAAAGGAAACTGATTTTGTTATTTTCCAGTTATATGTCCATACTCTTTCCCATGTATCTAAATCTATTTCTTTTTCAAAATTCCTTCACCAACTTATCATGCTATCTTTTAAGATCAAACCAACAGTTTTTGAACTAATCAAATATTTATATGCTTTCCCGATTAATTTTCCCTGATTTTTAGTTAGTAATTTCCCTAAAACATTATTCTCTTTTCTGAATATATACATTCTTGCATCTTTTTGATATCTAGACTGAATCTGGGCATATTGCCACCAATCTATTGTTACTCCAACTTCCTGAAATTCTTGTCTAATTTTCAATTTCATTTGCTCATCTAATAAATCCTTATATTTCCATAACTTGCCTTCTTGTGAAAAATTAGGGTGGCATATTGCTTCGATTGGAGAAATCCATTCAGGAATTGTTAAGAAGTGATCTTTTTTAATATCAATCCATACTTCCAGTAGTGACTTTCTAACTATATGTCTCTTAAAATATGAATGAGTCTTATACTTATCATACCATATAAAAGCATGCCAACCTAACATTAAGTCATGCCCTTCCAGATTCAATAATCTTCTATTTTTCAAAGTTAACCATCAATGTTCCCTCTAATTAATAAATAAATAAATAAATAAAAAATCCCTTTTTTATTAAAAAAATTAATAATAAAACAAAACCAAACTCTATTACTATTGAAACTAAAATAACCAGCAAATCCAAAAACACAACTATTAATAAAAACAGGTGAGGGCTGAGTTTTTTTTTCTGTTATTATTTAAGTGCTTTTACCATATGCTTTAAATCAAGAGTCACTTCTCTTTCTGTTTCTCTCTCTTTCCTGTCATTCTCTGCCTCAATCATTTTCTCATTTCTCTTTTTTTCTCCCCTTTATTCTATCATTTCTCTCTCTCTCTCTTCCTTCCACTCTTCTCTCTCTTGCTTTCTCTGTCTCTCTCTCTTGCTTTCTTCCTCTTTCTCACTCTCTCTCATTCTCTTCCTTCCTCTCCTCTCTCACTCTTTCTTTCTTGCTCTCTCTCTTCCTTCCTATCTTCTCTCTCTCTCTTTCTCCCTCTCTCCCTTCCTTTCTTTCCTTCTCTCTTCCTTCCACTTTTTTCTCTTTCTCTCTTCCTCTCCTTCCCCTCCCTCTCCCTCTTTCTCCCTCCCTCCCTTTATATTTATTTCTTCCTTCCTCTCTTCCTTTCTCTCTCCCTCTTGTTCACTTTTCTCTCCCTTCCCTCCCTCCTTCCTTCCTCTCTACTTCTCTTTCCCTCCCTCTCTTTCCCTTCTTTCTCTCCATGTCCCTGGCGAGCAGCCAGCTTTACTGACCGGCACCAGGCTAAAGCCCTGTGCCGGCCAGCAAAGCCGGCTTTCCGGGAAAGCAGCACACTTTTCAAGTGTGCTGCTTTCCTGCAACTCTTTCCTGGGCAGGGGGGGAGGCAGCCACTCCCCCCCCCTCCGCCCAGAAAAGAGGTGCAGGAAAGCAGCGCGTTTGAAAAGCGCACTGCTTTCCCGGAAAGCCGGCTTTCCTGGCTGGAACAGGGCTTTCCCACCACTCCCCCTCGAAAACACAATGGAGGTCCACCGCCGCCCGCTTGAGCCAGGATGACAGGCAGGGCGAAACGGCATGGAGCAATGGGAGGCTCAAGCTGGTGACAGCAGACCTCCATTGTGTTTTCGGCTGGGGGGGCAGGAGGAACTTCCTGACTCCCTCACCCAGCGCTTCGCCCAGGATGACAGGGTGAAGCTGCGTGGAGCAACAGGAGGCTCAAGCAGGCAGCTTCTGTGCTTTTCTTTCGGCAGAGGAGCTAAGCGGCCGGAGACTTTAAAACAAAAGGATTAATGCCAGCCTTTGCACTTTTCTTTCGGCTTTGGGATGGATCGGAAAAGCTAAGCGGCTGGAGACATTGCCAGCCCAGCGGCACTTTTACATTGATTCCTTTGTTTTAAGGTCTCTGGCCGCTTAGCTCCTCCCCCGAAAGAAAAGCGCGGAGGCTGCCTGTCATCCTGGGTCGAAGCGCTGGGGGAAGGGAGTCAGGAAGGTCCTCCTGCCCCCCCAGCTGAAAATACAACGGAGGTCTGCTGCTGCCAGCTTGAGCCTCACATTGCTCCATGTCGCTTCGCCCTGCCTGTCATCCTGGCTCAAGCGGGCGGCGGTGGACCTCCATTGTGTTTTCGGGGGGGGAGCGGCGGACCTCCATTGAGGGCGCTGGGCGAAGCGCTGGGGGGAGGGAGTCAGGAAGGTCCTCCTGCCCCCCCCCCCACAACAGAGGTAGGCCGCCCTCTCTGAAAAGACAATGGAGGTCTGCCACCTGCTTGAGCCAGGATGACAGGCAGGGCGAAGCGGCGTGGAGAAACAGGAGGCTCAGGCAGGCAGCCTCCACGCTTTTCTTTCGGCGGGGGAGCTAAGCGGCCAGAGACTTTAAAACAAAGGGATTAATGCCAGCCTTCGCACTTTTCTTTCGGCTTCGGGCTGGACAGGAAAAGCTAAGCGGCCGGAGACATTGCCAGCCCAGCGGCGCTTTTACATTGATTCATTTGTTTTAAGGTCTCCGGCCGCTTTGCTCCTCGGCCGAAAGAAAAGCGTGGAGGCTGGCAGATGAAGTGGAGGCGAACAGAATGGGGACAGAGGCGAGAAAGTGGCGTCGGGGGAGGAGGCGGAGTTCAGGGCGAAGTAGGTCGGGTGCCTGCCATGGCTGGAGCCCAGTTCTTCTTTGCTGGAGCTGTGGGGCAATTCCTCCCCTTTGGGGCAGTGGCGATCTGCCCCTTGGGATCTGGGAGACCCCCTGTTCTGGGATCAGACACTCCAAGTCTGATCGGACCGCAGATACACGGCCTCCAGAAAGAAAATAGGAGGTTTGGGGATGGAGCTCTGTCCCCAGCCTCCCGTCGCTGCGCCGCTGCCACCCAGAAGTCTCCTATCATGGTTGGTTTAACTTGCTCTTCTACCATTAATTGTTTAAGTAGTATGTTGTATATTTTCGCTATTGTTTTGATATCTGATTCCAAAAGTACTGTATCTAATTTGTTGTTTTCGGAAGCCAAGATTTCTTTTGTCTTCATTAAATTTTGATTTAATTTGTAAGTAGTTTATCCAGTCCAAATTTATTCCCTTATTTACTAAAGTTTGTTTTGGTAAAATTTCATTGTTTCCATCAAGTAATTTTTTTCTCTTTTGTCTAAATTGTTGGATATATTATAGCCTCAGGGTTGCATAATAAAATTCCTTTTTAATATGAATCCAATTGTCTATTAAACTTTTTCTTATATAGTGTGTTTTAAAATAAGAGTGTTTCTTGTGCTTGTCACTACCAAGAAATGTGTGCCAACCTGTTTGGAGGTCAAAACCTTCCAGTGTTAGTAACCTTGTATTTTGAAGGAATATCCACACCTGTGTCCATTTTAAGATCATTGCCTGGTAATATAATTCAAAATTTGATAAACTGAATCCCCCTCTACTTCTATAATCTTGTAGGAGTTTAAATTTTATCCTTGCTTTTTTTGTTGACCATACAAATTTGGATATTTTCTTATTTATATTTAAAAAGAAGGTTTTTGAGAGTTTTATTGGGGCTACCTGAAAGAAAAATAACAGTTTTGGGAGAACATTTCCTTTGATTAAAGCAATTTTTCCCATTAGAGATAATGGTAGTTTGGACCATCTATCAAAGTCTTTTTGAATGTTATCAACTAAAGTATCATAATTTTCTTTTTTCATTGTACTACAATTTGAAGTAAATGAGCTGGGTGGCGCAGCAGGTAGAGTGCTGTACTGCAGGCCACTGAAGCTGACTTGTAGATCTGTAGGTCAGTTGTTCAAATCTCATCACTGGCTCAAGGTTGACTCAGCCTTCCATCCTTCCGAGGTGGGTAAAATGAGGACCCGGATTGTGGGGCAATAGCCTAGCTCTGTTAAAAAGGGCTATTGCTAACATGTTGTAAGCTGCCTTGAGTCTAAGGAGGAGGGCGGCATAAAAATTGAATAAATAAATAAAATAAATAAATATTAAGCCTAATTGCTTTATTTTTTAACTACTTTAATATTTAACATATCTTCTAGTTTTTTGTTTTGTGCGCAAGGCATATTTTTTGTATTATTTTTGTTTTCCATTTGTTTATTTTTAATCCAGTTATTTCTCCAAAAGCTTCAATTTTATTTATCACATTTTTACCTCCTTCCATTGGCTCCTCTATTACCAAAACAATGTAATCCGCGAACGCTTGCACTTTGAATTCTTCCTTCCTTATTTTTAAACTTTTAATTTCCTTTTCATCACATATGTTGTGCTTTAGGTTTTAGGTTAGGTTTTGTTGTTTATGTTATTGTGTAGTTGTATGTATGTCTTACTTGAATATATGTATATTTTGTGTATTATATGTTGTTCTTTTGATAACTATTCAATAAAAAGTCATGTTAAATAGTACAGGAATAATTAACCTTTCTTTTTTTTTAAAAAAAAGCGCCTAATCTTCCAGCTTCAAATCTCTCTAGTGCCAATCACTGTGATCAATTTGCCATAGCTGGCTGCTCCATACTTTTCCATCAAGTCCTCCCTCCCTTCTGTGTTTCTAAATATTTGACTGTTTCACTTCTGTCTGCAGATTGTGAGAAGACCTGAGTGATAGAATAACCTCAGTTAGTGGTAAGAAAGGGCGTTTCAGTTCCAACCGTTTCCTCCCCCTTTCCCCAAATGCTAAATATTAATATTCCCACCTCCCTTCCTGACTTTCTTAGTTCTTCTCATTCCAAAGGCTGGCTGTGTTCTAGCTTGAAGCTTCTTGATATGGCTAGATTGCTGAATCTTTGCTTCCTTTTCCAGAGCTTTGTCTTCTCCTTAAGCCAGTTGGTAAGTTCTTTTTCCCTCCCCCATATTATTTCTGGAAATGTATTGGGGGAGATATAAAAGGTGTTGCTGATGGCCTGAAAGGAAATTGTTGGGAAACAATAATCACAGTTAAGTATCTAGTATAAACAAAAAAAGGGGCTCAGCACAAATATATATATGTCAACATTCTTTTCTGCATGCCTTAGAATCAGTATTGTGTAACTGGAAAGCTCTGGGAATCTTCAAATTCTGTGTTTGATTGTTTTTGGTTTGTGTTGGTGTGTGTTTTAAGGTCAGAGGAGAAAATGGTTCTTGTTTGACTTTGTATTCCTTCTGCAGATCTAGTCATTCCTGGTAGGTCATTAATTCCAACTTAATGGAGTTGGTTTCTTTAGGTTTCATCTTTATATGTATTTGAGATGGGGTTTGGCTGCAGTCTTTGTGTGTGCTTGGTTGGGACTTGGGAGTAAATCACATTGAACTCTCAAGTTTGCTCCTAAGTGTGTATGAAAAATCAAACCTCTATGGTGAGACTCTCACTCAATTGGGTGGATAAACTATTTCTTGTTTAGTAGATAAGAAGCCCCAATAAAACCTGTGGAACATTTTTTTAATTTTCTAAAATATCTGCATTAATCCTGAGCAGAATTTAGGTAAGTAAGACAGGTCTCCATCCAAAATGTGGGATATAGAACCAGACTCATCAAAAAGGCTGGAAGGGTGATGGCAGTGGTGGGAGATAGAATTAAGATGGACTTAATTTGGAAATCCATCACTTTTGGAACATGATATAAAATTTCTTACTTGTTCCCAAAAGGCAGAACAGGTGGTGAGAGCACAAAATGATAATGGAAGACTACAGCATCCATTCCCCTGTCCCCAATATTTCCCGTGCATGATCTTGTGTTATTCAGCAAGAACAGGGAGGCTCTTTCCAGTGAAATAATTACATTCTGACTTCAGTTTAGAAGCAAGTTGGCTGTTGTCTTGATAGCAGCCAAGAGGTTGAACAGAGCCAAATTAAAATTGCATTTCATTTGAATTCAAAAATAATCTTCTCCATGAGAAGCAAGGATTATGAAAGTTATTGCTTTTAAGAAGGAGAAAGCTGCTTTCAGGATATCTGTGCCCATTTATACGATGCCTTCAGTCCCTTCTAGAGTTTGGGTGCTGCTTTCTAAAAAGAATAAAGTACTGTTCAGTAGCCTCAGAAGGACAAAGTGGACCATTCATTCATCAAATACCTGCTGGAAACCTTTACCAAAGGTGGTATTTTAAGTTCAATAGCCCTCACACACATTTTTCTTCTTTTAACTTGCAAACATTCCAGATGCAAAACATCACCCTTAAATATATTTATCCATTTGAAACATTTACCGTATATAGCTGCCCATCTTCCAACCAACTCTGGCAGTTCCCAATCTAAATGAAGCAAAAGTGGAAACGTAAAGACCGTGGCCTCAACTTTTTGATGCAATTGGGAATTAGGTGTTCGCTTTGAACTGGTGGGATTTTGATTGGCCTTGAAAGAAATTGCTCTGCGATACATGGCATGAATTAAGAGATTGAACCAAGAATGAACCATTCTAGCTGATGAATTCACATAGCGAAACTTGGGAGACAACCGTGTTCTTATATTTTATGATATCTTGGACTTCATTTAAGCAATTTTGCCATTCCCCCCTATCCATAGATAACCATGCTTACCCTGGAAGGCTGGAAGTCAATTGCTTTACACTCTTAAATTTATATTTTCAGATTTAATTTAACTTAAATTAAGGGACAGACTATCTAAGGGACCACCTCTGTCCTCATAACTTGCTGCGGCCAGTAAGGGTGCGCAGAGTTGGCCTTTTCCAGGTCCTGTCCGCCAAACCATGTCAGTTAGCAGGACCTCGGGGAAGAGCCTTCTCTGTGGTGGCTCCAACCCATGGAATCAACTGCCCCCAGAGATCCACACTATCTCTCCCTACTGGCCTTTCGGGAAACTGTTAAGCTGTTAAGACCTGGATTTTCCGGCCGGCCTGGAATTAGAACCAGAGTAATTGTAATGTATGCATGGTTTTTAAATGATATTATTGCTATTGTCATACTGCTGATTTTATTGTTTTTTTTTTACTGGTTGTTTTTTTTTTTACTATTGTATTTATAACAGTTGTCAGCTGCTCTGAATCTGTTTCGGAATGAGTGGCATATAAATACAATAAATAAATAAATAAAATTCAGTTGGGGTCAGAGGTAAGCATTGCAGTGCACCCCTATAAAGATCTACAATAGTTCCTTATTTTGCGGCTTATTTCTGACTTAGTAACACATCTGTGGAGCACATACACACAAGTATAATTTCAAATCAAGTTAAGGAGAGACAACTGTACCTTGTTTTGAAATATCCAAAAACAATTGAGATTCATAACATTACCTTCCCCCCCCTCCCCATATTTTGCAAAAAAGTTAAAGATGAAAGACATAAACCTTCCAGACAGGCTTTCAGTTTGAATAGGTTTCACATTATTATTTGTGAAGAAATAGATTTTGTCCATGTATCTACAGAAACTCTAGAAGACTTAAAACTGTTAATGATGGAGCAAACCAGGAATGGGAGTCTGTCTATTAGAGATCTTTCTACAGAGTTTGGAACTCCTTTGCCAGAGATTGCAACAGCAAATCCAGCATTGTACAGAGAAGAGTTCACACAACATTAAAAACTTTTTCTTAATCTCTTTGGATGTAGATTTCACTGAGTCTAATGAGAGTAAACGTGACCTGCCCAGAATGTATGTGCGTTATCCAGAAAGTAAGGTTACAAAGGCACATAGCGCTCGCGGGGAATGTTCGCGGGGGAAGTTGGTATTACTACCGTGTAGATGTTTATTAAAGTGCACAAAATCAACAGAGGCAATGCAGCCTGAGAATTTCTTGATTGTTTTGAGATTGAAGGCGAGGCTTTTCTCAACTGTATAGTGACAGGAAATAAAACTTGGGCTGCTTATCACCATACTCCAGAGAGCAAATGTCAATCAATGGGTGGCGCCATACCCATTCTCCTTCAGCCAAAAAATTGAAAACCCAGCAATTGGCAAGAAAAATCTTGAGCACCCATTGCACAAACATCTTGGGCACCCATCACAGCAGCATTCATGCCCTTAGCATTCAGG
Source organism: Erythrolamprus reginae (assembly GCF_031021105.1). Taxonomy (NCBI): domain Eukaryota; kingdom Metazoa; phylum Chordata; class Lepidosauria; order Squamata; family Dipsadidae; genus Erythrolamprus; species Erythrolamprus reginae. The sequence goes on along the minus strand of NW_027248495.1, from coordinate 30,030 downwards.
TAGCTGTTGTGATTCAGTCTGAGGCTCCTCAGGGAACGGCTGGAACTCTGCCGGCTCCATGCTCAGAGGGGGAGGACGAGGAACAGGAGTAGGAGGAGGACCAGGCAGATGGGGAAGAGGAATGTCAGGACGAGGAGGAGGGAGAACAGCCTGAGACCCCCGGGGGGGAGCTCTCCCCAGCGAGTAGCCTGGAGTCATTAGATGAGAACGCACAAACCATCATAGATATGAGGCAGAGAAGGGCAGCACAACGAAGGGGACAATTAGCCAGGTATTTTCATCCCTAATAGGCAACAGCTGGGTTTGGGTGTGGTTCTCCTCAGAAAGGTTGAAAAGGCAGGCCCGCCCTTCCTGTATTGTGGAGTCCTGTGACCTTGCTTCGATCCTTGGTATCTCTGGTTCTGGCTTGTGGCCTCGAAGGCTGAAAACTTGGGAGAGGCGTGGGTTTTATTATCTACAGTGGTGTGTGTGCCAGCAAGAAGCCTGTTGTATTGTCTGGCCGTCGTGACTTTTCTGTGAAGCTTCATAGCATTCCAGTTTGTAAGAACAGTTTTTGTTATCTGTGTTTGTTTTCAAAGATATAAAATGACTTTGCTTTTTACCAGTGTGTCTGGCTACTCTTTTTAGTTGGTGTTGACGTCTGGGGGAACCCAGACAGAACTGGTAGCGTAGTACAGTTTGCACTTCACACTTGCAGGGAAACGGAGTGAGGATGCTCATTTCTAACCTTCACCAAAATGCCAGTCGATGATCTACTGACCACTGGCACTGCTCATTCTCTTCCGCTGGCTTCCCGCTACACGATAGTAATGCCAACTTCCCCTGCAAATATTCCCAGAGAGAGCTGTGTGCCTTGTAACCTTACTTTTCAGATAGCCCTCCTAATAAGAACTCTTTTCACCTTTCTAGTGGTATTTATGTGGCACCATTAATTTCTTTTCTTGTCTGCTCTTCAGTATAGGCAAAATCAGGAAGCAGACAGAGCAAAGATTTTAGGAATTCTAATTTTCTGTTTATGGGATCCAAGGGCAGAATCTTAAAAGCCTATCAGAATATCAGTCTACCTGCTCTTGTACCAAACGGAATCAAAGTGGAATTATTTTGAGTTTCTTTCTCATGTCTTCTCCTTTCCTGAGATTGAGTTTTCATTTAGTTTTCCATACATTTCCTGCATCCCTGCATCCATATCTCTCCAGCACTCCACAGTTTGCAATGGCTGCCAATTGGGTTTCAGACTCAATTCAAAGTGTTGGTTATTATCTATAAAGCCCTACATGGCATGGGATCAGATTATCTACGGGACCGCCTCCTGCCGCATGAATCCCAGCAACCTGTTAGGTCCCACAGAGCCAGCCTCCTACAGGTCCCATCAACTAGACCAGTGATTTTCAACCTTTTTTGAGCCGCGGCACATTTTTTACTTTTTAAAATCCTGGGGCACACTATCCTCTCTTTTTCCATCCCTGTCTCCTCCCCACCCTTGTCTGTGTGTTTGTATACACACTTTTGAACCATTTCCAAAAACAGGTGAGGGTTGGGGTTTTTCTCTCTTATTCTTTGGGTGCTCTTTATCATATGCTTTAAATCAAGAGTCACTTCTCTCTCTCTTTTGTTTCTCTCTTTCCTCTCATTCTCTGTCTCAATCATTTTCTCGTTTCTCTTTTTTCCTCCCCTTTTTGCTCTTTTCTCTCTCCCTTCTCCTTTTCTCTCTCTCTCTTGCTTTCTCTCTCTGACACGCTCTCTCTCTTTCTCTCTTTTCTTTCTCTCTCTTGCTTTCTCTCTCACTCTCTTTCTCTCTTTCTTTCTTTTTCTTTTTCTTTCTCTCTCTCTCTCTCTCACACACACACTCTCTCTCTCTCTGCAAAAAGTTGCGAGACAGGAACCTGAGCTTCCTGCTTCACGGCACACCTGTCCATGTCTCACGGCACACTAGTGTACCACGGCACACTAGTTGAAAAACACTGAACTAGACAATGTCACTTGGCGGGACCTAGGGGAAGGGCCTTCTCTCTGGGGGGCCCGGCCCTCTGGAATCATCTCTTCCTGGAGCTTTGTACTGCCCCTACCCCCCCATACCTTCTGAAAGAGTCTAAAAATTCAACTATGCCACCAAACTTGGGGTTATTAGATTCTACCCACTGGCCAATGAATTTATAATGGATGAATGGATATGTGTGTATTTTATTGGTTTTTTTCCTAGTTTTTAAATGTAACTTTTTTAAAATGTAATTTTTAATTTAAATTGACTATATCTCGATATATACTATTTTTTTATATGTTTTAAGCCATGCCGAATCTTTGGAGAGGGGCGTCATATAAATCTAATAATAATAAATAGTAATAATAATAATTCCTTCACTTCTCTTATCTCCATATACTCCCTTGCCCCTAAAGAGTCTCTTTAGTATGCTGTTCTTACCCTTATACAGTACTAGAAAATATTAAATGGAAATTTTCCCATCAAGAGGCCTGTTGTGTGCCCATAAACAAGGCATTAAGATTTAACACTTAAAGGACTCAGCCTTTTAAGAAAACCTCCCTGTAAAGTCCTGCTAACAGAAATCTGGCCCGCTTCCATGTTGTGGTAATTGGAGCAGCATTTTCTCAATTGTTTTTTTTTTTTAAATAAAATATTTTTTATTGATTTTTAACAATTTAAAATCACACAACATAAAACAGTGCATAGTGAATTGTGAATTGTGCCCACCACCCCGACATACACACATTTTCTCAATTGTGTCATCCTTCATCTCCACTATATTGGGATGCAACCAGGGATGGGCTACTGCCCGGAGAGGGTGGAATGCAGTGGGGCAGCGAAAATGGAGCTCCACCCCAAAGCACCCAATTTGCACTGAAATATATTGAAAGAAAATGCAGGGCGTCCTGCATAAGCCACACTCACAGTGTGGTAGTAAAAGTTTTGATAGCCCTTCACTAGATGCCACACTCAGAGCTGCAAAATTATGAAATAACAGTCTATGTGTAGGAAAGAAATATCTAATTGATTTGCAAAGACTTAAAAGCTTACTAGTTCCATACTTCAAGGGCAGCATACAAATCTAAATTATTATTATTATTATTATTATTATTATTATTATTATTATTATTATTATTATTATTATTTTACAGCTTAAAAAAGATAGGCCTCATATTCACTTTAGTTCTTTAGTGGAGTATTTTATATACGGGGGGGGGGAGTATTTAGTTAGACACCAATTGTGCAAGTTCTTCCACTTAAAAAAATGAGAGAGGCCTGTAATTGACATCATAGATAGACCTCAACTATGAGAGATAACACGAGAAAACACAGCCAGAAATCTTGCTCTCACAGATCTGTAACTTCTTCTTTAAGAGGTTCCTCTGTCCTCCACTCATTATCTGTAGTATTGGCACCTGTTTGAACTTGTTATCAGTATAAAAGACACCTGTCCACAACCTCAAACCGTCACACTTCAAACTCCACTATGGTGAAGACCAAAGAGCTGTCAAGACACCAGAAACAAAATTGTAGCCCTGCACCAGACTGGGAAGACTGAATCTGCAATAGGCATGCAGTTTGGTGTGAAGAAATCAACTGTGGGACCAATAATTAGAAAATGGAAGACATACAAAACCACTGATAATCTCCCTCAATCTGGGACTCCATGCAAGATCTTACCTGGTGAGGTCAAACTGATCACAAGAACAGTGAGCAAAAATCCCAGAACCACATGGGGGGACCTAGTGAATGACCTGCAGAGAGCTGGGACCAACATAACAAGGGCTCATCAGTAACACACTATGTCACCAGGGATTCAGATCCTGCAGTGCCAGACGTGTCCACCTGCTTAAGCCAGTACATGTCCAGGCCCGTCTGAAGTTTGCTAGAGAGCATTTGGATGATCCAGAAGAGTATTGGGAGAATGTCATATGGTCAGATGAAACCAAAGTAGAACTGTTTGTAGAAAGTTGCATCCAAAGAACACCATGCCTACTGTGAAGCATTGGGGCTGTTTCTTTGGAAAGGGACCAGACGACTGATCTGTGTACATGAAATAATAAATGGGGCAATGTATGGTGAGATTTTGAGTATAACCCTCCTTCCATCAGCATGGGCACTGAAGATGAAATGTGGCTGGGTCTTTCAGCATAATAATCCCAAGCACACTGCCAGGGAAATGAAGGAGTGGCTTTGTAAGAAGCATTTCAAGGTCCCGGAGTGGCCTAGCCAGTCTCCAGATCTTGACCTTATAGAAAAGTCCGTGTTGCACAGCAAAAGCCACCAAAACATCACTGTTCTAGAGGAGATCTGCATGGAGGAATGGGCCAACATACCAGCAACAGTGTGTACCAACCTTGTGAGGACTTACAGAAAATGTTTGACCTCTGTCATTGCCAACAAAGGATAAACAGTCATCCCTCGAGTTTCGCGATCTCGACTATTGCGAAACGCTATATCATGATTTTTCAACCCGGAAGTAAACAACACCATCTGCGCATGCGTACCCTTTTTTTCTATGGCCACGCATGCGTAGATGGTGGAGTTTGCCGGGCAGATCAGCTGCTGGGTGGCTTCCCTGGGTCTTCCCCCTCTTGCCGGGGTTTCCCCTTTGCGTGGGCGGCGGGGAAACCCCAGCGCCGCTTCCCAGCTGAGTGGTGCGAGCAACGGCGTGGGCGGGCGAAGGGCGGGCGAAGGGCGTGCGGACAAGCGGCGGCGGCACCAGCAGCGGCGGCACGAGCGGCGGCGGCATGAGCGGCGGCCGCACGAGCGGCGGCCGCACGAGCGGCGGCCGCACCAGCGGCGGCAGCATGAGCGGCGGCCGGACGAGCGGCGGCCGGACGAGCGGCGGCCGGACGAGCGGCGGCCGGACGAGCGGCGGCCGGACGAGCGGCGGCTGGACAAGCGGCGGCCGGACAAGCGGCGACCATACCAGCAGCAGCGGCACGAGCGGCGGCCGCACCAGCAGCGGCGGCACGAGCGGCGGCGGCACGAGCGGCGGCCGGACAAGCGGCGGTGGCACCAGCGGCGGCCGGACAAGCGGTGGGCAGGCGGCTCCTCAGCTGTTGGGCGGGGGTCTTCCCAGGTGCGGAAGTAAAAAACACCATCTGCACATGCGCGGCCATGGGAAAAAAAGGGCGTGCATGCGCAGATGGTGTTTTTACTTCCGCACCACTATATTGCGAAAAATCGATCATCACGAGGGGTCCTGGAACGGAACCCTCGCGATAATCGGGGGACCACTGTATAACAAAGAATCAAGATGAACTTTTGTTATTGACCAAATAATTATTTTCCACCATAATTTGCAAATAAATTTGTTAAAAATCAGACAATGTGATTTTTCTGGATTTTTCATGTTGTCTCTCATAGTTGAGGTCTACCTATGATGTCAATTATAGGCCTCTCACATCTTTTTAAGTGGGAGAACATGCACAATTGGTGTCTGACTACATACTTTCCCCCATATATAAAATATAAAGTATCCTATTTTAGAAAGCTATAACTTCTTTGACATGTTTAAATTCCTGTATTAAATTTTTCTTGTTTCCTCCCTACCGTGTTATAAAAATAATAAAAAATGCTAGATCTGCATGAGAAATTGGTAACTCAAGCAAACAAGTCAAGCTGTATGCTACTGGGGAAAGCCCGAACTTTTCGGGTTCAGGTTCGGGAGGCCGCTGAGAAGTGCCGCCGCCCGGCTGTCACCTTCTGAAACAGCCAGGCGCTTCTCGGCGGCCTCTGGAACCCGAACCGGGTTCAGCGTTCGGGAGAACGGCGAGAAGCCCTCCAGCTTTTCAGAAGGTGAAAGCCGGGCGGCGGCGCCCAGCGGAGCGCCATTTTGGGATTTATTTATTTTTGCATAGATTAATCGCTTTTACATTGTTTCCTATGGGAAACAATGTTTCATCTTACAAACGTTTTGCCTTACGAACCTACTTCCAGAACCAATTAGGTTCATAAGACGAGGTATTACTGTATTACTGTTAACTCCTCTTTTGCTGTTGGAAGGATTGAGTGTTTCAAAACTATAATGTATTTTAACCTTTCAATCAATTGGATAAAATTGCACTGTGGCAACATTGAATTTGGAATGAATGCTGGTCAGGCTTTTCCAGTGGGGTGGGCCTGATTTTCAGCGTTAAGCAAGAATTCTCCATTTTCCATCTAAGTCATAGTGGGTCTTAAGAGTTGGTGAACCTAAAGAGTCTCTCCTGATTTCAAACTGCTACAACATGATTCTTCCAAAGGTTCCATTTTCCCAGCCAATTCCCAGGGTGGTTCAATTTGGATTGATTGAAGACTTGTTTTAACAACCCAACCTACCAGACTCTGAAGAGCTTCAAGCCTGCGGTGCCCCATCATATGTTACAGTTGGGTTGAGGTCACCCTCAGATCTGCTCTGGTTCGCAGTTTGCCCTTCGGGTCCCGATCCTTGCATAGCACAATAGATTCTATCCCCTTCCAGGGAAAACTCACGCCCTTATTATCTCATGGTTAGATTATTGCGACATGCTTTACATGTGACTGGTTCAGAATGCAGCCGTGTGAGGTGTTGTGGGTTCACCTAGATACACCCATGTTGCACCAATTCTCCGTGGACTGCACTGGCTCCCGATTGGTCTCCATGCGCAATTCAAGATGTTGATAATTACCTTTAAAACCCTACATGGCTTAGGGCCAGATGACCTTCGAGACTGCCTCCTACCACATAGCTCCCAGGGCCCACAGGGCTGGTCTTTTCTGGGTCCAATCAGCTAAATAGTGTCAGCTGGTGGATCTGCTGGGGAGGACCTTCTCTGTAGATGCTCTGACCCTCTGGAACCAGCTACATATTGAGATCCAGACTACCCCCACCCTACTGGCCTTCCAGAAAATTGTAAAGACCTGGCTTTTCAGACAGGCCTGGGGGCGTTGATCTGAGGGCATACCATCGAGATCGGGGCATAAATGGCATGCATGGTTTTTTTAAAAAACTGTGGGATTTAAATCATTTTAAAATGTTTTTAAAGGTTTTAATTCTATTTATATGTTTTAATTTTTGTTGTGAGCTGCCTAGATTCCCTAGGGAGATGAGCAGCATACAAATCAAATAAAAAAATAAATGAAAAGGTCCCAGTGACTGTAATCCAAAGATCCTTTCTACCACCCAAGTCTCTTTTCTTTTCCTGTTGCCTTACAGTTGTGGAAGAAATGCAACCGGTTCAGCTCTCCTGTTCCCGAGGTTCTTTTCCTCAAATAAATAACTTTGTTTTTGCTTTCTTTCTTTAGCAAGGTCCACCAGGAGAACCAGGGCCACGGGGCCCCCCAGGTCCACCCGGTGTGCCAGGAGCAGATGGCATTGATGTGAGTCCACTGCTGCTCAGGAGCCAAAGCAGGCAGGGAGAGAGCACCTCTGAGCACAAAGACGGGCATTGTAACTAGAAGGAAACGTCATGTTGTGTCCTTCCAGTGTGGTCCAGGTTTGCAGCGGGCAGGGGTGGGGGTGGGGGAAAGAGGAGGAGGAGCTACTGTTGGCTTACCCCTTAGCCAAAACAGGCTTGAACTATAAAATCCTCCAAGGCCAACATCCCCTCCCTCATGTGGGATTTTTGCAGCAAACATGAGGGCCAACAGGAGTTTACAGTTGGCCCTCAGCAGCCTTAATTCATTCATTGTTTTTAAGCAGAAGTGTTAACATTTCTCTGCCCCACCATCAAGTGAAGGTAGAAAGGATTTTATGACTATGGGAAATGTTCTTACTTTTGGAAGATGGGCTGGGGATTCAGGAGAGAGAGAAATGGGGTGGGGGAATAAAATTGAACCAGTTTGTTAACTTGGAGATGAAATTTGCAGCCTGCACCTGCCCATCTTAAAGAGGGTCAGAGTCTCATTTCATCCTTTTCTCTCTTTTCTTTCTTAGTGATGGAACATTATTCATAGAGGGATTTTTTTAATAGGAAGTCCAGGGGTGGATTGCCATTACTGTGCACGCAGCTTCGGTTCTCTTGCGTGTGCAGGCATGTCCCATGAAATCTCACGAGGGGACGGGCCACAAGATTGTGGTGATTTTATTTTGCTTCTGTGCATGTGCAGATGAAAGAAATTGCTGAAATCTCATGTGCATGCACGTACCCTGACGAGCTTTTGCTTCTGCGCATGTGCAGGAAGCAAAAATATGAAAAATTGAAGAAAAAAGATGATGACATCCATAGGACTGGCACTGGTAGCGGCCGCACACAAATTGCGCAATCTGGTGGCTTCTACCGGTGCGCCATCCTCTACCGTCCCGGTAGCAACCCACTACTGAGATAATCCTCGGCTTACAACATTTCATTTAGTGACCAATGGAAGTTACAACAGGACTGAAACAGCACTGCCGCAAAGAAAAGAGAGTCAAGCTATTCTCCAAAGCATCTGAGGGTAGAACAAAAAGCAATGGGTGGAAACTAATCAACGAGAGAAGCAGCCTAGAATAAGGAAAAATTTCCTGACAGTTAGAACATTTAATTAGTGGAACTGCTTGCCTGCAGAAGTTGTGAATGCTCCAACACTGGAAGTTTTTAAGATGTTGGATAACCATTTGTCTGAAGTTTTGTAGGGTTTCCTGCCTAAGCAAGAAGTCCTCCAAGACTAGAAGTCCTCCAAGATCCCTTCTTACTATTCTATTCTATTCTATTCCATTCCACTGAGCCACAAAAAACAGAAAGTCTGAGCCTTCCACTCTTCACTATGCCAGTGCAAGTACATCTAAGCCCAAGACAATTTCCCCAGGATTCTTTATTACGAACAATATGTTAGTATATTTCTGAACTTTGAGAGTAAGATGAGAAGTATATAAATTTGATAAATAAACAAAAGATCACTGCTCTACCAGAGGCTTTGTATTTGGCTTGAAAGGATAATTTTCTAAAAGGGGACTGAAAACTTATTAAACCGATTGATAAATGACTATTTTTTTCTCTCTCCATAGGGTGATAAAGGTCCACCCGGTGCCGCAGGCGTTCCTGTAAGTATGCTGACTTTGCAAGTCACGATCATGCCTTACATTAATATGCAAGGCTCAGGATCTGGGGTAGAACACCAGAGGGCGTCCTGGAGCTATTTTCAGGCTATACGTTTTTGCTAGGTGTTGCAAACATAGCATATTTGAAGAATACTCTTTATGGACAACTATTGTGTAGGTAGTCCTTGACTTATGACCAGTTGCTTAGCAACCATTCAAAGTTTTGACGCCCTTACCTTGAGCTACTTACGACCCATTCAGATGAGCAGGGTGCTTAACCAAACTTCAGGCAATACAGTTGAGTTTAGGGGCATTTCCAGCATCCTAGAGTCATATGACCATGTTTTGCATCTGGGTTTTGTATCAATGGGGATACACTCCAAGACCAGAAAAGTATTAATACCACTCTATAATGCCCTGGAGTACTCCATTCAGTTCTGGTCACAGTTCAAAAGAGACATAGAAACTCTCGAGAAGGTGCAGAAAAGAGCAACCAAAATGGTTAGGGGACTAGAAACCAAGACTTATGAAGAGAGATTGCTGGAACTGGGCATGGATAGCCTAGAGAAAAGAAGGGCCAGACGAGGACATGATAGCAGTCTACAGGTACTTGAGGTGTTGCCACAGAGAGGAGGAGGTCACGCTGTTTTCCAGGGCACCAGAGGGCCAGAAGAGGAACAAGTTGGAAGCTGACCAAGGAGAGATTCAACCTAGAAATAAGGAAGAACTTCCTGACGGTCAGAGCGATCAACCAGTGTAACGGCCTGCTAGCAAAGGTTGTGAATTTCCCAACTTTGGACATTTTCAAGAGGAGATTGGCCTGTCATCTGGCTGGGGTGCTGTAGGATTTCTTGATTAAGCAGGGGGTTGGACTTGATGACCTGCAAGGTCCCTTTCAACTCAAACAAACAAACAAACAAACACCACACCCATAATAAACCCATAAAATGAGTTTGCTTTATTACTATAGTGTTTGTTTTACAAGTCCAGGGGTGGGATTCAGCCGGTTCAGACCAGTTCGGAGGAACCGGTAGTTATGTAGCGCTCATGTGTGCTAGGCACACGCAAGCAGAGCTATCCCATCCTATACAATCGTCATGTTTTTATAGCACTATAGCAATAGCACTTAGACTTATATATACAGCCTGCTCTAAACGGTTTGCAGAGTCAGCATATGTTACCCCCAACAATCTGGGTCCTCATTTTATCCACCTTGGAAGGTTGGAAGCCTGAGTAAACCTTGAGCCTGGTGAGATTTGAACTGGTGAGCTACAGCCAGCAGTCAGCAGAAGCAGCTTGCAGTACTGCACTCTAACCACTGTATCACCAAGGTTTTTGATGCAGCGTGCATGCATGTAAGGCACGCGCAAGAGTGAAACTATCCCATCCTTTACAATAGCTCTGTTTTTGACGCAGTGTGCATGTGTGTAAGGCATGCATGAGAGTGAAGCTATCCCATCCTATACAATTGCCATGTTTTTCACACAGTGCAGATATGCGCAAGGCGTGCACAAGCAAACCTATTCCATCCTATGCAATCACATTTTTGATGCAGTCTGCATGTGTGTATGGCACACACAAGAACGAAACTATCCCATTCTTTATAATTGCCATGTTTTTCATGCAACATGCATGTGTGTAAGGCACACACGAGAGCGAAGCTATCCCATCCTATACAATCATGACGCAACGCGCATGTGCTTGCACACTTACATTTTTGATTCTGGGTGAACCGGTTATTAAATTATGTGAAGCCCACCTCTGTTTATGACCACTGTGGTCATGTAAGAACTGCTCCAAAAAGGGTTGTAAAATAAGGTCAGTCAAACGGCTGATCCATTTTACGACCATCCCAACTTATAACCCCAATGAATAAGCTCCATTACAGCCCTATGTCAAGGACTACCTGTACTATACAGGTAGCCCTTGACTTGCAGCCATTCATTTAGTGACCATTCAAAGGTACACTGGCATTGAAGAAAGCGACATGACCAGTTTTCATACTTACAACTGTTGCAGCCTCCCTGTGGTCACATGATCAAAAGTCAGATGCTTGGCAACAGGCATGTACTTACGACAGTTGCAGTGACCTGGAGTCACGTGATCAACATTTGTAACCTTCCCAGCTGGCTTCTGACAAGCAAATTCAAAATCAGATTTGCTTAATAATGCCGTGATTCACTTAGCAACTGTGGCAAGGGAGGTCATTAAATGGGGCACAACTCAACTTTCTTGCCTAGTGGTGGACATTTTGAGCTCAGTTGTCATACATCAAGGACTACTTTTATGTTGTATGATTTTAAATTGTTAAAAATCAATTAAAAAATATTTTTTTTTTTAAAAAGGACTACTTATGCTTTAATTGGGGGAGTGTGGGAATTTTGAGCTTTGGACAGTCTAACTTTCCCTTCCCAGATGGTCCTGCTCCAGATAAGTTGGGGAGAACTAATTCCATCATTCTCACTTTAGCGTGGCCAAAATCAGGATTGGATGTCCCAGCGTATCTGGAGGGCATTAAGTTGAAGCAGCATAAATCTTTTTGAGAAGGGCTCAGAGTGAGGCACCTGCTTCTTGAATTTTTTTAAAACTCTTTTAAATGTCCCCACCCTTTCTTTGCAACAGGGAACCAAAGGAGCTGGAGGCCTGCTGGGACCCGATGGAGCCCCAGGAAAACCCGGAATAGATGTGAGTAGTTACTCAGCCCAAAATTGTATTTCAGCATATATATAGGGCTCTGTGTTCTTATTTAGAATATCATTTTGCTCCATATGAGTATGCAAATGTATGAAAACTTGCTTTCTTTGGATTGTGTTCCATTTCCTCTCAAACCTTAATTTGACCCTAGAGTGATTTGATGATCATTCCTTGATTATTGCAATACACTCTACATGAAGCTATCCTTGAAAAATGTTCAGAGACTTCAGCTAGTCCAGAATGCGGCATCAAGAGCTGCTGTAGCTGTACCTAGGTACACTCACATCACTCCAACACTCGGTGTGCTGCATTGGCTACCAATTGATCTCCAGTCACAATTCAAGGTGTTGGTTATTATCTATAAAACCCTATATGGCTTAGGACCAATATTCCCTCTATTTTTTTTCGGTGTGGGTGGAAAAGTATAGTGTCTGAGCGGGAGTCCCTTCGGGTCTGGGCAGCATAGAAGTCAAATAAGTAAGCAAGCAAGCAAGCAAATAAATAAATAAATAAATAAATATTCATGTCTGAGCAGTGCTATGTATTTTGTCAATAGTTAATGAATCTAACCATAGAGGTTCTCAAATTCTGAAACAGATTTCTAAAAAGATAAACCAATTTATGCAACCCACTTTATGAATAAATTAATGCTTTCACTGGCATAAGGGCTAGCAAAGAAATACTTTTAAATTTCATGTTATAATATTTGTTAAATAAAACAATTACATAATTGTATAATTTAATTTTCAAATATTTATTTTATTTTAAATATGATATTTATGACTATGTTTTGATGGGATGAATAAACTTGCTTACTTTTGTTGACATCTGAATTTTATTTCTTGTTCTGATCAATGTCTGATAATTGCAAAAAAACCACCCCTGAGTCACAGAAGTAGAAATGCCACAAACCTTTATCAGCACTGTCAATGAATTGATTATTAGGATTGGTTAAGAAGTTTTTTGAAAACACCTAAAAATGTTTCCAAAACCAAAAATGTAAAAAATGATTTGGAATAGTAAATTTCACTATTAAAAATTCACTCAAAAGATTATGGAATTACCGGTTTGCTATTGGAGATACATGAAACAAACATTTTCGACAGAAGCAATGCACAGTAATATTTGTTATCATAGTTTAAATGATTTAGTTGGCAGCTCATACACTTCTTCCCACTACTAAAAAAAGAAGCTGAAAATTGATTTGTAAGCATAGCAATGCCCACAATTCCAAATTTGATTATCATGTCTGAAAAAAATCTTTAAAAAAATTCCTACATGCCACTTCCAAACCAATGTTGAACTTCTTACTTTAAAGAGAAGAAAACAATTGCTAGCTTTGTTTTCTAAAACCCATAAACATTGAAAGAATTGCTATCTCCCCTTATACATTCTGTGCAGTATTTAGGAGAACAATATCTAACATATATGGGAACATAATTGTTAAACTTTACTGAGAAGTCAGTCCCTTGTTCAAGCTTGCTTTCCTTTCTCAGAGCTTCCCCCGTCCCTTGCTGCCCACCGGCACAGGCTGCATTCAGGGACCAATGCCCCTCTTAGAGAAGACACCTGAGCTGCTGCCCACCTCCCCTGCGAAGAGTGGGATGAGGCCTTCAATCTGGCTCCCTCCTGCTTCCATAGTCCACCGCTGCAGGAGAGGAAAAAGGGGAGAGACCGAACCGCCACCTTCTCCGTCAGCAATTGGCGTGGCACCCATCATCTGCACGCAGAGACACCCCTTCCCCTCTGAGGGAAGCGACTCCCTGCCGTCTGCCATTAATAGTTTAAAAGAAGCCTGCCCACAGAGAAACTGGCGGGCTGGACATCTGCCGCATGCCTTTCAGAGAGATGCCGGCACTCCGCCACACTCCTCCTCCTCCCCCTGGGATTTCCTCTCTCCCGCCCTGGATTTTCCCTTATTCCCCCTGCAAACAGCACGGGGGAACTCAGCTTCACACCTCCCACTGGTTCCTGGCTGCGCTTGTCCACCGGTTGTTCTCTCTGGCGTCCAGGTCGGGCGGCTCAGGAGATGGTGCAGCACTTTATCCCGGTCCCATCCCATCCCATCCTTCACAGCGAGCGGTTTCTTGGCCGCTGGCGAGACTGTTCCCTCGGCGGGGTGGAGTGGGGAGGAGGAGCATGACTGGCTGTCCTGCACTTTGAAAGTGCCGCCGCCGCCCTGCTGAGCAGGGGCGGAGCAGGCAGGAGCTAGACCGCAGCAGGCGGGAAAATGTAATTGCGCTCACGTAAAAAGTTCTGTGCCAAGACTTCCCGCATACCTGCCAGCGACCGATTAGAACCCACAGAGTTCTGGGTCCCGTCGACTAAGCAGTGTCAGTTTGTCGGCCTGCAGGTGGTCCCAGTTCTTTGAAATCAACTACCCCTCAAGATCCGTACCTCTCCCACCCTACTGGCTTCCTGAAAGGCTCTGAAGACTTGGCTCTGCCGGGAGGCCTGGGGGCTGTGAGATTTGAAATCTTATTCCAGCCTGGTATGACTCAATTGGGATGTTTGATAGTATGATTATAGTAGTATATTTAAGGGTTTTATAGTATTTTTAATTGCTGTATTTTAATTATTTATATTGTTTTTATTCTTATTGGAAGCTGCCCTGATTTCTACAGGATTGGGCAGTATATAAATCTAAAAAAATGAATGAATGAATAAATAAATAAATAAATAAATAAATAAATAAATCCTGGCTTATCTTCAGGGCTTCAGCCAACCTTCTCTCTACAAATACCAGTTGATACCCTCAGACTGATCCCTATAGTTCTCCTTTTTATCCTTTCTTTATTTCTTCTTTTTTTGGCAGGGCCTTACAGGAGCTAAAGGAGAGCCAGGCCGTGTTGGAAGACAAGGTCCCAAAGTAGGTAACTGTTTTTTCTCCCTGGGGGAGGGATTTTGATGCATGTAATGCATCACTGGGTTCTAAAATCCGTTGCTAAAATCCGTTCTTGTACAGAAGCTTCTGCACATGCGTGGAAGCATCCCGGGCAGGTGGGTGGAGCATCTGAGGTGGGTGGGTGGAGCTACCAGTTTGCAGAAGCGGGCCAAACTGGGAGCAATCACCTGCTGAAGTAATGTGTTGAAGTCACCAAAGCATCCTTCCTCAGCTTGTTATTTCCCATGTGTTGGGTCTGCAGCTCCAGATACCTTCAACCAGCTGTGATCTCACATTGGGGGGAGGCACAGTTTGATATCCCAGGATCCATGATTGACTTCAGCTTCTGTTCCTACTTTCTAACACACCATGACTGTTATTACTACTGCTGAAGAATGAATGGGGAAGGTCCCTGTGTCTTGTTAGGCATAGAGGAAGGGTTAGGTCATCACTATTACCTGGGACAGATTGTATTTTCTTATCCTTTGCTGATGATGGCAAGATGCAAAATAAATCAATCCAGGCCTCTTGGGTGGTGGCAGATCAGGTTTGGGACCTTGAAGCAGGAGCCTGCATCTGTTCAAGAAACAAGGGAGGAAGGATTTACAGTATATTCCTTGCAGACAGCTGCTCATTTGCATCCCTTTTAGGGAATTGTTGAGGCCACTTGGAAGTTTCTCTTTGTCCTCAGGGTCACCAGAGTAGTGCAAATGGGTGGGGAACCTTCTTGGAATTGCTAAAAGGACTGTGAGGTAGACTGGAGATTGATGATATTGTATCCCTTCATCTCTGTTGAAAGAGGGTTGTTCCATTTTGACATAGATAGCCTCTTTGACCCCTCTTTCAAACCAGTGGTCTTCGCTGTCCAAAATGTGGACTTTGATGTTTTCAAAAGAGTGGGCTTTGTCTTTTAAATGCAGATGGACTGTTGCCTCTTGTCCTAGTGAGTTTGTTCTCCTATGTTGTGCCATTCATTCATTCATTCATTCATTCATTCATTTAGTTTTCCAACATATGCAAGATAACAACTTGTTATCAAATATCAACCAGCAAATGTTCTACCCTCCACATTGGCAAAAAGAATCCAAACCTCATATATAAACTGAATAAACAATAAACTCCTCCACTTGAAACAGAATACCCTACAAAAGCAGACTATCAATCCCAGGGCTAGAAAGCTTAGAACTACGTCGCTTAAAACACGATCTAAGTATTGCCCACAAAATCATATGCTGCAACGTTCTAACTGTCAATGACTACTTCAGCTTCAACCGCAACAACACAAGAGCACGCAACAAATTCAAACTTAATATTAACCGCTCCAAACTTGACTGTAAAAAATATGACTTCAGCAACCGAGTTGTTGAAGCGTGGAACTCATTACCTGACTCATTAGTGTCAACCCCTCACCCCCAACATTTTTCCCTTAGACTATCCACGATTGACCTCTCCAGGTTCCTTAGAGGTCAGTAAGGGGTGTGCATAAGTGCACCGGTGTGCCTTCCGTCCCCTGTCCAATTGTCTCTCATTATCTCATTTATCTTTTTTTCCTTTCAAATATGTTCACCTATACTTTTATATCTTTTCTTTTCTTCTATTCTTTTCTTTATTTATATTATTACATATCTATTCTCTTCAATGTGTATTATGTATTGGACAAAATAAATAAATAAAATAAATAAATAACAGGTATAAACATGGACCTGAAGACAGTAAATGAATACAAATAAATGGGGACAATAGGACAGGGACGATAGACACCCTGGTGCAGTTATGCATGTCCCCTTACAAACCTCTTGGGAATGGGGTGAAGTCCATACTAGTTAGTTTAAGGTTAAAGCTATGGGGTTAATGTTAAAGTAGTGGTTCTAAATATATATATATCCGGTTCCGACAATGGTCGAGGGAGGCGATGAGGAGCGAGCACTGCCGAAGACAACATCTTTGTAACCACAAAGTGGGACCTACCAAGCCATTTATTGTTCCGACTATACTGGGGGGAGGGGTCCCTTGTGCTTTCGAGACCTGAATTGGGGAATTGAGTGAGCTGTAGCTTCCCGGGCAAATGTTTGGACTGCTGTGAGAGTGAGAATTCCCATGCTGGCGACACGGAAGATGGCGGCTGCGGATAATGGAATTTAACAGAGAAACTTAAGAGTGAGGAGCTTAACAGCATTTAAACAAGTTTAACAGCGAGGCGAACTGACTGACTGACTGACTAACTGACTGACTGACTGACTGACTGACTGACTGGGAGAGGAACCCAGCCTCAAGCGAAGGATAGAGGAGCTGAGTTGTGGAGAGCTATTTATTTATTTATTAGAGTTGAAAGGGACCTTGCAGGTCATCAAGTCCAACCCCCTGCTTAAGCAGGAAATCCTACAGCACCCCAGCCAAATGACAGTCCAATCTCCTCTTGAAAATGTCCAAAGTTGGGGAGTTTACAACCTCTGCTGGCAATCCATTCCACTGGTTGATCGCTCTTACCATCAGGAAGTTCTTCCTTATTTCTAGGTTGAATCTCTCCTTGGTCAGCTTCCAACTGTTGTTCCTCTTCTGGCCCTCTGGTGCCCTGGAAAACAGCGTGACCTCCTCCTCTCTGTGGCAACACCTCAAGTACCTGTAGACTGCTATCATGTCCTCGTCTGGCCCTTCTTTTCTCTAGGCTATCCATGCCCAGTTCCGGCAATCTCTCTTCATAAGTCTTGGTTTCTAGTCTATGGAGCTATGGAGGGTTAGAAAGGGTTGCAAAGACTAGAGAACGGAGCCACACAATCGCGCTGCATTACTGACACCACCTAACCTATACATAGACTACCGCACTGAATGCATCAGAACCAAGACCTATAACCCTCCCTTCAAAAATCCCACCCCTCCTCAACCATCCCACACTTCCCAACTCACCACCTCTCATCAACAAATTGTCATCCCTAGTACTTCCAACCAAAAATAGGAAAGCGCGCCCCTTACTTCCTCAGTTCAATCCAACTTCAATACATTTCAATTTAAATTCAACTCAACTCAGCCCAACTACAACCCAGAACCCAAACTCAATATCAAATGTAAACTAATCAATGCAAGAAGCATAATTAACAAGTTGTCTGAATTCCTCCTCCTTCTTGACACCAACTTATTGGATTTGATCTTTGTCTGTGAAACATGGCTAAATACATCCTATCCTGACTCCATCATCACATCAAGTAACTACCTTGTCCTTCGATCTGACCGTGAATCCTGCAGAGGAGGTGGTGTAGCTATATTCTATAAAAAAATCACTCAATCTAAAAAACATCAAAGTTGCATATGATTTTATCCTCCCAGAAACCATTATATGTGATCTTTCCCTCAATACCACACTTCGCTTCCTACTATGCTACAGAGCTCCTGACTCCGACATCACTCATGCAACCAAATTAACCTCACTGCTAACATGGGCAACCTCTTGCCCTTACCCCATTATCTTCCTTGGTGACCTCAACCTACCTCACATTAACTGGACCTTAAATGAATGCAGCACAGAACCAATCCACACTACCTTATACAATGCCGTCACCAGCCTGGGACTTGACCAATTAGTATTAAACAATACTAGACTTAACAACTGTCTTGACCTCATATTCTCTAATAGCAAAAGCGCAATCTATGGTCTGCATGTAAAAGAACCTTTTTCCAACAGTGATCATAGTATTATTAACTTAAATCTCAATCTACACCAAGATAACTTTCACCTGTATAATGTGTCACCTAAGTATAATTTTAGGAAAGCCAACTAGGAACTCATATATGCCAATCTCTCAATTCTCAACTGGCAAACTATATTTTCTAACTGCAACACTATTGATGATTTCTACAACACATTCTTACTACAAGTTAAAAGACTTATCAGACTACATGTACCACTAACTTCAACCAGAAGTAAAACAAAAAATAACTTACCTGTCTCAATAAGGAAACTACAAACCAAAAAAAGATCTCTCTGGCGTAAAAATAAAAAAGGCCAAGTAACCAACTTCAAAAGACGCTACAAAAGCATTTGCCAACAAATAAAAGCAGAATGTCTCAACTACCACAGCAAACAAGAGGAAAATCTCCTTCGCACCAAATCTAACCGAGCCTTCTACAACTTTGTCAACAACAAACTCAAAGACTCTAGACTTATTCCACCTCTCGTTGGACTCAACAACAAAGCATACCATGATGATCCATCCAAAGCTAACCTCTTCAACTCTTTCTTTGGCTCTGTCTTCGTTAACAGTAATGGCTCATCTCCCATCTTCACAAATCGCACCTCAAACTCTCTCAAGGACCTAACCCAAGTAGACTTCACTATAGACCAAGTTGAAAAAGCAATCCGAGACCTCAAACCTTCTCTATCAGTCGGACCAGATGGTGTTTACACATACTTCCTAAAAAAACTTTCTTCTGCTATAGCCGAACCACTAAGCATCATCTTTCAAAATTCCTTCAGGAGCAGCACACTCCCCAAGCTATAGTCAAAAGCAGTAGTCATCCCCATCTTCAAAAAAGGAGACCCTTCTCTCGTTGACAACTACAGACCAATTTCGCTATGCTGCGTCTCATGTAAAGTCATGGAATCAATTATAAATCAATCAATCTATCACCCTTTACTTAGAATCTAATAACCTACTCTCTAACAAACAATTTGGATTCAGAAAGAAATAATCCTGCAACCTTCAACTACTTCACTGCAAAAACATATGGACTACCCACCTAGATCAAGGAAAATCCATTGATGCAATTTATATTGACTTTTGCAAAGCCTTCGATTCAGTGGTCCATGACAAACTACTCCTAAAACTCAAATCCTATGGCATCTCAGGATTCCTCCACAGCTGGATTACTGCATTCCTGTCAAACAGGCAACAAGTTGTCAAAATTGGAAGTGCCATTTCCACCCCTGTACTGGTTAAAAGTGGCGTTCCCCAAGGCAGCGTAACAGGACCTACTCTATTCATTCTCTACATCAACGACCTCTGCGATCATATCACAAGCAACTGTGTTCTTTTCGCTGACGATGTAAAACTTTTCAACACCACGGACAACACATCCACTCTCCAAAGAAACCTTGACTTTGTCTCAGATTGACCTAACACCTGGCAACTTCAAATATCAACCAGCAAATTTTCTACCCTCCACATCGGCAAAAAGAATCTGAACCTCACATATAAACTAAATAAACAAAATCTCACAGCCAACCCCCACTCAGTAAAAGACCTTGGAATACTAATATCAAATGATCTAAGTGCCAAAGCCCACTGCAACAATATCGCAAAAAAGGCTTCTAGAGTTGTTAACCTGATCCTACACAGCTTCTGCTCCGACAATCTCACACTACTCACCAGAGCCTACAAAACTTTTGCCAGACCCATCCTTGAATACAGTTCATCTGTCTGGAACCCATACCACATCTCGGACATAAACACGCTTGAAAATGTCCAAAGATACTTCACCAGAAGAGCCCTTCACCCCTCCACTCGATACAGAATACCCTATGAAAGTAGACTATCAATCCTAGGTCTAGAAATCTTAGAACTACGACGCCTAAAACGCGATCTAAGTATTGCCCACAAGATCATATGCTGCAATGTTCTACCTGTCAATGACTACTTCAGCTTCAATCACAACAACACAAGAACACACAACAGATTCAAACTTAATATTAACCGCTCCAAACTTGGCTGTAAAAAATATGACTTCAGCAACTGAGTTGTCGAAGTGTGGAACTCATTACCTGACTCATTAGTGTCAACTCCTCACCCCCCACATTTTTCCCTTAGACTATCTACGATTGACCTCTCCAGGTTCCTAGGAGGTCAGTAAGGGGTGTGCATAAGTGCACCAGTATGCCTTCCGTCCCCTGTCCAATTGTCTTTCCTTATCTCATTTATCTTTTCTTCCTTTCATATATGTTCTCCTATACTTTTATATCTTTTCTTCTATCCTTTTCTTTATTTATATTACTACAGATCTATTCTCTTCAATGTGTATTATATATTGGACAAAATAAATAAATAAAATAAAATAAAATAAATAATCACATTGCTGATACCCAGTTTGGGTCACTGGCAGGTGAGAGTGGCCAGTGACCAGCAATGGTAAGGGGACAATAGCGAAGGGACTGTGTGTGTTGCTGGACCAAGCATTTAGGAGCTGGAAGAAGGTGAAGCACTGCTGTCACCCAGACAAGTGGGAGTGGTCAACAGTGGCAAGTAGCAGCATCGATGAGGATGGTTTCACTTCTAGCTGAGCTACACTGTTGTTAGTTACCAGTGGGTAAGAGTGGCTGATGATGATAGTGGGGTGACGGATGAACAAGAGAAACAAAGTTGGAGAACTCTGCTGAAAAAACCTTGCCAAAAGAGGAAATTAGCACAGCTAAGTTGGCGAATGGGAGTGGCCGACGGAGGCAGCACCAACTGGAGGGAATGGTAAGATTGAAATTGCAACAGTAGAGAGTACGTGGCCGAACTGGCAGGTGAGAGCTGCTGATAGGGACAACATGGAAAGAAGGGATTAAGTTCTTAGGGAGAAGAAGGATTCAGCCTGCAACTGAAATGGGAGCACAGCAATAGACTATCTCTGAACACCTGCAAAGTAGGATCGCTGTGGAGTGTCAGCAAGATGGCAGCAATCTTCCTGGCTAGACTGCTGATTTTTGCTGCTACAGCAGATTTAAATTGTGTTGGAGAAACAACAGCGAAGGTTATGTGGACCAGATCAGACCCAATATACTCTCCGCCTACCAGTGATGGGCTACCAAAACTTTTAATACCACACTGTGGGCATGGCTTATGCATTTTATTTCAACATCTTTCAGTACAAATTGGGTGCTCTTGGGTGGAACTCCAAAATTTGCTACTGCGTTCCTGACCGTTCCCGTAGGAACCCATCACTGCCACCTACTCAGGAAAGACATTCTCCATTAAGCAGGACTAATTATAGTAAAATATTTTTGTTAGATCATTATTGCCCTCCTTGTCTGTGTGCAGGAGTGTGGATGCTCCCCGGTTGGAGAGATATTATTTTATACCTTTGGCATGAACTTTTTAAAAAAAAAAATTAAATATACTTTATTAGTTTATTAAAAATGGGAAGGGGGGATGGGAATACAAAAAGAGAAAACAATAAAACAAAAATCAATCAAAATCTCTTAATATAAATCAAAATAAAGATATACATAATAGAAATTCGGACCAAAATCAGTACAATCCCTCTCTGAGTTCAATCCACTTGATAACTACTAATAACTTACTTGTTCTGTCTGGGTGCCCCCAGATTTCAACACCAACTGAAAAAAGCAGCCAGACACGCTGGTAAAAGCAAAGGCACTTTATAGTTGGAAAAACAAACACAGAGAAAAACCTGTTCTTCCCAACAAACAGGCTATGAGGCTTCACAGCAGAGTCATGATGGCCAGACAATACAGCAGACTTCTTGCTGGCACACACACCACTGTAGAGAATAAGACCCACGTCTTTCCCCCCAAGGTTTCAGCCTTCAGGGCCACAAGCCAGAGTCAGAAACGCCAAAGATCACAGCCATGTCCCAGGACTCCCAAAGATAATACTCCACAATACAGGAAGGGTGGGTCTGCCTTTTCAGCCTTTCTGGGGAGAACCACACCCAAACCCAGCTGTTGCCTATTTAGGGCTGGAAATACCTGACTAATTGTCCCCTTCGTTGTGCTGCTCTTCTCTGCCTGAGATCGATGATGGCTTGTGCATTTTCATCCAAGGACTCCAGGCTGCTTGCTGGGGAGAGCTCCACCCCAGGGGACTCAGGCTGTTCTCCCTCTCCCTCGACCTGATATTCCTCCTCCCCGTCTGCCTGGGCCTCCTCCTCCTCCTCCTGTTCCTCATCCTCCCCCTCTGAGCATGGAGCTGGCAGAGGTTCAGCCGTTCCCTGAGGAGCCTCAGACGGAATCACAACACCATCCCCCCTCGGAGGGCCCCTCCCCATCTGCCAGCGGAGAGGACGTGGTTTCTGGGGAAACTGGGCGTGAAAATCCCGAATAAGGTTGGGAGCGTCCAACAACGCTGCTTCCACCCAGGAGCAATCATCAGGGTCCCCCTCCACCCATTGAACCTTGTATTAGAAGGAATCGTCCACCCACCGGGAATCCATAAGGGCATGTACCATAGCCTCAGGGAGGTGGTCACGAACACACGGGGCAGGAAACACGGGAACGTTGGGACAGAGCGGACAATCGGGAGGGACAGGGACTAACAGCGAACGGTGAAACACAGGGTGAACCCGCAAGTTGGCCGGCAGGATGAGCCGGTAGGCCACCGGATTGATCACCCTTTCAACGGGAAAAGGACCCAGGAACCGGGGATCTAATTTGTGTCTGGGTAATTCGGAGGCTATGTATTTTGTGGACAGCCACACCTGATCCCCCACCACCAAGGGGGGCACATCCCGTCTGGAGCGGTCAGCCACTCTCTTGTAGTCCTCCTTGGCCTTATTCAGGTACCTTTTCACCATCTCGTGGACCGCCTGCAGCTCCGAGAGGAAGTCCTCGGCAGCAGGCACTGGGGAATCTAGAAGGGTCAAGGGAAAGAAGCGAGGATGGAAGCCATAATTGGCGAAAAAGGGCGTGAGTCGGGTCGAGGAGTGGCGGGAGTTGTTAAAAGCAAACTCCGCGACAGGGAGGAACCTGGACCAATCAGTCTGGTGATCCGCCACTACACACCTCAGGTATTGCTCCAGTATCCCTATGACCTTTTCTGTGCCTCCATCGGTTTGAGGGTGCTGCGTCGATGCGAGGCATACGGACACATTCAGGGCCGACATCAATTCCCGCCAGAACCGGGCTGTGAATTGTGTTCCCATGTCAGAGACCACCCGATCCGGAAGCCCATGTAACCTAAACACGTGGCTGAT
Organism: Erythrolamprus reginae; assembly: GCF_031021105.1. Classification (NCBI taxonomy): domain Eukaryota; kingdom Metazoa; phylum Chordata; class Lepidosauria; order Squamata; family Dipsadidae; genus Erythrolamprus; species Erythrolamprus reginae. The sequence goes on along the minus strand of NW_027248495.1, from coordinate 6,582 downwards.
AAACATTTGAGCCGTGAGTTGAGCAGTGGGCACCCTAGTGCAAGGTACAAAATGGACCATCTTGGTGAGCATGTCCATCACCACCATGACTACCGTGAAGCGAGCTGAGGAAGGTAAATGGGTTACAAAGTCAATGGACACAGCACCCCAGGGTCTCTTCGGCGTGGGCAACGGTTGCAGTAAGCCTGGCAGGGCTCCAGTCACCCCCTTGGCCATACGACACCGGACACAGGTGGCCACGTAGGAACGCACATCATCTTGGATGCGTGGCCACCAGAATGTCCGAGTGACCAGGTCTAATGTTTTGAACAGGCCAAAATGCCCCGCAACTGGACAGTCATGACACTGGGCCATAATCAGGCCCCTCACTGGGCCAGCGGGAACATACAGCTGCCCCCTGTACCGAAGCAGACCATCTTGAAATGTCCAGGGGGAATTGGGTGTTAACTCCCGCACCCTCTGCGCTACAAACCCATCCTCCCGCTGCGCCTCCTGTAAACGGCGACGCAAGTCCACTGGGTCCTGGATCGCAGCCAAAGCTGCAGGAGGTAGAACCGTCTGCAGAGGAGCCGGCTCCTTCAGGTGCGTGTACTCCGGCTTGCACGACAAGCCGTCCGCTCAAGGGTTCTGAGCGCTGGGAGTGTACCTGATGCGGAAATTGAACAGCGCGAAAAAGAAGGACCAGCGGATCTGTCTCTGGTTCAATTTCCGGGCCGTCTGCAGATACTCGAGGTTCTGGTGGTCCGTCCGTACCTCAATCTGGTGACGGGCCCCCTCCAGGTAATGCTGCCAATGCTCAAAGGCGGCCTTCACAGCTAAGAGTTCCTTCTCCCAAATAGTATAATTCCTTTCCGAAGGAGACAATTTGCGGGAGAAGTAGGCACACGGAAACAGCATGTCACTGGGACAATGGGCTTGGAGGGGCACTGCGCCAACCGCTACATCCGAGGCGTCTGTTTCCAACACAAACGGCCGAGCAGGATCAGGATGATGCAGAAGCGGTTCCGCCATGAACGCCGCTTTTAGAGCCTCAAAAGCCCGCTGTTCCGCCTCCCCCCAACCAAACAGAACTTGTTTTTGTAACAACCGAGTCAAGGGCGTGGTTAACGTGGCATACCCCGGAATAAAAGCCCGATAGTAGTTCGCAAACCCCAAAAGACGTTGTATGTCCTTCACTCGTCGTGGAGGTTGCCAAGACTGAAGTGCGGCCACTTTGCCCGGGTCCATGGAAATGCCACCTGGAGACAAAATGTGCCCAAGGAATTCAACGGTAGTCTGGAAGAATTGGCACTTCTCCAGCTTGGCATACAAATGCTGCTCCCGCAACCGGAGCAGGACCCGGCGCAAATGGTCCAAATGCAAGGCATGGTTCGGGGAATACACTAAAATGTCATCAAGGTAAATCACCACGAAATGGTCCAACATGTCCCGGAACACGTCATTCATTAGATGTTGAAACATGGCCGGGGCGTTAGTGAGGCCAAAGGGCATCACGGTGTATTCAAAGTGGCCATAACGCGTGCCGAATGCTGTCTTCCACTCATCCCCGGCCCGCATCAGGACCAAATTGTACGCACTGTGCAAATCAATTTTGGTGAATACTGTTGCCGTCCGCAACTGGTCCATGAGTTCAGGGATCAAAGGCAAGGGGTACCTATTACGCACCGTGATGGCGTTAAGGCGCCGATAGTCACAACAGAGGCGAAGATCACCCGTTTTCTTCTTCACAAACAAAACAGGGGCAGACAAAGGGGACTTGGATGGCCGAATAAATCCCTTGGCCAAATTCTTTTCAACAAACTCCTTGAGAGCCACAAGCTCCGGCTCTGACATGGAGTACAAACGACCAGCCGGAAGCTTGGCATCAGGGATCAAGTCTATGGCACAGTCGTACGTCCGATGTGGTGGTAGCCGATCTGCCTCCTTCTCGTTAAAGACATCGGCGAACTCCTCGAGGCAACGGGGTAACTGGATCGCGGGAACCACGGGGCCATGGGCTGCGCACACATGTCGGTGGTGGTCCACGCACTGCAAACTGGAGAAAGTTACCTGGTTCTGGGACCACACCACATGCGGGTTATGTGCGCGCAGCCACGACAACCCCAGCACGAGGGGAAAATGAAGCCCCTTTGTGACATAAAACTGCAGGGCCTCCTCATGAGTTCCGATGCACATCCGCACCGGCAGGGTCTGGAACCGGATGGGACCAGCCAGCAACACCCGCCCATCAATGGTCTCCACGGTTAACGGCGGGATGACAGGACAAAGGGGCAAGGAATGGCGGTGGGCAAAGGCTTCGTCCAAGAAATTCGTCGTCGCCCCCGAATCCACAAGGGCCAACGCAGGATACGCCCGAGTCTGTTGCGCAATATGCAGAGTCACAGCGAGCGTCAGGTGATGAAATAGGCCGGAGTCGGTAGCCGTGGAATCAGGAGAAAGTGGGATCCCCGCCCGACCTAGTGTTGCCACCAAGCCGGGCCTCCCTCGTTTCCCGTCCAGACGAAGGCCCCGCCATCAGAGAGTTCATGACAGGGACAGGGACACAAGGGGTTGTCTCCGGGAACTGCACGGGGGATGCCATTGGAAGCACGGGAGAGCTGGAGGGTACTGGAACGGCGGCAGCCACCGTGCTCCGCCTCTTGTGGGGACAAATTACAGCAAAATGTCCCGGGCCCCCGCAATAGAAGCACAACCCAGCTGCCCGCCGACGCCCTCGTTCCTCTGGGGTCTGTCGGGGTCGTGCGTGACTCACGTCCATCGGCTCCCCGACGGCAACACGATCCATCAGGCGTGGAGGCAGCGCTGGTGAAAAACGTCGGGGCACAGGGATCGGAGCCGGGGTGCCTACGGTCGACAACCCCCGCCGCGGAACAGGTGTCGGCGGAACGCCTGACGCACGGGGGTTGGACCGTCCCGCTTGACGGACTTCCCTGGCCAACAGCCTGGCCTCTATTGCCAAGCAATGCCGCTCCAAAGTGTCCAACGTGCCGGGCATCACCTCATGCACCAGTTTATCTAACATAGTGTCTGATAGTCCGTCCTGAAAGGCCTCGATCAGGGCAGCCTCATTCCACTGGACTTGCCCGGCCAGAGACCGAAAGTCAGCCATGTAGTCCGCCAGGGGGCGCGAACCCTGGCACAGTTGCTTCAGCGCCCGTGTGGCTCCTGCACTGGGTCCGCAAATTGGTGACGCAGCAGGTCACAGAAAGCAGCATAGTTCTGGAGTAGCGGGTCATCCCGAGCCAGGTAAGGTGCCACCCACGACGCTGCAGGGCCAGCCAACAAGCTACACAGAAACGCCACCTTGTGGTCATCCCCCGGGAAGTGCATCATCTGGGCGTTGATAAACAGCTGCACCTGGCTCTGGAACGCAGAAAACAGCCGCCGGTCCCCCGAGAACCTTTCCGGCATCGCCACAAAACATTTCCTCCTGGGCAAAGGTGCTGGAGGAGGTACCACAGGGGCCGCCTGGGGTGGGGCCGGCTGGGACAAAACCTCCACCTGGCGTTGTAACACCAGGACTGTCTGGGTCAACTGTGCAATGTCCCCTCGCAACTCTGCAAAGACAGCCTGTATGTCAGCTGCAGAAACGTCCATGGTGGCAGGCAAAAACAGGAAGCCAAAAAGCAAAAAATGCCAAACAAGGAACCAGCAGCAGAGAGCAAGAAAAATAAACAACCAAACCACCTCTCCAAAATGAGAACCAGGTGTCTGGTGGTTGGTGGAGTATTATACTGTTCTGTCTGGGTGCCCCCAGACTTCAACACCAACTGAAAAAAGCAGCCAGACACGCTGGTAAAAGCAAAGGCACTTTATAGTTGGAAAAACAAACACAGAGAAAAACCTGTTCTTCCCAACAGACAGGCTATGAGGCTTCACAGCAGAGTCATGACGGCCAGACAATACAGCAGACTTCTTGCTGGCACACACACCACTGTAGAGAATAAGACCCACGTCTTCCCCCCCAAGGTTTCAGCCTTCAGGGCCACAAGCTAGAGTCAGAAACGCCAAAGATCACAGCCAGGTCCCAGGACTCCCAAAGATAATACTCCACAATACAGGAAGGGTGGGTCTGCCTTTTCAGCCTTTCTGGGGAGAACCACACCCAAACCCAGCTGTTGCCTATTTAGGGCTGGAAATACCTGGCTAATTGTCCCCTTCGTTGTGCTGCTCTTCTCTGCCTGAGATCGATGATGGCTTGTGCATTTTCATCCAAGGACTCCAGGCTGCTTGCTGGGGAGAGCTCCACCCCAGGGGACTCAGGCTGTTCTCCCTCTCCCTCGGCCTGATATTCCTCCTCCCCATCTTCCTGGGCCTCCTCCTCCTCCTCCTGTTCCTCATCCTCCCCCTCTGAGCATGGAGCTGGCAGAGGTTCAGCCGTTCCCTGAGGAGCCTCAGACGGAATCACAACACTTACTAATATCATAACCCACAAATACCTCTCACTTATAAAAATAACAAACATAATTAAACTAAGTCGTCACAATGCATGTTCCTGCTAGTTTGCAGGTACTACCTCCCCTCTCTCTTTCTTTCTTTTCTTTTTTTCTCTTTTTCTCTTTCTTTTCTTTTCTATCCCACTTCCAACTACCTTTCCTGTCTATGTCACTCCTGAACTACTAAATACTATAGATATAAGATTATCCAAATAAGAATATTGAATACAAAATAATTACCTATAGACAAATATTTGGAATGTATATACAACAATATATATAAACTACTGTATTAAATTTTTAACTAATTGTTTTATCTTTAGGGGTTTTGATATTCACTGGGGTGGGTATTTTAAATTAGGTGGAGGGTGTTTGTGGTTTTGTATGACTGAGGGGTTTGGAATATGTATGGACTGGATAGAGAGTGTGAATGGAAGGACTGGCCTACAGAGAGATGGAGAGACTGGAGGAGTGGGGTGGTGGTGGTCTCTGGGGTAGTAGAGGGCCAGAATATATCAGTTGTTATGGGGAGAGGCAGATATGGTCAGAGCTGGGAGTAGGCCCCTCATGGGGAACAAGGGCTTGCTACTTGAAAGCGATCCCTCATTCTGCCCCCCCCCAAGCTCAATCTGTGGTGCTTGTGATAGGTGAAATCCAGACCCTGGACTCAGACTGCTGCTACTTAATGCCAGGTCAGTTGTAAATAAAGCTCCCCTCATCCAGGATTTGCTCCTGGATGAGGAGGCCAATCTGGCATGTGTGACTGAGACCTGGCTAGGCCCAAAGGGAGGAGTTCCTCTCTCTGAAATATGCCCAGCCGGATTTCAGGCGTGGCACCAACCGTGACTCCAGGGAACGGGGAGGAATGGCTATCATAGCCAAGGTGACCTTCAGCCTACACGGGCTCTCTGCTCCTGAGATAGCGGGTTGTGAGTTGATCTTTGTGAAGTTGAACCTAGGACTTCAAGTGGGCTTGTTGCTCACATACTTGCCTCCCAGCTGTGTGTCAACAGCCCTGCCTACAATACTCGAGGAGGTAGCCGGGTTGGCATTTGAGTTCCCCAGACTCATTGTCTTGGGGGACTTAAATATACTGTCATTCAGTGAATCCTCTGGGTGGTGCAGGAGTTCATGGCTTCCATGGCAACCATGGACATGACTCAAGTAATTCAGGGTTCAACTCACAAAGAGGGACACACTCCCAACACAGTATTCCACTCAGAGCAGTTGAGCAATGATCTGAATTTAAGCGGCCTAGATACCTTGCCTTTGTCAAGGTTGGATCATTTTATGGTATGGCTTGATTTTAAGGCTCCAATACTTCCCTGCAGGGAGGCAGAAATGATTAGGTGGTCTTAAAGGATGCACTTGTGTGTCCCTTCCTCAAAAGCCTTCCCTGGACCTGGCTGTTCTGAATATCGTCCCATCTCCAACCTTCCCGTTTTAGGGAAGCTTGTTGAGAAGGTGGTGGTGCTCCAACTCCAATGGTCCTTGGATGAAGTCAATTATCTGGACCCTCAGCAGTCCAGTTTCAGGCTCGGCTACAGCACAGAAACTGCTTTGGTCACACTGACAGATGATCTCTGGCGGGCCAGGGATAGGGATTATTCCTCTATCCTAGTGCTTCTTGACCTCTCGGCAGCTTTCCAAACCATTGATCATGGTATCCTTCTGCGCTGACTGGAGGGGTTGGGAGTGGGAGGCACTGCTCTACGGTGTTCTCTTCCTACCTCTCTGGTCAGTCACAGTTGGGGTTGGCAGGGGGTCAGATGTCAACTCCTAAATCCCTCCCTTGTGGGGTCCCTCAGGAGTCAGTCCTCTCCTCCCTCCATGCCAAGATATACCCTGTTTCTCAAACACTCCGCGAGCTGCATTGACTGCAAATTGGTCTCCAGACGCAATTCAAAGTGTTGGTTCTGACCTATAAAGCCTTACATGGCATGGGACCAGATTACCTACAGAACTGTCTTCTGCCTTATGTATCCCAGAAGCAGGTTAGGTCCCTTCTCTAGGTCCCGTCAGCCAGGCAATGCCATCTGGTGGGGCCTAGGGGAGGAGCCTTCTTTGTGGTTGCCCTGGCCTTCTGGAATCAACTCCCCCAGAGATTTGTATTGCCCCCACCCTCCTAGTCTTCCATAGGGCCCTG